>NC_139987.1:4959668-5559668 GCF_963993115.1 Abramis brama
TCACTCTGACATGTGTGCGTTTGTATATACACAAATGTTTGAGGTTGGTAAGATTTTTAAATGTTTTTGAAAGAATTTATATTAGTTATATAGACTATATATTAGCTATATATTAGTTATATAGACTAACTTTGGAATAGTAGTGACCTTAGAAGTGAAGTCTGTTATTTGTGTGCATCTCTGTGGCACATGTGAAACTGAAATCAGTGTGAAAGTAACACTTGCCAAGCACCAACGGCACAACTGTGAGCAAATCAAATACACTGAGTTGACGTGTGTTTCACATACTCTGGGGTCTTCAACTCCACTGGGGTCGTCATCATAACAAGCTCCTTGACTCCCCATTACTGGCTCTTCACACTGCCACTGAAACACGAAGCTCCTGGTGCCGTATGAACAGGACCCAGAGGCATTTGCTTTTCAGTGTTTTTCCACATTTTCAGCTAATCTCATATTTAATTAAAAGCTCAGCAGCTGACGCCGGTTTAATGCTGGCTTCCTTTGGCTCCGTTTCCCTGCCCGAGTGTGTTTCAGAGCGAGGTGAGCGGATTGCACGTCTAAAAACAGCAGCTCACTCATAATTGATAAGGTCGTGTGGAATAATGGTCAGATATCTGCCGCTAAATGCAAGCGCAGGACTTTTTAATGAGCTCATGCTGCGTTCCCTCTGCAGCTCTGGCAGAGGTGTTCAGCAGCAGTTTTTACTCACAGGAAGGGGGATGATGTTCTTCCTCACAGCGTCGTGCGAGCACGGCCTGCCTTGAGCTGGAGATTTTGAAGATTTGAAGAATATTTGGCAATTATACACTTGAGCTGTTGCTTTGAGTAAAAGTCCATTTGACTTCACTCTTTAGTTCAGTGTGTTTAATTGGATTGAATTAAACACTGATCCCTTGATCTGTTTGCATCCAGCTCTTAGATGTGTCTGGTGTGGATGTAACTGAAACTCCATATGACATTTAGGGCTCGAGACAGAGGGAGGCTTGTGGTGATTTGCTGTCTTCTCAAGCTCATATTTCTGTCTTTTGACTCACCCCTGGGCGTCCTGATCTGGCCAGGCACAGAGAGAACGATGAGGTTTATTCTCCACTGTGCCTAATAACTACATTTAGCTGTGGCCTTATATTCCCAATATAAAGCATTCTCTCATATCTTTTTGCTTAACTATGAAAGAGTTCAAAATCTTAATTTATTTAGTCTTTGAAGCCATGGAAAATAACCGATATAATACCTGTGACCATATATAATTTGTTGCTTTGCAAATGTAAATAAAGTACAGTTAGGCTAATGGACTATATCACTCAGCTGAAGAGCTGCTTGTGATGGCTGTTAATAAATTAATTTAATCATTTATTGAACATTGATGTCTTCTCATGTTGCTGTTGTCTACGCTCTTAATAATCAAGGTTCTTTATTGGCATCTGTGGTTTCATGAAGAGCCTTTAACATCCATGGAATCCTTCCATTCCACAGAAAGGTTCTTTATAGTGGAAAAAGGTTCTATAAATGTTCTTCAAACAAAGGAAAAAATGGTTCTTTTTAAGAATTCTTCATTGAGTTCTTAAAGAACCTGCGACTCAAAGGAGTTTTTAAAACGAGACCAAATAAAATGGTGCTCTGTAAAACTGAAATGGCGTACCTCAAAACAACGAGACTGCAGCACAAGTGTTTGGACTATTAAAGTGGATTTTTACACGGCACTAAAACGGTTGCCAGTCCAATATTTTGTGCTTAATACGGCTGCGTTCACACAGCATTCACTTTTTTACAAGCTGTCGTGTGTGCAAGACCCGCGGCTCAAACTTACTCGCTACAACCACTAACAAAGCATTTAATGCTGTTGTTGGTTAGTTGAAACATCTAATGAACTCGCATCTCGATTTTACTCATTTATTTAATAACGCGCTGTCAATCGTTTAAAACCGCCACTGTTTTCTGGACGCCACGTTTGACTCTTCGCTAGGGTTACCGCTAGCGTTGATAAGAATGTGCGGTTGTGACTTCAGCTGTTTGATCTTACAGCTGAATGAACATATTCAAGCTGCTACTTTAATCTCCTGCCTGAACAAATCATTTCAGGATTCACACTTATAAGCAATTGCTGCTGTAAATCCCCAAAAGTGGCTGCATTCACAGCCATAGTAAACAACTTTTCTAGGTTAAACAACTTTATTAGGCCTACACTGCATAAACCTTATCTTTTGTCATTAGTATCGTTAGGTCAAAGTTCATATGTTAGTTATGGTTATTTATTGGTAAGTTAACCAAAGGATAAATCAACCATTCAGAAAATAAGCTGTACATTAACAGGACAGAAATATGAGTTTGATTATTTGATTAATCGAAAAAATAATCATTAGTTCCAGCGTTAACTGAAAGCTTCTTTGTGGAAACCAAAATGGTTCTTCAGTGGCTCTGCTGTGCAAAATCTTCATTTTTAAGAGTGTAACAATGTTTTAAGCATGGTGAATCACTGTAGCTACTTTTTTGTACTTGTCTAGCAAAATGTACTAGCAATAACCTTTGAAAATAGGTAACCTAGTTTTAGTGTCATTTCCTGGGTATGCATTGCTGGCAGAAGAGTACAGACTTTGGATTATGACTACAATGTCAAAAGACGTGCCAAAAATGGCTATCAGCACTAGATATCGCTCTCTTCAAAAGCAGTTTTTGCTTTCAAATGCAGTTGTCTTAAAGGAATTAAACAGCCAGAAAGTGAACGGACAAGTGCAAAGGTCCCTCTCACGGTCTCCATACACAACACGTCTGCATTGAAGCTGATGCGGCACAGGCACAGCACATGCAGCGAGGTCAGATTACCCGCCCTTCGCTCAGAGCAGATCCGCCAGCACAATAGCGGTTTTGTTTGCCTTACCGCTGCAAGACCACTGCGCATTGTGCAGAACGGTGAGAACCAAAACCAAAACAGTGGAGCAGAACTGGACAAACCGGTTATGCTGCTTTTGTCACCGATACCAGTGTTTTTTCACCTCTTTTATGTCCTGGCTTCACCCTTTCCCAAGTTAATGTTTGTACTAAGGAATCCACATTGCATCTGTCAGAGATCTTCCTACTTGTAAGTTTGTGTCTCTAAAGCGATCTCTTGTGCTGGATCATTGAGTGGCCTGAGCCCCTGCGGTGTCGGGGAGATGTGCTTGTCAACGAGAGGCTGAATGAAACGCACACCCAGCCTTCCTGCTGCTCACACACAACCTCTCACCTCTGAGCTGGACACACACACACGCACCTCACCGGCGAACTGGACACCTGACCCCTGCTTACGCCCAGACACATGTTTGAGCTGGCCCAAGAACAGGCCAGATCAGTACAACATGATTACAGCACTGCTCCTGCATTACAAAGCAACTTGCTAAATGCTTTTTTAAAGGAGTAGTTCAGACAAAAAAAATTATTTAAAAAAAAAAACTAAAATTGTAAATTCGTAGAACACAAAAAGAGAAATTCTGAAAGGGTTCGTTCACCCAAAAATTAAAGTTCTGTCATCGTTTACTCACCCTCAATTTGTTCCAAACCTGTATGAGTGTCTTTGTTCTGCTGAACACAAAGATATTTAGAAGAATGTGGGAAACTGAACAGTTCTTCCATAGTATTTTTTTTAGTTTTTCTACTATGGAAGTCAATGGTGCCCCAAAGCGGCCTGGTTACAAACTTTCTTCAAAATATCTTCCTTTGTGTTCAACAGAACAAAGACACTCATACAGGTTTGGAACAACATGAGGGCGAGTAAATGATGACGGAGCTTTCATTTTTGGGTGAACCATCTCTTTAAATCACTAGATTTGAATATCAGGAAACACATGGTTAGAAAACACGGGTGGCTTTGGTTACTTCTGCATTGACCTGATTGACATCTGTTCAACCGCTCTGACGCGATTCTGTTTTGAAGGTTATATTTTCAACTTTACACTCATAATGTCATTTTTGCTTTTTCCTTAAAAAGTCCAGTTATTAATGCTCTTGATTGAAACCCCCAAGAGCAGGACTTTCCATGCTGACTTCCTTGTATTGAGTCAAATAATCTTTCCTGCAGTATTACCGTATTCAAGCAGAACTTGCCCTACATTACTTGTGCCAAGTGATATAGATTTCCCAGAGAGCTGTAACTAAACTTCAGATCATCAGCTCACGCGCAGCCACCCTGTTATTTTCAGTTCTTCCCTCCAGACTGCATATTCTCAGGGTTTTGCTTGATGTTTTCTGTTTCTCTCTCTCTCACTTTCTCCCTGGCCTTTTCTGTTCCCTCCAAACGTGGCCTAATTTTCAGATGCATCGCCCCAGCATTCCTCCGGCGAGCTCGGTTTGGATCA
Source organism: Abramis brama (assembly GCF_963993115.1). Classification (NCBI taxonomy): domain Eukaryota; kingdom Metazoa; phylum Chordata; class Actinopteri; order Cypriniformes; family Leuciscidae; genus Abramis; species Abramis brama. The sequence goes on from NC_139987.1 coordinate 4,963,997, forward strand.
AAACGCTCCGTGCTGAAGTGTTACCCAAATCCAGCTCGCCTATAAATATCTCCAGCCTTGTCAGAAACCGTACATTTCAGTCGGATCTGACACGATCTGCGACAGGATCTGAAAACGTTTCCTTCTCCCAGTCAGGAACTGAGAACTGTATACGTCAGCAGCACCCGCAAACAGGCTAGCACATATTAGCGGGGGCCGTTTCTTGGCGACGCGAGTGCTCTGGTTAGCATTACGCAGGCTCGGAGATGGCAACAGTGCTTTGCATCAGAGACGCTGCAGACGAGCTCTTCCTGTTGTGAGCAGAGAGTCTCGATAACCGCAGACTGGGGGAAGGGTGCAGGCCAGCAGAGCCCTGTTGTATTTAAAATGTGACCATTGTTTAATTGGTCATCAGAGCCGGTCCACATAGCTGCGGGAAATGGGTCAGTGAGTTCCCACAAGAGCCCCGGAGCCACTGATTCACAGCCTTGATCTTCTTCATCAGAGCCTTGCTGAAATCTCACCAAAAACCAAAAACTCACTCAATTATGTCGTTCCAAACTACAGGCTGAAAGTCCCTGGTGCACTTTTTCATGCTGTTTAATTAGAAAAATGTTTATTCAAAGAAATATATTTTTAAAAAATCACACTTAATTCAGTGTGTTACTTGCCATTTCTTGGTAATTAATTGATATTTACTATATTTACTTACTATTTCTGAGTAAAATTAGTTTCTGCAGCAATTTTTTATTCCGTATACAAAGTCATACAATTTTGTTTGAGGAACAGAAAAAACTCTTTTGCATATTCACACTTGACCCTGTCACTTACAAGACACTGAGGAAATAGGGCTGTCGCCATATCAAATGTTGACTACACAGTTATCATGGCTAAAAGAAGTGACGACAGCAATATTATTGAGAAATCTTTAAATGTTATCAGTCAAATTCATCTTTATCTTTGTCAATTTTGTGTTTAATCTTTTTTTAGCCAGTTAATCATTCAAAATGTGAGTGTAGGGAACCGAAACTGTGCGAAAAGACCTTACTTTTGATCAGAACTTCCTGCAGATCTATTACACACAATCCTGAACTCACACACGGACACTTTTCTCCGTGCACTTGATTTTGTACACAGATTTCTTTCCAAAATATAGTCGTCATAAAATGGGGTGTCAGCCTCTGCTGCTGGATTATTTACCATATTATTATGTGTAGTATTAACATAATATTTCCTTTTTTTAAATATGATGGTTATTGTCAATACCAGTGTATTGTGACAGTGTATGGCAACACAGTTTCATAGTTCACACAGTAACTTGTTTTAGTAAGGCCATCCTTAAAAATATTTTGGTTTGCAGTAACAGCAAAAAAAAAGAAAAAAAGGGTCGGTAGGCATTTATTTTTTTATATATAAAAAAATAATATAAAAAAGTATATTTTTTTTATAAAAAAAAAAAATCGGGGGGGGGGGGGATATTTTTCACCGATGTCTAGGGGCTGTTTACACCAGGCCAATGCGTTTTCTCAGATCGGATTGCAATCTGATTTATCAAAACGATTCCATTTACACCTGGTTACATAGGCTAAATGTGTGTGTTTTTTGCGGATATAAATCCGATCTTCAATTCCCGCTATATGCAGATTTAATGGAGTGCACGTCACAGAAAGCAACAGTTATGAGACGCATTATTTTATTGATCATCAGCTAAAATTTCTGAATCAAAGCCCGCAATAAGAGAAAGCGGAAACAGCCCTGGTAAGATCATTTTGTTTCTTTACATTTAATGAAGATGATTGTGTGTTAAGCGTCTGCGACTTACTTTCACTTTGATTTGCGATAGCACGTTGATGCTCAGCTTCTCGTCTGCGGCGATACGTGTTGCAGTAGCGTCGTCATATCTGACAATAACATGACATATAGCCTATAACACGCTCTCACATGTTTATTTTTTAATAAACCATATTCAACAACATATAAAAATGAAATAATCTTTAGAGTAAAGCCGCAGCCATCATTACCAAGCGCGAACCATTGACAGTGAATGAAACGAAGCGAACTACAGGCCGTAGTGTGACATGCGTTAACCAATGGTGTAAACATAATCATAGATGACGCGCCACGGGTTTTTATTTAAAAGAAAGAACGTAGCTTATGTTTGTATGTAGGTCTAGGCAATTTATATTCACGATACTTAATAACTAATATTATTTTATTGCATTTGTATTAGTTGTTTAAAGAGTTAAAAAAAAATCGGTCGGTCTTAACGCAAGTTTACAACCGGCAAGTCGGTCGGACTAAAAGGGAAAATAAATAAATAATTGGGTCGGTGCTAAATTGACAGGGTCGGTCGGGTTACGGCAAACAAGAATATTTTTAAGGATGGCCTAATGTCTGTTTCCTGTAAACATAAGCCTATCCGACAGGGTAACCACACAAAACTACGTATTAGCTTCTGAAATGACCACTTTTAGTAAATTGCGCCGTGCACTTTTCCCACCGTTTTCCCAAGTTTTTCGCATCCAACTATTCAATAAAGAATTTTTAAATTATCATTATTATTATTATTGACTATATTAATTATTTGTTGCTGCTCTAGATTAATGCGAAAGAGCAACGTTGAACAGTTTTGAAGCACTTTTCCTTTAAAGCAGGATTAAAGAATCCCGTAAAGAAGCTTCTCAAGTCACGTTGTTTTTCAACTATAAGCCTGTGCTGTCTTACACAGAAATCCAGTGGTAAGTGATCCGTGAAAACCATCCCCAGAACAGTGGGCTGGGCTTTACAGTGCCAGCATGCGTGTGAAGGGCTTCCTCCTCCTCCACGGTTCTCTAGGTGTGAGTTTTACCCCACAGGTGTTTTCTCTGGAACATTTCCGTCCTGTTTTTCTGCCACATGATCCCGGTAACCTTGAGGCGCTGTCGTTGTGTAGCAGTGCTGCGGTGTCTGTCACAGTGTCCACTGTTTTCTCCCCACCATACTCCCACTGTAACCATGGCAATGGCGGTGACCCGAAGGGTTAAAGGCTTCCCGATGGGCTGGCGTTTTTTCGGATAAAGAGAGCCGTGTGCACGGGCACAAAAGAGGGAGGACAGATTGTGGGAGGTCTGTTTGATGTGACAGTTGTGCCAGTAGGCAAATCTCTCTTGCCCCTTCCCTGCCCCTCATACACACACAGACACACACACACATTTGGATGCGCCAACATGCACAGTTACGATACGTGAGAGGAATAGTTTCTAACTAGATTTTTACAGTTTTGGTGCTTGTAAAACTTTCCGTCGCTATGCTGGAGTGTTGTGGTTGGTTGCCAGGGCGCTGCTGTTGCCAGGGCGCTGCTGTGCACTTGCATTTCTGAGTGTTTTTTAACCTGTTGCTGTGCAGTTGCTAGGCTGTTCATGAGCTGTGCGGATGGAGAGAGACCCATGATCGGGTACAGCTCACTCACTGGCTCTTGAACATTACCTCTGACAATAATATCTCCTGTAAGATCCGTTTTTTAACTTTTTCTCAAATTCTTGTTTGTTTTTTTGTTTTGTTTTTTCATTTTAATTGTACTGGATTACGTTTTGAATTTTAACAATCATAAAGCATGTCTAATCAATTGAATTCATAATGATAATTGAATTAGTAATTAGTAATACAATAATACGAAATTATTTTATTTTTTTCCAGAAATTCTGTGTTGTCTGTTTTAATGTTTCTAGATATAAGATATGATTTGATACAAATTGATCAAAAACGTTCATCAAAGAAAACGTTAATCAAAGAAAGCCATAAAACATTAATGATTTAATCTTTTAAAATGTAATCAACTGACAATTAGCCTAACAATTCCTGTTATTGTGTGCCAAACAAAGTGCTGCACAGCAGAGGTTTACGGGTTTCATTTTTAGAGGGGCATTAATATTCACAGAAGATGGTTCATATTCCTATTTGATTAATTGCACATCCCTACTATTGATTTATTCATCCAAAATTAGCCAAATTCAGTGACATTCGTGTTAAATTCTATTTTTATGACTGTATTCTGTGATTCCGTCTGCATTTTCCACATCGCAGGAATTATAGGGCCTTGATAGGACTCTAAAACAGCACCAATAAACAATATTCACTATTTTAATAACTTAAATGTGTAAATTTAAAAAAAATTGAATACACTTTTTAAATGTGTAGCTTAACAATTATACAACCCAAAACTAAGATTAAAATTAATTTGCCACTATTCATTTTGCAAAACCACTTTGCCTGAACATATGAAGCATAAATAGCTACAATTGTAGTAATTAATCAAATATTCATAATGCCTGTGTTTTTGTAGACTGAGTATGTGACATGTTTTGAGAAAATGTGCCCTTGCTTCATTTAATATACAGAAACCATGAATATGCAAATTATCCCCGCCTCCACTCACTCACACCAGCTCTACCTGATCCATTCGCTCAACTGTTGTAAACGCTACACAATGCCAAGTGGAAATATTGGTTTGAATCAGCCAAATAAGTTTGAAGATTGAACCAGAAACTGATTCTGAAGAGGAAGAGTGAATTATACAGACTTGTCTACAAGTCGATGTATCAGAATGATACTTGTTCTGAAAAGCCTTATTAAACGGCTAATAATGCTAATGCTAATGTTACACAAAACATATTCCCGTTGGCCATCTCGGAGTCAGACCGCTGCCTTCTGTATCAGTGTCTTTAGAGACGCTTTGAACATCATAGAAAGCCATGAGAAAAACATGTTCGTGACGGTTTCGAAGCGTATTTTTAGACTGTCTTTGGTTCACTTCAGTTTTAGGGAGGAAAAAACTCATCAATGGTGTTGACTGATGAATTTGCACTTGGTTTGTCTTAAAGATCATTAAAAACTCCACTTAGACAACATCAAAATCTTTCGCCACAGGGGGTCTTATCCGCATTGCTAATGGTCATAAAAAGGTAATACTGGTTGATCTCTAGTTGCTAGTTAGCCCTGGATCTCTGGTATCCTGGTCTCTAGATTTGACTCAGGCTCCTCCTTCAATGTGTTTAGTGTTGTGCTGCGTGTAGAGGCCATGTGGTGTTCATTACCATCGGCTTGGTGAGCTGCATTGCTCCTTAGAGACGTCCTCATCCTCTCCGAGGGATGTATCGCATGGCACGCGTCACATGACGCCATCAGCGCCAATAGGACGTAAAACCATATTTTCCCATGCACTACAAATTGCTAAATTATGCATGCCTGCGTTTAAACCTCAGGAGAGTAAATGCCTAGAATGAAGAGAGCAAAAAATTGCAATTTGTAAGAGAAATGCGCAGTAGCGGATGTGCAGTCACTCAGCTCTTCTCGACTGCTCGTGGTCCTCACCCTCCCTGTAGCTCTTACACACACTGTGGACGACGGGTCGTCTTCTCGTCAGCTACGCTGATTGCATCAGTATTTCCCTCCGCTAGTGGACGTCACCCGCCGCGTGTTTATTATGCCTGATAAGAGGAGGCCTCTGGAGAGCAGCGTGTTCTCATTCGCTATCACTCTCTGCACAAACTTTCCGCAACAGCCACACTCAGTAATTGTGAAAGTTGAACGGCTGTGGCTGTCATGACCTTAAGAAGCCTTACCAAGGGTTTCACTAGTCTTACACATTTGCACTCCAGAAAGTGCTGTTTCTGTTGAACCGCAAGGAGATTTCTTGCAGAAAGTTCCTGCTGTTCTTTTCCATCGTTTCTTTGCCAACAGTAAGGGGATATTGAGCTTGAAAATGCCAAAATACAACATCAAAAGCACTGTAAATCTATAGCCCACGTGCTGGATATCACTTCTTTATAAATAAAATGCGAAATAAATTACGAGCATGCAGTGTCGTAGTTAAGTTGTTAATCCATAAATCATGAAATTACCAAAAACTACCAATTATGAAACTGGTGCGTCGTGTGTTTGCTGGGAAGGATTTGCATGCAGACTGTGTGATCTTTATTCTGTTCATCAGGAGCGGTTTACATATGAAAAGTGTGGTACAAAAATACAAACAGGAAATATCACAGAGAGGGCGACTCCGCAGACTCACAACTGTGTGTGAAGGTTTAGGAAGTCCTCTTAAAATATCAGATAATGTGACCAGGCAAGGTTAGTTCAGGCAGTAAAATATCATGCAAGTAGTAGTTTTTCAAAGCCAACTTGAAGACCAAGAGTGCACACAAGTTTTAAACTAGATTTTTAAAAGATTTTTACTTTGCTTCATCTTAAACTCTTTATTTTTCATTGACCCATACCTGCTCAAATTCATTTTTTTTTTTTCATGTATTATAAAGAAATCTTGACCACTATTTCAAGGACAATTAGGAAGAAAACAAATAAAAAGCTTTTATGTAACTCAAATATTACATATTTTTTCCACAAATAGGCCTATTAAAAAATAAATAAATACATTATTCCATAATTTAATGAGGGCCCAGTTCTGGGCCCGGGACAACAGACCCGTTTGTCCCCCCCCATCGGAGGGCGTGCCCACAGTGAAGGAGTGATTGTTTGGATGCCCTCGGTCCAAACACTTCTGCACACGTGATGAAGATGTGCTGCGCCCGTCCGAGGAGGAGGAGAAAGGTCACATTCTCCACACTCCTCCACAAGGATCTCATTGATGCAGCCGCATTCCTGTGTCTGTGATGTAATCCCGCTCCTCTTCCTCATCAGCTTCATCACATGGCCTCGAAACAGCACACGTAACAACTGGTTGGAAACGGAAATCTCTCTCACGAGACGCGCTGCAGTGCAGCCAGAGGCGGAGAGGGCTTGTTTGTCCTCCTGTACTGCTCGCGCTGAAATCCATGTCTAAAAGCAGACACTCTAGACGCCCTGTCACAATACCGCAGGACTCCATGTAATCACCACACAGTGTGTGTGTGGAAACACAATGGTGCGCCTGGACCTGCTCCAAGAGGAACGAGGCTCGAGGCCTGTGCTTTTACTTTCCATAAATGATTCATACAATGTGATGATCACCAATCTCTTCATTCATTATCCAGAAGTATTGACCTGTCATTTTCATCAAACATTACCCATGTATGCCTGACCTTGACTAGTGTATTACTGTATCAAGTGTGTTTAATATCTAATGACCGAAACAACTGCTTCTATTGTCTGGTGCAGTGTAGCTTAGCGGTCAAAGATCTGGGCCTCTTACCAGAAGATTGCAGGGGATGAACTGATTCTGTTGATTATCTGCCGTTTTATGATGGAGACACAGGTTATTTTTATATTCAACTGTCCAGCAACTGATATATTCAGAACAGACTGTAATTGTTTACTTTCTGTTTCTGAAATATCTTCATCCCTATTAGGCTACGGAAATAAAAACATATGTATTAGGAGTATAGTTAGTATTATAAATTGTTGTAGTAGTAATAATATACAATAATAATGTTATTTGTTATTTTAACTTATTACTAGTAGTAGTATTTTTATTTTATTTATTATAAATTAATTATAAACAAGTTATTATTATAAAATCGTATTACATTTGTATTAAAATTCTTATCTTATAAAATTATTAGTAAATATTTATTAAACATTTCTGTTTTTTTAAGCTGTTTTTCACGTAATGAAGCTTATTAAAAAGTAATGCATCAATGTAATATATTTAATGTAAAAAAATGATCATTTATTATTGCCTGAGCATCAGACTGTGTTTCGTACTATGTACAGAGTCAACACTCTTTGATTTCACTCTTTGATTAACTTTTTTATGGATGTTATTCCTAGAAAGAAAGATTTTTCTTTGTAATCTTTCCTTCAAGTGTAGTGACTGTTCTGTGAATCACCTTTCCTGTGACGCTGATGTGATGTGGCCTATTGCATAATGTGAACCACTAACCAGCCGCCAAAGAGACTTTCAGCCATTGCTGGAGTGACTTTCATTCAGTCGGCCTTTGTTCCTGATCCAGCTGCTTTTGATAAAAGTTCAATACTGCATTTTTCTTGTTGAATATCCTGTGTCAGATTCACAAAGTTAAATACATTGTTGACCAACAACTCACCTTGACTTTAAAGTCAGTGGCGACTGACGTCCTGTGAAAGGTGCAGAACTGAGTTTCAGTGGCCCTGGTTTTATGACGACAAGCGTTTTTGATAGTTTTCAGCTGATTTCTGTCAGCCGATTTCAGATCACTCATACTTCTGAATAGCATTAGCTGTGGCGCCTCATTTAAATGCAGATTGAAGGGCTCTTCATGACGGTCCACACACAAACAACACCAGAGAATGCTTGTGTGTACAGCAGGCAATTGTTGTTGCCACTGGGTTTGGATAAATAGAGCAGCACCTCGTGAAAACCTCTGTCAATTCATGAGCAAACCTTGGGCCGCCCTTTCTGATGCCATACCGAGGACTTTTTTCCATTTCAACAGAATGAAAGGACATGTATAATGATGCTGTTTTTCAGGCCAACCGTGAATATAAAGGTTTTAATGAATGTTAATGTGCTCCTCCCAGTGCTATTGTAGATTGAGTAATTGTCGGCTTTATTCGCAGTATGTTTATGCCTAAAAGAGTGTTAATCTCGCCAACAAAATTACTGAAGGAAACATTCATTTGTTCATTGGCAAAATCAAAAAACCCTTCAACAGCAAACTGCCAAAAATGGGTCAAGAAATGCATCATGATGATGATTGGCAGATTTTAGTTTAATTTCTAGTAATGCACTAGCAATGTTTTTAGAAAAAAGAAAATGTAAAATTCAGCTTTGATCATAACCTATAGCTCACGTTGTGAATGTTGATGCAACAACGCACATAAGCAGACATGTTTCACACTGAATTGTTTGTTGATATATCAAACATAAAATCATGTTGATACATTTTTCAAAATTTGTTTTGATCTTTATATGACACATTACAGTCAATGAAAATGTTGTTTTGTAGAAAAATGAATTTGAAATTTAATGATGAAAATGAAAGCACATTTTTGCCAAAAGAAAACAACTAAAACTGTCTAAAATGACACGTGTGTTTTAAATAATTTAAAATTAAAATTAAACAAGTGATGTAAACAATACCTACTCAAAATCAATTAGGAATCTTAAAAAGCTGATTCCTTGTGTAACTAAGCTGTAAACCAAGCTGTTTTGGCAGCACTATCGCGTATCCCAGTGTTCATTTCCTTGAATAATTAACGTTGATGAGATGCTGATCTTGTTCTCCTGCTCGCCTGCAGTGCCTGAGCTGTCGTGAGGATGAGCAGCAAGCGGAGTCTGTTTGTGCGGCTGGTGCCGTGCCGCTGCCTGCGGGGCGAGGAGGAGACCGTCACCTCGCTGGACTACTCTCACTGCAGCCTGGAGCAGGTGCCCAAGGAGATCTTCGGCTTCGAGAAAACCCTGGAGGAGCTCTACCTCGACGCCAACCAGATCGAGGAGCTGCCCAAAGTACGAGTGCACTCGCACCATTCACACGCTTGCACTCGCACCATTCACACGCTTGCACTCGCACCATTCACACGCTTGCACTCGCACCATTCACACGCTTGCACTCGCACCATTCACACGCTTGCACTGCATGTCTACAAAAAGCTTGTTTAGTGCTTAGGTGGTGAAACGTGACCTTTTTTTGTTAGTTGGCAGCAGTATTGGGGGAAAGTTGATTTTAAAAGTAATGCATTGCAATATTGTGTTACTTCCGAAAAAAGTTACTAATTGCATTACTTATTTACTTTTTATGAAAAGTAATGTTGCATTATTTTTTCTCATCTGGGCTGGGCTTGTTTGTTTTTAATAAAATGTTCTATTTTTGGCAAATGTAAAGGCCCCTTCACACCAAAAGTGAAAAGAATAAGGAAATGCAAATTCACGTCTGTACAGTAGAGGGCGCAACTCAGAGAAACCCTTCAGCTGCGCTGCCGTTCTGGATCGCAGAAGAACAGGGCGCAGGGGGGAAAGTTCAACACTCTCACATCAGTAATAAAAACCAACACTGAAACACAAATGTGATGTTTAACTAAAGTCAGTTTTGCTTATCCTAATGGTTGAATTGGATCATCAAAGTTCTGCCGCAAAGACATTGGTTAATAAAGTGAGATTAAATACATAAAGTATATTTGTGTGATTTATCATTATTTAATTATAGCAGGTTTGAGTAATATTCTGAGTTTGCATTTCACTGTTTTTATTCATTTCGAGGAATACTGAATCTGTTCTTGAGTAAATGAGTGCTCACATTTAGTTTAGAGCTACACTATCCATCGTTCACACACACAGCGCACACACAACACCTCTGCGCTTACTCACGATTTCTCTCAACATGTGGACAGGAGAGCTGTCAGTCAGTAAACGGGAAAACAAAGTAACTTGCGTTACTTGTTTGATAAAGAAAATCAGATGTTTTGTTGTAAATGTGAAAGTGATTTTACTTTACAATTCACATGAAAAAGTAATCTGATTACCTAACTCGTGTTACTTGTAAATGGGCAATTTTTTGCCTTTTGATTGTATTCTATATAAATATATTGAAATATTTACATATTTGATCTGAAATGGTTTAAAATCGGTGATAATTTTTTTTCAGCAATCATCAATTCGTCAAAATGTTATGAAATTGGCATGTGTTACAAACTCGCAATTCCGAGAATAATTTCAGAATTGTGAAATATATATTGTGAAATATAAACTCAGTACTGTGAGAAATAGACACAAATTGTGAGATATTCACTGGCAGGATGTCTCGGAGCGATTCGATTTTCTCTACTTATCATATATACCGTTTCCACTGGGCTGAATTTTTTGTGTTTATCCACGTCGTTCTTGTCCTCCATCAGAAATGGCCTTGTGTTGCAGACGTGTTATTTTCCCTAGACCGGATGGAATTAGATTACATGAAGGTCCATCAAGATCTGATCAAGTTTGAACCTGATTTGGCTTTGACTGTTTCACCTATGCAGAACTAATTCACCAAAAAATCAATTTTAAATGAATCCAACTCCTCTGCAAAAAGCTGGAATATTAAAATGAAGTTTCATTCTTCTTAAAGTTTTCCAGGAATGTTTCTCAAACGTCTGTCTCTCCATTTCTCATCCTTTACAGCAACTTTTCAACTGCAGTTTGCTCTACCGATTGAGTCTACCGGACAATGACCTAACGGTGTTGCCACCGGCCATCGCCAACCTCACCAATCTCAGGGAGCTCGACGTCAGCAAGAACAGTAAGCAGAACGGCCAGTTTCTTTCTCCTCCTCGGAGTCCAGTTACGCTTCTGAACAGAATCAGAGGCAGATTGATATACGGACTCACTGAGCCCTCATCCACTGATTCAGTAATTACAGTAACACTGATTCAGCTCATCTCTTCAAGCTCCAGTTTACGCTGCAACACAGAATTCATCATTGATTCCAGGCGAATCCTAGAAAATTAACATTTTGTTTTCATGTGTCGTTCATTGCTTTAGAATTGGATGGTTGTTATCAGACAGAAACAAGACGTATAATTCAAGACAAGAGCCAGTTATGAATATATCTTATTCAGCACTGTAAAAATGCTGAACGCTTTTCATGCTCATCAAACATGTGGTGTTACATAATTCAGTAATCATCATGATTTAGGTATGATCAGCTTAAACAGTCAAGATTCCTTCCAGTTGAAATTGGACATTGCTTTAGCATGGAAACGGTGCTTTAAATCCTTTCAGTGGGTTCAGTTTTTGTGATATCAACTTCAAATTTGAAACATAGCTAGGTTAACATGGCCTTGCTTTTCTTGCAAGTTTTGCTTTATATATATTATTTATTTATTTTTTTAATGACAAATATTTAGTTCAGAATATTTGCTTTACAGTTTATTTCTATAACTTTTTTTACACTTTGAAGTACTTTCACTTCTGCTATAACTTTCCTTCATGAATTACATCCATTTAAGATCAGATCTCTGCTGAAAAATGTGTGACAGTTAACAGAGAATATTGTGCTAATAGCTTAGCAACATGCTAACATCGCTAAACCCCTGGGTTCAGTCTCCTGTTGCTGCACTTCTTCATCCTTTGTAAACGCCGCTAGTAAGAAGGTAGCTGCCTATGTAGACCGCGTCTCTCTAGGGATTGGAACAGAGCCATTGTTTACACTATTACACTGTTTATTCTTGCTCTGCTTTGGAAAGTTAAATACCCACTAGCTTTGATATCCTGTAAACTGATGGCAATCTGCGGAAACAATTTATTCTGTTTTTAAGCATAAGTGAAGACCGCAACGCCAGACACACACACACTGAAATCACTGAGTCTCTGTTTACACATCACTTCATCTGTCAGCTGGTGCGCTGCAGAATCTGATAAAGCAATGACAGACGTGACAATCTCAGACCGGCACAGCGAGGCTCAGGCAAAACCTTCTTAATTCGTGGTCACATCCTAATAGTAGGGATTTTGAGTAGTTCATGGTGATTTTTTTTTTTCTTTTATTTTTTACTTTTAGCACTGGTGCTTTAATTGGCATGATTTTGTGCTGTGCTCCAGCTGTTAGATTGTTTGCTGTATTTGCACTACAGCCACACACACATTCAGACTGAAGTCTTGAGTTATTGTGCGTCTTGCACTGAAACCAGCCTAGTTTTACAGGGTTTCCTTTAGACCTGTTAGCTGATTATTTTGAATATATTTAGTTTTGCACATCGGCATTGCAGTGAGGACGCTGCTGGTAGATTTGAGGCAATTTCATCAAATTTCTTACATTTACCGCATTTCCAGGAAATCTAAATCTGGACGTGCTTGTTTTTAGCATAGCCGCTCGGTGTAATGACGCATCAGAAGTGCTGTACAGTAAACCAGAGCGAGCGCAGGGTCACCTGGTGCAGATCTGAGAGCTCACTGATGCGTGTGTGTGTGTGTGTGTGCGTGTGTGTGTGTGTGTGTGTGTTGATGCAGACCCACCTGTGGTTGTCTCTTCTCACGGGTTTAGCTTGCATCCGAGTGCGTTGGAGGATATCTTAACATAACTTTGATGTCACACTCCAGCTCCTGTGGTTAGTAGGACAGGAAGTGTGCAGTCTAGCTCTAGCGCTGCATGAACTCGAGTTGTTTCTAAAAACAGCATTAGGTGGCGTTTTCTTTGGTAGTCCATTTAGAGAAAAACCTAGTTGAGAAATGTTTACTTAACATATTACAGGTGTGTATTATTTTTAAGTGGGGCACAAATAGGGACGGGGACTTCTTTGAATTGCAGCTGTTTATTTCGGCATATTAAAATTCTGATTCCAAATAATACTTCTAGTTTCATAACCCCTGAACAATTATTGTAAAATGATTACTACCAGTAATCATTGTAAAAAACTTATTTTACAATACTGGTCAACATTTTAAAAAGCTTTTATATTATGCTCAACGAGGCTGCATTTAGTTGATCCAAAATTTGATCAGTAAAAGTAATATTGAGAAATATTATTACAGTTTAAAATAACTGCTTTCTATATGAATATATGTTGAAATGTAAGTTATTCCTATGATCATCATATTAGAATGATTTGTGAAGGATCATGTGATGTGAGAAATGATGCTGAAAATTCAACTTTGATCACAGGAATAAATTACATTTTAACATATATTCACATAGAAATAAAAAAAAAGTTTCTAATGCAATTTCACAGAATTAATGTAATTATTACTGTAATTTTGATCTAATAAATGCAGCCTTGGTGAGCAGAAGACTTTTTTTTATATATATATTTTTTACAAATTTTAATAATTCCGAACTTTTCCTGGTAGCGTAGGTCAAATTCCATCACATTTATTTTAACTCTGGGCTCAAAGATATAATAGTTGAAATCAGTGAAATAGAATTATAAAAAAAAAAAAAATGTAATAGTGTAAGTTTCCAGGATCTTTATTTGTTAATAGTGCCATTTGAAAGTCCGTTCTGAATTATTTTTCCATCATGTGTTTGTTGTTTCATGCAACCAGTCTCTTGTTGTGTTTAATCCCGACAGCTTATGGTCCATTGACGTTGGTGGTGTTTTCTGAATCTACAGCACCACATCAGAGTATTTTAGTACAGTGTTCTGTCCGCATCCACACAAAAATGCAGTCATTCGAGATGTTGTAACTGAACCGGATGCAAATTCATTTGAAGTAATTTTATACCCTAGGCACAAAGAGCAACATAAAACCAGCAATTATTAATCAAGTTCATTCTTTTCTTTGTTTTAAATTTCAGGCATCCAGGAATTCCCTGAAAATATCAAGAACTGTAAAGTCCTGAGCATCGTTGAAGCGAGTGTGAACCCTATATCAAAGTGGGTATATAGCTAGTAGAGAGTGTGTGTGTGTGTGTGTGATGTAACGAAAGTGCTCTCGTGTCTCCACAGACTCCCAGAAGGCTTCACGCAGCTCCTCAGCCTGACCCAGCTCTACCTGAACGATGCCTTCCTAGAGTTTCTACCAGCCAGCTTCGGCAGGTCAGACACACACAGATTCACACTCACAAACAATCCTGGAGAGAACAAGATAATCCAGTCTCCTGTTTCAGATCAGACAGCATCTAGATTCAAGATTGGCCAAAGTATGTACTACATTAACAAATAAAATGGACAAAACTGTTCTACAAAACACTGAATAGGTTTTCCAAGCACACTCAAAACAGGTTTAACTAGCATCATCCAGCTTGTTGATTTATGCAAGCTGTAAATCTATTGAAATGACACATGCAAAATTTCCTCAGAAAGCACGTCCTAATATTTCCTGGAGCTTAAATCATATATAACAGCTCAGAAATGGTGCTTTCCTATGAAAATGCAGTGCAGTTCCTGTGAAAGATCGTGCAGTGGTATCTTTGACATATAATCTTGCACACACAGCCTGAAATAGACATCAAATGGCACATGCAGTATGTCCCTCAGTTCCTGTTGAGGTCACTTGAGGACAACAATCGGCATGCTTCCACTACATACTGAAAGACCACAGTGTATTTTGAGGATGTAGTTAGTCAGTATGCCAGCATAGGGACATAAAATAGTAAAGTACTTACAAAAGTTTGTGACCGAGGGGATTTTAGAATAAAGGTGCTATTACATTTATTGTTACAAATTTTTTATTTTTTATTACTTAACATTTACGGTACATTTGAAACCTCAAGTTCTTTGATTTTAAACCGAGCAGTCACAAAATACAGTAGTGTTCTGTTTGCAATGCATATGTAAATTGCAGCAGCATTAATTACTCTTAGTAGATGTCAGTTTATAAATATATTAATGTGTGTTTATATAATTAACTTTCTCTGTTTCCTCAGACTAACCAAACTGCAGATTCTGGAACTGCGGGAGAACCAGTTAAAGATGTTGCCAAAGTAAGTGCGGCTCTGGGATTCGTTTGAATTACTAAAATAATAAAACGATGATCCGTGCTTCTGCACTCCTTCTGATAATCGCATTATAAATACAGGCAAACATCTCTTTCTCTGTCTCTGCGGCATCATATTGTTCAGTCTTACGTAAGAGGCTCTGGAGTGACATGCTGTGACAGGTTTTATAATCATTTCTGGCTCCGGAGCCAATATTGCATCATGTGAGGGCTCGTTTGTTTGGTTTTGTGTGTGAGAGCCACAGAGGCGATCTCCGTGCCTCCGACTCCTCCGTCCTGAAACACACAGGTCTCGAGTGTGGTGGTCGGGTTACTGTTAGTCCGCAAAGATCAAAACAACTCATTATAGCACTAAATGTTTTAAACAAAAGCCACTTGAGCAGAATGTCTCTGTTTTAGAGCACATGAACTAACCACAAAACCTACAGCACCATAAATCAGCTGTTAAATCGTTTTTAAACATTTTTAATACATTTTTAATCTCATTTATTACACGATGTTGCGATTTAAAGATAATTTTACCGCAAAAGAGAAGTTAAAGTCATTATAGTGTTGAATGAGAAAAGCGTCAAATAGACATTACAAACCTTTAGGCAATGAGGGTGTGATGACAGAATTTTCATTTTTGGGTGAACTATACCTTTAATGTGTTTTTTTATTTATTAATATGGAATATGAATTTTTTTTGAATGAAACAATACTCTAAATAAGAAACTAAAACTGGCAATAAATGTCTAAATGAGTGAGTCATTCATTCATTCATTTGATTGGTTCAAACAGCTGATCCAGTCAGGAAAGAAGTAAATGGCTTTCTTTATGAATGGCTCATTGAATCATTGGTTCACCCGATTGATTCGCTCAAAACGCGGATTCATTCAGAAACACCGCTGTGTTTCTCGGAGACGCACAATCGTTCTCCTGTGGCTTTATATGTAATATTTTTATTAACAAAGACAGACATTATTGTATCTAAAATATAACACAATATTAACTTCTTATTTGTTGAACTGTTTTATAAAATCAATATAGATTTTTAACATTTGCACATGTGCTATTCAGGACAGAAACAGCTCTCATGTGATATTGCTTAACTATATCATATGATATAAATATGAGACTAAAACTCATACAGGGCATTTTTGCCAGTATATCTTGAATTTTAGGGGCATATTGTAACGGTGTTCTATAGGCTCCATCATGAAGTGAATTTATTTATTTTTTGCTCTGCTTCATGTTTTTCACCAGTCAACTTTATGAAATGTAAGATGAACTACTTAGATCTGGGGTGGGACGGGTGCGTTAAATGCATGAATTTTTACTCGCTATTTTTTCCATAACCAATTAACATGTTAAACCGACAGCCCTAATTTGTTCTGATTTGAAAGCAAACTGTTGACCTTTGTATGGCAAAAGAGAAATTTCATGGTTTACTAATCAAATATTAAATGAGAGAAAGAATGTTTATCTCTCATGAGTCATGTTTCCTAGCGTTTACTAAGGAAAGCATCACAATTATGAATGATTCCTAAACTGAAGCTGCTCATTGTGGAGAAGGTGTGCTAATACTTTTCTAATGGATCAAATCTATGATTTTATTCTCAAGCTGTGGCCACACTAGCGTGATTTGGTGACATTTTTGCAGACAAAAAAAAGGTCTATTGTCTATTGTCAATAGCGTAGTGATGTATGACGCACAAGTCACAAAGAAGTCACTTTCAAACCAAGCAGCTTTTCAAACAACCAGACAGCAAATCGAATTTCAATTTCTTCAAAAATGAAAACACGTTGCAGATCAGGAGAAGTAAAATGCATGAACTGTGTTGGATCAAGAAGTATACCAGGAAGACACAAGTAATCAAAGACAGACTGAAAGCTGTCCGTCACATGCATCTCTTACTCATTTACCATTATTACACTTTGGCCGGATATCTTTATGGCTGTGTTGTTTCAGCAGTCCTCTCGTGTGTGTGTGAGATTCTAATGAGCTGTGGCTTGCTCATTAGGGGTCAGCGAGTTTTTTTGGCTGATTGACTGATTGCACGCCTCCAAACCCTGGATGAATGAATCCCTCTTACAGTCGGCCAACTACCAGTGTGTCTTTCAACACAGAATTTCCTACAAGCCTGCCTTCAGTTTATAACCATTTATTATACAATTCCTTGTGCCGTAAATCATTTTGAGTTTTATTTTGTCTTTAACTTTTTCCACGGATACAATATGCCTGTAGGCTGTTGATCTGGTGTCACGTCAGCAGAGGTTACACCCTGCCCTGAAGCACACCTGCCCAAGTGTTGGATGTTGATTTACGGTTGGACGCAGATCTTGATATCGCATGAGCAGCTTGGAAGAGGAGAACGAACCTGGAGAAATGTGTTGTAAAGATTGGCATTAGAAGTGTAATGTCAGATTTTCATCATTCCCTGATACTCAAGTGATTTGTAAAGCATTCAAGGTGACCGTAAAATATCTGATAGAACATAGAGATAATAGTAATGACTTTGTAAAGAGAAATAAATAAAGTTAACAATTATGCGCTTCCAATTGAAATCCAATAAGCAAGTAATATATTGCATTGACTCCCACATCACTGTCATGTGACTGAAAGACATTTTCCTGAAGTGAAATGATATAATGACCTTATCATGCTAAATGTTATAGAAATTGGTTTGGCTGATGTCATTTCCAAATCCTGTTCCCATTTCCGTTCTGTCTCTACTATCTCCATCAATATAAGTGGCAAGAAAAGCTAAAACATAAAAATGTATGTAACGCCGTATGTTTCGGAAATATTTTTCCGAAAAATATTTTATTTTTTAGCTTTTTATTTACTTTTTTTGTGGACTTATATTAACCTAGATTTGTGGAAAATCTGTAAAGAAAAAAAAGTGAAAAGGTATATTTTATTTGGATAAATAATGTATATAGTTTTAGTTACAGTAGAGGAAAGATGCATTGCCTTAATATTTTATTGTCATTTATGACCGTGAAACATCCTTAAACTCATTAGCTTGACCTCTAGGCATGATCTTGGAGAATATATTTGAGTGTTATTTTAATTCAGTTTATATTGCTTGTGATTTTATGTGAGGCTGGGGATTGAAGTCTGTGTTCTGAAACTGCTAATGAAAAATTGATTAGCAGTAACTAGCTGTTCGCTAAATGTCTTTGCCCTTTGTTTTCTGCGGGGAGTCATTGTGTGCAGTCTTTAACAAGAAGAGTTGTGGTTGTCACCATCCTGTCTGATGTTTCTCTTCAAGCTCTCCATCTGCAGTTCAGCCAGTCCTGCAAAACTGATAATCACGCAGATATGTTTGTGTACCAAGCTGAAATGTGCTTAATCCATGGTTAATAATGTTAGTAATACTGTGTGTGTGTGTGTGTGTCTGCAGGAGCATGCATAAGCTCACACAGCTGGAGCGCTTGGATCTGGGGAGTAACGAGTTCACTGAAGTGGTGAGTAGCACCTGCCTGTGGTTCAGGTGTCGTGTGCGTTTCCCTTCCAGCTCTCAGTGCAGCCGGGTGGCAGATGCAGATGCAGATGCGCTCATTGAGTCCTTCACTGTTAGATTGCACCTAATATGCATTTTTCTCCTTTAATGGCATTGAAATTAGTGGCAGATTTCCTCTTGCTGAGAATGAGATGTTGAGTTTTACCTTCTCTCTGTCTAGCCTGAAGTGTTGGAGCAGCTTACAGGAATCAGAGAGCTGTGGGTGGATGGAAATAAGCTGACGTTTTTACCAGGGGTGAGTCTTGCATTCATTTTTTGTTTTCTTGCCTTTTTCTTTGTCTTTTTACCATGTTCACCATGACTCATAAAAATGTTTTGTTTGTTTTTATTTAAATATAAACTCGTTTGGCCTCATTCATGAAACATGAGTTGAATGTGCATAATGCTAAAAGGGTTACATTTTTGTGTAAATCATTTGTAAAAAGTATTCAAGCGTAAATTGTTGATTATGTTTTGTGTGGAAAATCATTTGTTAAACCAGTGGTTCTCGAACTTTCCCCACCTCTGACTACCAAATTTTTTTCTAAAAATGATAAAAACGGAAAGATTTTTTTAAATTGAAAAACATGCAATGAAAAACACCTGCAATAGATTTACTTTGTAATGTCATTGATTCATTGAAAGATATAACCGTAAGAGAGAGTAATAGATCAGAACATAACTTTTAATTTAAAATGAAAACAACAAATTTCTGTGTAAACAGTTCGTTAAACCATTCTTACAGAAATTGTTGCGTTCATGTTTAATGTAAAGTGCTAAATTGCTCTATCTTCAGCACTATTCATGAAACAAAAAAGCAGATAATTTCTATGTAAATCATTCGTTTAATGATTCAAGCTGGTGAAAATCTCCTTCCTAAACATTCCTTCAGGATGGTCTTCTCTTCAGACTGCCAGATCCTTTTAAACGGGTCGTGATTAAGGCATTAGCTTGCCGCTGAGAGCAAGCTGACAGTAATTGTGGGCCTCGCTGGCAGGATTCGCATTAGTCTGATGAGTTTTGCACAAGTTTTCCGAACATCCTTTTGAACAAGTCTGACCTCCAAATGATCCGGATATGAGGACGGCACCCTGACCTCTCTCCCTCTCTGACCCGAGAGACCAGCTTACTGACGGCATGCCCTTGTGCAAGGCCGAACGGCCATATGTTTCTCTTTTTGCAGAATTCAATTTCTCTCCGGTTATTAGTGCTTTTGATTAAGCTTCTTACGCCACACCCAGGAGAGCGGCTCATGGTCGCGGTGATTAATCAACAGCAGGGTTTGTCACAGTCACACACAGCCGCTGATTGCAGTTTAGGCAGTTCGCATCTAATCGGTCGTCACCCAAGTGCATCTGAAGTTCAAGATTCCTGTGTCCTGTGCCATATAATTGATGCTCACTTTAAGTCATCATCAAATCAAAACTGACTGTTGTCTCTCCAGGTTTGCTATCAATAAAATGGCCTAAAGCACTAGTTTTCTTCTGGACCTGCACTAGAAAACACAGCCCTATCCCTGGTACCCCTATCTGGACAGACAGATGTGTGGTAACACGACATTGCTGGTGACAATTTTATACTAGGCTAGATGGATTTCTGAGTGCTTTCACACTTGTGTTTTTTTGGAAAGGAGCTACAGAAAGATGAAGTGTGTTTGGGAGCAGGAGGACAGGCCCACAATCTGCCCTCATGCTTGAGAAATGGATTTACCCAGTTCACGCTTGGCTTCAGTCATCTCTCTTGACCTCTTTCTCAGCTGTATTCCTCCAACTCTTCAAATAATCAGTTTCTGCTTCCTCACTGTCCCTTTTTTCCTTCTCAGGAACCATCTAGTCTCTATAGCGGTATACACAAGGCTATGGCTCTGATTTCACCCATCATATTTGATTGAAATTGAGATTTGAGATCAATGCATTTTTGCCACAGCACTCGTTTTTCTGGAGCTCTTCTCGCAGAGTGGCTGTCGCTTTTGCTCAGTCACACAAACTTTTCTCAGAAATCAGTCATTTGTTTCAGTAATAGAGAGAGGTGTTTTGTGTGTGTGCGCAGATGATCGGGGCACTGAAGCAACTCTGCTACCTGGACGTGTCCAAAAACAATTTGGAGATGGTTGAAGAGCAGATATCCGGCTGTGAAAACCTGCAGGATCTGCTGCTGTCCAACAACGGTTTGACGCAGCTGCCAGGGTCTATAGGTAAGACCCACACACTACAATGCAGAGATGAGCTCCATAATTACTGTTTGAGGTGTCGTTTTTCTTAAATGCGATCAGTCAAAACGAGTGAAGCATCATGTCCTCTAACAGCCTCAACTCTAATCTGCTTTGTAACAAATGAACAGGTTAGATGTGTAAGTGAACGGGAGGATTATGGGTAGAACAGTAATGCAATCTCATTACCTAATGAATGACCCAGTCGGAGAGTCACTAATGAGCAGGCATGGTGAAGTGGCCAAGTCACACCGCCCTTGAGGCTCGCTGGGAAATAATACCTCCCATCTTAACACTTAATGAAATCTGCTTTAGAGCTGGACAGAGCTGCTCGACATTAACAAAAAGACAAGGTCTTGTCTTTCATTACAAGGGCTTTTAATTAAATGGCACTTTTCATCAATCTGGTACACTCTTTTTGTTTTCTTTGAGACTGGCAAGTTAGATTTAACTATTATCTCCCATAGACCAAGTTAAGCTTGAGAAGTAGCTAGTTTTAAACACACCAGGTGTCCGTCACCCAACCACCACCTTTAAAATGGTGAATTTGACCTGTTCCACCTTCGAGCTTTGACCTTCTTGACTCCAACAATTCAAATCATTCAACTTCATAATTTTGATATTGTATGTCTAATTGTAATGTTTCATGATGGCCAAAACCATTTTTAATGTTGTTATTCAACTAATTTTAATTACTAAAAATGAAACTTTTTTTCATTCAGCCCTGTTACTGCATATTTAAAAAAAAAAAACATTTACTACAGCATGGCAGGAATAAATAAATAATAAGTAAATAATCTCGATTTTTACATAAATTGCAGTGCTGACTGCATTTGTCAAACTTTTTAACCCAGTTATTGTAAGAAAGTGATCAAACTATTTATATTTAAAATATCTCCTTAATTTAAGAGTCTCTGACTACACAACATTTGGTTCTGAACGCCTGCTGAGTGAATGGGTCAATTTCAACCCTGTTACCCATTTTCTGTTGTTGTTCGTTAATATAAATGAAATTAAATGTATAATCCACAAGTTATCTATTTGATTTTGATGTCTATTTAATGTTTTTTTTTCTAGAAAACTGCACAAATCAAGCTTTTAAACCTGTACTAAGACATCACACATTTTTGGCGATTGAAATGCCGGTTTTGCAAACTTCATAATAAATAATAAAGCTCTTACAATTCTTTCACAGTCAGTTTTCTGACAGCTAAACACCCCCTTTTACTGACCATATTTTGAGAGAAAAAGGTTTCTGACACTATTTTGTACCATATTTGTGGAAAGTGCTGAATATTTGAGTGTTCAGTCTGATTCAATTACTTCTAATAACTTCTTTCTTCAAGATGGGCAAGATTGATGGTCTCATCGTCTAAAATGAAGTGGATGTGGAATGGCCAGTTTCTGTCTGCATGTATAAATTACCAATTGCAACACAATCTCTCTCTCTCTCTCTCTCTCTCTCTCTCTCTCTGTCTGTCTGTCTGTCTGTCTGTCCCACAGGCTCACTGAAAAGACTAACCACTCTGAAGGTGGATGATAACCAGCTCATGTACCTGCCTGACACGATAGGCGGGTAAGTGAGCACCATTTTTACACAGTGACCTGATGAACTGCACTTAAACCATGACCCAGTTCTCCTTAACACACTTGTAGACTCGCACTGAATTTGCCTACTTGTTTCATGTTTTCTGTGCTGATGGTGGGGGAAATCTACCCGTGTGATATTATATTATATTATATTATATTATATTATATTATATAGTCAAGGAAATAATAATAATAATGATTTTTTGTTTGAAAGTGAACCCTGTAAATGATCAGACCCATAAGCCACTGTATGTTACAGACAGAAGGCTTCGTAACGGGTCTGTGATTGAAGGAAGCATGTCCATATGGGCTCTCTGAGAGGGATTGCTGTTTGTGTGTGTGTGTGTGTGTGTGTGTGTGAGTGAGTGTGTGTGTGAGAGCGAAACGGACTGTTATCCATCAAAAAAGAAGCCGACCGATGTACCTCATTCTTGCCACCTCTTATTTTGAGCTTGTTTCCAAACATGCTGGTTATCCCTTATGTCAGATTAGATTTCATAGTCCGGGGTTAAGAAAATATGCCAAGAGGGATTATGAATACGTGATTGCAAGGATTCTCTTTTTAATCCCAGCCTGATTGTAAAGCATACTGATTAAGCACGATTAACTTTCCATTAGTCTCAGCGGTCTTTTCCCATCACACTGATGCAACGTACATTTCCACTGAATAACAACTGGTCGTTTTGCGGACTTTTGTTTTGTTTTTGCTTGATTTGGTTTGTTTTGAACTGGGCAGGTTTATGTAACCGTATATAATCAAATATTTTTTTTGTTTTTTCCTGAGCTTTTTATATATATTTTTTTAAAATATGAAACCGTCATTGAGATCATTTTAGATGAGTGAAGAAACTTCACAATAATTGCTCTTTAATATGATTTATAATGGGATTGTTGATGTAAAGTCATGATCAGTTGTATGCAATTATCGATGTCTCTTGCTCTGCCTCTCACACACTTTTTTTTATGCTGCATTTTGGCATAAATTTGGCTGTCACCCAATTCCATCAACAATTTTTATCAAGGGTCATAAAAGATTTATGTTGTTGTAGGAGAGAATAAGCAGTCTCTTGACCATTCGTCGCTGCCTTCTCAGGGCTACTTCAGTACTTCAGTGTCATCCAGACCTTTTAGTTAGTTTCTCCTCAACACTTCTTACAGGGTTGGAGAAACGTTCAACTGTTTGATTCACAGCTAAAACCCTTTTTACGGAAATGAAAATCAGCTTCAAAATCCATTTATTCAGCCTTGGTGTTTTCAATGGTTTTGTGATTTATTCAGCACACTATTGGTAGTCATGCCAAAAAAAACGCAACGTTTGACGTCAGACTTTTAATGAACAAAGATTCAAGGTCGTTGATCACTGAAGTTTGTGTGAACCATCTGAATAGAGGCCAATAGAGTCTGATCTTCCTTGTCTTATTAAAAGATGACACAATATTTCTTATATAGAGAACTGTTGAGCTTGATTATATGTTAACAGTTGTATCACATGTGGGTCTTTGTCTGCAGACTCACGACTCTGGATGAGCTGGACTGTAGCTTCAATGAGATCGAGGCGCTGCCGTCCTCCATCGGCCAGTGTGTAAATCTGCGTACGTTTGCTGCCGACCACAACCTGCTCGTACAGATGCCTCCAGAGGTCAGTCCAGCCCTGCCATGCTTTAAGGCAACATGAAATTGCATTTAACTTCCATATTATGATGTATTTTTTATAGTGAAATGAAAAATAGTGCAGGATGGGACTTAGTTTTGAATTGAGTAATAATATCTATAACTGCTGTGCAATTGGTTGCAGTGGCTTTGATTTGTTTTTGGCAGTTAATAATGTCAAATTCACAAAACATATTGTTCTTCTGCACTGTAAAAAAATGTTTTGCTGCCTTAAATTAAGTACAATCACCCTGGATGTGTAAGTCATTTCAACTTAAATTACATTAAACTGACTTAAAAATGAGTTGAATCTTGTATAACTTAAAAGTTGAAAATTGCTTGACTTATTTTGAAGAGGTAAAGCAATGTAAAACATGTCATACATTATTGATCATATAATTTTTTACAGTGTAAACAGATTCTTATTAATGAATCAGATTGATTCGCCAAGAACTTTGTCAGTGAAACTTATGCTGGTATCATAATCATGCAACATTTAACACACTTTTTACAGAAGAAATTAACTAAACATTTATTTTGCTAATAAAGATCTTTCAAAAGATCTTTTTGGAAACACAACATTTAATGATATATTGGATTGGTTTGTTGAAATAAACCGACCGAACGAACAAGCTCTCACTGCTGTTGTCAGTTTAGCTCATATGCGATGATCCCGGGATCCTGTAGCTGAGTATTTGAAGAGGTCTCTACGCATCTCAGTTAACCCTTCATGTGTGTGCTTGTGCATCTGACAGATGGGCAGTTTGAAGAACGTCACCGTTCTCTTCCTGCACTCCAACAAGCTGGAGTGTCTGCCGGAGGAGATGGGCGACATGCAGAAACTCAAGGTCATCAACCTCAGCGACAACAAGTACGTCCCCCTGTGCCGCATATACGGCCAGGCATGTTTTGACCCAGGCATAAGAATTTTTCTTTGTAAGTGAGGTCAAACCAAATTAATGGACACACTTCATGTACGAAATCTTTCTATGAGGAACGTGTCCCACCTGGGCGCGCAGCTGGTGTCTGTGAGAGCCATTGCTTTCACATTTCTCTGAGAGAACCACTTAGACAGATTTGGCTGTGATTCAACAGGCTGGAAAATATCGCTGTATTTTCTACTCTCTCTCTGCTATATTTATCAGCCTTTATGCACATTATACCAGTCAGGCCTTTTTCAATTTACTGTGTTGCCAATGAATGATGAAGTTTTTTTGTTTTGTTCATTTTTGTCCTCTTTCTTCACAGGTTGAGGAACCTTCCGTACAGCTTCACTAAACTCAACCAGATGACTGCAATGTGGCTGTCTGAAAACCAGGTGGGCAAAGCTCAGATACACAAAACAGTCATTATTGTGAAATAAACACCAACGGAGTGATCAGGACCGCAATGCGAGCAGAGGGTTGTTTTTGACTGATGGAGGTTTGTTTGTTTGTTGCAATAATGATCAACTGACTGTATATTATCTTGTTTATTACACAGCTACTTTCTGAAATATTATTATTATTATTAAATATACAGAAATATTAATGTTAATTTTACAAAGCTTGTTTTCAAACATTTTTAACACTTTCCCCGCCAGTGTTTTTGATCATTTTCACAAAAGTTTCACGGCCCCCAGAATATTTTGTTGAATGAATATCTGAACACACAATATATCAAAAGAAAGAACAGAGCCTCTGCTTTTAAACACAAAAAACCCATAGCTTCATGCATTCTTCTTTTATCAACACTTGAATATGGGTAAGCATCATTTTTTTTAAAAACTAACATTTTGAGCATAAAGCTGAGAAAATCGCGTTTTTGTAAGACCACATAGCACATTGCCTGGGACAGGAGTCAGTTATATTTTAGCTTTCTGTCTCTGTACACATAAATATTTGATCGCATTTGATTATTTCAGAGAGCCGTGTAATACATTTACATAAATCACTATAATCTCATTCACAGTCACTTCCCAAAATACTCTTGAAAAGCTTGTCCTTTAGCAGGGTCTGTGCTGTTAGTGATTTGATGTTCCCATCAGAGGAGCTCAGAGTGTGTGTGGGTGATCTGAGTGATTGACACAAGTGGCCATCAAGCCTGTGACTAATGCTTATTCAATATAGCAATCACCTCCACTCCCACACACGCCGTCTTCCCACCTCTGAGGTTTAACATAGCACAGAGTTTATCTTAATATATTATATGAATTAAAGGTATAGTTCGTCCAAAAATTCAAATTGTCATCATTTACTCAGTCATGTCATTACAAACCTGTATGACTTTCTTTAATGCTCACCAGCACTGGGTCAGTTGAATGCCTAAAGCATTGGAGGCTGGGACAGAGATTGTTGTGATATTTGCTCTCAAGGAAAGTGAATTCAGCAGAACGCATGAGAACACGGCGCTATGAAGTAATAAAACACTGGTAGCGCATCTAATCAGTGTGGCCCATATGGCATGAGACTGCCAAGATCCTCTGTGAATCAGCCTCTCTGCAAGGGTTTCAGCCGTACAGCTCAGCTGGACTATCGACAGCTGATGAAGATTGCGCTGGGACGACGGTGGCACGCTGTTCTTTTATTGATCGTGATGTGGGGTTTTATAAAGCTGCATGTGATTAAAGATGAGATGAGTTTAAAGCCAGTGCTGCATGGCTTGAATCTGTAATGAGAGCTGTCAAGACTCATGATTTTCCAAGGCATCCAAGCGAATTTTACAAGTCACTAACCTTGTGTTTTGTTTTTTCTCTTTTTCCAGTCGAAACCCCTCATTCCCCTGCAGAAAGAGGAGGATCCAGAGACACACAAGACCGTACTGACTAACTACATGTTCCCTCAACAGACCAGAAGCGAGGACTGTGAGTATCTAGTCATGCATCACATATATAATATCCAGGTGCAATTCACTGTTTTAAATTCCAGTTATTGTGTGTGTGATGCTAATTAATAGTGTTGTGTGATCTAACAGACACCTGGTAGCACGACATAGTTTAGAAACCGCAATACACTCCAGCAAGATAGTCTTTTTATTCAAATCCACATCCCTGTATCTATAGATCAAGTATTACAATGGGAATTTATCATATTAGACAGTTTTACCGTGCTGACGGTCATAACCGGAAGAGGCGCGCTGAACAGAGAATGATTGACAGGAGGGAAGTTTCTGTGAACTTTAATTTAACTTCAATGTAAATATTCTTCTGTTCCTCGTATTAAGCTATGGAATGACTTTAGATGACTTTGAAGCAGCAAATCATATGCTTTCTGAAGGATCATGTGACACTGATATATATATATTTCTGATTATTTAATTATCACGACTGCATGTGACAGCCTGTCTGAGTTTTGTCGAATTAAAATGTTTTAAGCAATTTTTTATTTTATTTTAATGTTGATAATTTTGGCCAACCGCTCCAAAAATAAAAACAAAAGTATCTCAAAATATTTAATTTTAAGTTTGATCATTTCTATTCATACAGTATAAATACCAGGTATCTCTAGGTCTTTTTGAGTACATACAACCACAATCATGAGGAAGACCGCTGACTCAACAGTTTTCCAGAAGACGATCATTAGCCGTTTTTCCACCGTCAGGCCGAATGGTTCTTAGAATGGTACGGGACGGTTCCAGTTGTGTTCCCACTTGAGCGCCTGGTACGGCACGGCATGTTCTCGGCACGGTTGGCTAACCAAATGCAGTGGTTACCCAATGAAGTGACCAATGAAGTGACAATGCAACTCAGGATTGAGAGCAGCTATTGACACCCTCCACAAGGAGTGTAAGCCACAGAAGGTCATCGCTGAAAGGGCTGTGTCGAAGCATATTCATGGAAAGTCGACTGGAAGGAAGTGTGGTAGGAAAAGTTGCACAAGCAACAGGGATGACCACAGCCTTGAGAAGATTGTCAAGCAAAGCCGATTCAAGATCTTGGGAGAGCTTCACAAGGAGTGGACTGAAGCTGAATAGTTCCCACAGTCAGTGATGATTTGGTGTGCCACGTCATCTGCTGCCGTTTATCAAGTCCAAATTCAGCGCAGCCGACTATCAGGAGGTTCTAGAGAACTTCATGCTTCCGTCTGCCGACAAGCTTTATGGAGATGCCGATTTCCTTTTCCAGCAGGATTTAGCACCTGCCCTCAGTGCCAAAACTACTGCTAACTGGTTTGCTCGCTATGATATTACTGTGCTTGATTGGCCAGCCAACTCCCCTGACCTGAACCCCGTAGAGAATAAATGGGGTCTTGTCAAGAGAGATCAACAATACAGACGAGCTGAAGGCTGCCATCACAGCAACCTGGGCTTCAGTAACGCCTCAGCAGTGCGCATTGATGCCTTCGTGCTAAAGGAGCCCGACCAAGTATTGAGTGCATAAATAAACCTTTTTTTTTTTCAGGATTTTTTTTTAAATGATTTTAGGACATTTTGAGATACTGGATTTTTTCATGAGAAATTGGATACTCATTTTCATGAGCTGTTAGCCATAATCATCTAAACTAAAACAAAAGGTTTGAAATATTTTACATGTAATGAAACTAGAATATATTAGAGTTGCTCTTTTTTAATTAAATTACGAAAAAAATACTTTTCCACGACATTCACATTTTTTGAGACGCGCCTGTACATCCCAAACTTTTGAATCGTATTACAATTTAAAATAACTTTCCTGTTTGAATAGATTTTAAAATGTAATTTTTTCCTGTGATCAAAGCTTTTCAGCATCATTACTCCAGTCTTCAGTGTCGCATGATCCTTCAGAAATCATTCTGATGACTGGGGGGGAAAAATCTTACTGACTCCAAATGTTTAAACTGTAGTGTGTATATATACACACAATATAACCAGGGTTTGAAGTTAATACCAGCCAGTTGTGGGTGAAAATCAACAGTGGCGAGTAATGCAAATCAGCTCACTAGCCAGTTTGACATGGTGGATTATGGTTCATAAATGATGTCCTGTCACTTTGCATGCCATGGCTATCAGAGCCCCTCCCCAAAGAGGAGCCTCCAACATTAACAAAGCGTAAGGGCCGCACACCGAGAGAAGCGTGTGCTATGGCAAGTCTTTAAAATTCGATTGTTTGGTATGAGTGTACTGCAGTAACATCTCACTTTGTTCATTCGTGAAGTGAACGTTTGTGTGAATACGCCATCGATTCACTATTTTGGACTGCCGCCATGAACTTGTCAATGCAAGTACAGAATAACATGTACAATGTGCGATACCTGAGATGTCCTAGACGTCGTGTGACCGGTTAGCGCTCCGCCAGAGCTCTGGGAGACAAGAGGCCGCTGTTATAACCCCTTTTACAAACATCAAGCATTAATTTTAGAGTGAGCTATAGAAGTTCTGAATGGACGGGAACTTCAAAGTCTAGAAGCCAAATGCAGGTATGAGCAGACATTTGATGCTCAGTCAGGCCTGTGAAGTCTTTTATATAGTTTTAGAGACCTGACTGAGCATCAAATGTCTGCTGCTACCTGCGGCCAGAACTTGCTCATGTCACGGTTTTCCCTCCCTGAGACTCAGGATTCCAGAGGGAAGAGATTAATGAGTCTTAACCTGTTTCCTAGCAACCCCACTCCAAACTCCTCCGAACGCGAACGCACTGGCTCTGCAGCTCTCCGGGGTCCGCGTCAGTTTGTTAGCATGATTGAGCTTTAGAAGCGGCCTGAAGTCTGCGTGCCTACATGACAGTGCTCTCCTGAACCCAGATGTCTTGTTAAATGTGCACACAACACAAATGAGAGTTGATGTGTGTGAACTGAGTCTGTGCCACCCACCAAGCTCAGGCTGTTTAATTCAGGTTTTTGCTGTTTGTTAATCCACATAGCAGAGAGACACTGCATTAGTCCATTTGAATGATTTGGTCTAGCCGAATCAGAAATAACTGGACTATCAGGAACAAACTGAATCACTGACACGAATCAAAACAAACTCAATACAGGATTTGCTTCGAGATTCTTGAGCTTTCCATCCTCCACCGATGGCATGTTTTGATTGTTTGTTAATGGTTTCTTGGCTTCTCTTTCACAGATGTGCCCAACTCGGACAGCGAGAGCTTTAACCCGTCTCTATGGGAGGAGCAGCGCAAGCAGCGAGCGCAAGTGGCCTTCGAGTGTGACGAGGACAAGGATGAGCGAGAGACGCCCCCGCGGGTCAGTTCCCACCGCCCGCTTCTGTCGGTCTTCTGTTCCCTTTGTGCATGTCTCGCCCTTCTCTCTCGCTTCACATCACACATCTAAACCCCTTGTTATTCTGTTCTGTCCTAACCAGGCACACTTAAATCACTTTTCTGCTTTCACAGTGAGCTAAATGCTGCTGCAAGCCTCAAAATCCCAGCCAATCGGAGCATGTTTGATGTTTAATATACAGCTATGTTGAGTGGGATTTTGGACCAGAGTGGGTGGAGCTACTCGGCACATTTTGACAAAAAAAAGAAAAGAAAAAGAAGACAATTGATTCTCAAAATGTCCTGTTACAACCTGCTTGCAGTCAGAGCTGAAACTGAAACCTAAATAGAATAAAATTTACAAATGCACATAAAAAGTACTAAAACTTAAACCATTTATTGAAATAAAGCTGAAATAAAATAGAAATATTAGAAATATTCGCCTAACCCTTAGCAACTAACTGAAATAAATTGAAATAATATAAATTCAAATACTGTATAATTGAAAAAAAACTAAATTAAATATTTAAAAAATAATATTAAAAATGTCGAAAGTACATAGTAAATTCAAAATATGAATTAATACTATAATAGTACATAAATAATTCTAAAAACTGATGAACTGGATCAACTGATTCACTGAAAAAAAGTTAAATCCAAATAATTATTAATTCACAAAATTACTCTGAACTAAATAACAAATATTGAAATGAAAGATCTTAGATAATTTTTGTTATAATGATGTGAGTTGATGTCAGTTGTGTAAGGGATAATGTAGAGCGAGGCGGTTGTTATAGCGAATAACAACCCAGACAGGCTGATCGGGACCCCGACGCAAAGCGGAGCTTGAATCAGCCTGAAGGGGTTGTTATTCACTATAACAACCGCCTCGCTATAAATTATCCCGCTTATTACATGGCTACCTACAAAATAAATAAATAATTTGACACAAATTATTGATTTAAAAAGGAGTTTATTGATTTAAAAATGATTGTATTGCTTCCGCTAAAGAAAATAGTCCATTCCGCGTCCATAGCAACTCTGTTTATTTCATGGCAACGGTGTGTTATACTTCGCAGCGGTTATCAAGAAATAACACACCGCATTCTACACTGGAATTCAACCAAGCCATGTAATAATTTTTTATAACTACTATTTATTTGTACTACATTGAACTTGCCATGAAATAGCTATAGATGCTGGAATGGCAATAACAACAAACAAATAAACAAACCAGCAGATTCTTCGGCATCTCCTCTTTTGTGTGCCACAGAAGGAAGTCAGTCGTGCAGGTTTGAAACGTCATGGGAATGAGTAAATAGTGACAGAATTGTCATTTTTGGGCTGATTATTTCTTGATGTTTTGGCAGCTGGAGGTAAAACGGTTTTAGTGGAACAGCCTCACCTGGTTTTGTCAGCATGTCACAGCCTGCGCTTCACTGCATTGCAGTGGAAACTCATTAAAACTCTAACCCTGACATGACTCCTGTCAGAAAGTGAAATGGAAGTCTTCACTGTCTCAGGGCCCTCGAGCGTACAACGTCAACCTTATTTTTCCCTTCCACCCCTCATCTCGCTGATATTACACACTCTGTATCTGGTTCCCTCCCTCTCGCGCCCGGTCTTGCACCCCTGATGACTCAATATGCCTGTCTGGCTTATACGCTGTGCCAGGAACACATGCAGGCTCCCAAGCTGTCTAACGTAGCTTCACTATCAGCTCTCAGAGCGCCAGTGTGACCCTGAAAGTGTTGTAAAAAGCTCACCAACACCTCCTCCAATAAAATGGTATCAGTGGTTTGGCCACGGGTTCAGTGACACCTATAAGAACCGACCTGGGTTTTCTCTTTCAATGACGTAACTTCCTATGTAGCTACATAACGTGCCCACAGACTATTTTATTTGTCTAAAAATAACAAATGTTTAATATAAAGCATTATTATATATTTTTATACCATGGTCTGGGTGAATACTCGATTCTGATTGGCTGCAGGGTGTCCATTAAAAAGTGATAGAGGACACCTAGTAAAGGAGTTCTGGTGACTGTTTACCGTTCGAAATTAATAAGTAAATGCGCTGGCTACATCAGCTGTGAGTAACCATAGCAACAGGCAGTCAAAGTATCCGTTTACAATTTATTGTATCAAAACAACTCCGCTGAGCTGACTATAATTATCTCCGGTTGCTAAATAAACCGTCAGGCGCAACCAGGGAAACCAAGTTATTGTTTATAAAAACTTTAGATTTCGATTGTAAAACTAATTAAAATATAAACTAATGTTTTAAAAATGTGTTATTTGGCAAGTGACCATGGTATAAGCGGGTTAATACCCTTCGAGGTGTCCATTGTCAGGTATTAATGGACTTCGGCGGAGGCCTCCGCTGCGCGTCGGACGGTTCACGCCTCGCCGTCGTCCATTAATACCTGACAATGGACACCTCGTCGGGCATTAACCCTTACATATATAATATGAATTTAAATATAGTACATCAGATTATTATATAATAAATCTGATTTTAGATCCTAACTAATCTTTTTTTATTATTTTTTTTATCATTTATTACAGTTCCTATGAAGTTCTCTCTGATAGATTCCTCGAGTTACTTAGCTGTGTCTTTGTCTTTATAGGAGGGCAATCTGAAGCGCTACCCGACACCGTACCCTGATGAATTGAAGAACATGGTGAAAACGGCTCAGTCCGTGGCTCACAGACTCAAAGAGGACGAGTCCGGCGACGAGGCGAGGAAAGAGACCAGGGGCAGCGACAGGAACCATATCGGAGTGCAGGACGTTGGAGTGAAGGTTGGATTTTGAAAACACTACCAGTTGCATGTCCTATTGTGGGATGGGTCAACGTAATTATTAAATTGAAAGTGAATCTTGGTGCAGATGTTGGAATAACCCTGAATTCCCTGTGTGTCAGGTGATTGAAAGTCCCTGCACTAATGGCAAAGCTGTTGAAATGGAGCCTGAAACAATGATGAACAGTCATCACAGTTACGAACCAATAGATTCAATAGACTACCACAGCGTTGAAAGGATCCCTCTCAAGACTTCAGACAACATGAGAGCCATGGTGAACCATGATGACACCCTTGAGGTACTATATCGAAGTGTCAGAAATGTTAAATGTTATGAATATGGTTATTGAAGCAAATTATTTATTTATTTTAAATCATTGACTCATTCTTGTGTAGTTTCACACCTCTATGATGGTGAGTGAATCTGTACCAGGCTGTTAAATATTAAAAGTAACATAAAAGTAGTTAATGCGACTCATGCACTGTGGAAAACTGGCCAAAAATGATTGAAGTCTTCACTTGTGCTGTTGCCATTCAATTTAGGTTAGCATTACAATCAGGACATTCATATGTGTATATATGGACTACTTTTATGATACTTGTATAGCGTATTTTTTTAATAGTTTATTTTTTTTTCTTCAAACTATATGAGGTAAATCTAGTACTAAATCAAGGAGTTAATTATTGTTATTTTGAGAATAGATATTGACCAGGTTGTATATCCAAGATGTCGAATTGGTCACTCAAGATTTGTCTAAAAATATAGTGTAAAACATATTTTAATAGAAAGTCCATTTTTAAATGATATTAGACAATGTTTTTATTCAGAAAATATATTAATGGACATTTTTAAAAAGGTTTCTCCTGGAATAATGTTAGAATTTTTATCATACACTAAATTGAAAGATATATATATATATATATATATATATAATTCTATATAATTGTTATTATTACTATTGTTGTTAATGTTATACATGTACGTTTTTGTATATTGCTTATTTTTAATACAAAATTTAATTATTGTAAACAATGTATTGAAATGATATTGTAATCATAATAACTTTTTAAGAATTGAAATACTGTTGACTTTGACATGAATATAGCCATTGCTGCTAATAAGGAATTAAATCATAAATAAATAAATAAATATAAATAAATATATATATATATATATATATATATATATATATATATATATATATATATATATATATATGTATATATATATATATATATATATGTATATATATATATATATATATATATATATATATATATGTATATATATATGTTTCCATTCATGTTCATTATGTACTATAGAAACAATTTTCCTTTTGTGGTCCACGGAAGAAAGTTACATGGATTTGATATGGCATTAGGATGAGTAAAAGATGACTAATTTATTTTTTGGATTAACAAGTCCTTTAAAATTTGAAAAAAGTGTAGTGATGGTGATATAATAGATCAGCAATATGGCATGTGAGGAAAAAACTGCAAAATATGTCTATATCACTGTATGTTACATGCACGTTCACACATTAGCCATGGTCACATATCCACGTGTCCTGCTGAGACCTTCACATCTTTCAAGAATCAGCTGAAGACGCACCTCTCCCACAAGCACTTAACTATCCCACACCTTTAAACCACTTCACACACACGCGCACATTTCTCCTCTGCATTTCTCCTCTTTAGCTTGTTTCTGGTTGAAACTGAATCTGGTTGTCAAATAAACCTGGCAGTGTATACTGCGAATATTGTTGGCTCCTTGACGAATTGCTTTTGTTCCTCTTTTGTAAGTCGCTTTGGATAAAAGCGCATGTTAAATCCATAAACATAAATGTAAATTATTCTCTTACTATGAGTGATACATTAGCTCATTGTATTATGTGAGATTTGTCAATACATCCTTTATCATAGGGATCATTTAAACAAATGAATATGAAAATTACATCAGTTTATCACTATAGAAGCAGGAAGTTGGAGTATAAATTTGAATTTAAGCATTTGGTGTGATGTGGTTGTGGTCAGGACTCAGAGGAGCTGTCATCCGAGGAGGAGGAAATGAAGATAGCCGAAATGAGACCTCCACTCATCGAAATCTCCATTAACCAGCCCAAAGTAGTGGCCCTCAGCAAGGACAAAAAAGGTAAAGAAATACTTACTCTCGCACTTTCCTTAATATCAATGAATGATTCTCCCGTTAACGTGGGTAATTGTTCCTCAAAATAAAGTGTGTCATTGAACTCACAAATGCAAATTATGTTTTTTGTGTCTGGTGATGTAGATGATGGGAAGGATGCTGACTCTTTGCTGGATGAGACGGTGGCCAACAGTAACCAGAACAACAGCAACTGCTCTTCTCCCTCACGCATGTCTGATTCAGTGTCCTTGACTACAGACAGCAGTCAAGACAACTCCCTCTGCACCCCAGAGAGGGAGTCAAAGATGCCTCTCATCCCCAAGAACAGGTACGAACACACACTGAATACACCCCGAGTCAAAAACATGATGATGAACCTCAGCGTTTAACTAAATATTTCTCAATGGAAAATTACTACAATGTAATACTGCAGCTTCTACAAAGGGTCTCAAGTCACCAGATAGTTTAAAAAAAAAATATATATAT
The DNA here is from genome assembly GCF_963993115.1 of Abramis brama. NCBI lineage: Eukaryota > Metazoa > Chordata > Actinopteri > Cypriniformes > Leuciscidae > Abramis > Abramis brama. Next base: position 4,999,802 of record NC_139987.1, read on the forward strand.
ATATATATGATCTGGTCATTTACGTGAACTGTCCAAACAAACCGATTCAACCCAAGTTTAAATCTGAGCTGTGTCATTAGTTATTTCTAGGGCTGTCAATCGATTAAAATTTTTCGATTTTCGATTAATCGCGATTAATCGCATGATTGTCATGAGTTAACTCGCAATTAATCGCATTTAATCACACATTTTTTTATTTGTTCTAAATGTACCTTAAATTAATACTTTTCAAGTTTGTAATACTCTAATCAACATGGGCATGGATAAATATAGATGCTTTATGCAAATGTATGTTTATTTTTGAAACCATAGTCATCATAGAGCATGAAGACGAGACATGTTTCAAAGGTCATAGATGTTTTTCAAAGAACTTGTTCATGTCTATTAGACCAGTGGTTCTCAATTCCAGTCCTCGGGACCCCTTGCTCTGCACATTTTGTATGTCTCTCTTATCTGACACACTCAGTTCAGTTCATGGAGTCTCTCCTAATGAGCTGATGATCTGGTTCAGGTGTGTTAAATAAGGGAGACATACAAAATGTGCAGAGCAGTGGGTCCCGAGGACTGGAATTGAGAACCACTGTATTAGACACATGTAGAAAGAACAAAGAAATGCCAGGTTCCCATTAGTTCTCCTTCTTTGCACTGAGTAATTTACTAACACAAACATGTTTAGATTTTTGCATGACAGGGCAGCTCTTCTGAAAATGCTCAATGTACATTTATTATTTACTATTACATTGTAGTTTGTCTCTCTCTGTGCCCATTTTGATGAAGCTAAATTCTCAATAAAACTGTTTTCATTGGTATATTTTACTGTTTCTGTTGTCAAACAACGGAATGAATTTGAAATGGTGACTGAAATGCGACCCAATAAACATAACCAGCTCTCCCTTCCAAGATGTTAAGTTAATCTGCACAAAAATTCTGATAATCGAGCCGTTGTCTGGTGAAATCAAATACACATAAGATAAAGACAATATCTGTGCTCTGATTTCGGCTATACTTGTAAAATTAGAGAAGCAACATAATATATGTGTTTAACTGAATTAAAGCGCTGCTCCTCAGAGAGAGAGCGAGACAGAGAGAGCGAGACAGAGAGAGCGAGACAGAGAGAGCGAGACAGAGAGAGCGAGACAGAGAGAGCGAGACAGAGAGAGCGAGACAGAGAGAGCGAGACAGAGAGAGCGAGACAGAGAGAGCGAGACAGAGAGAGCGAGACAGAGAGAGCGAGACAGAGAGAGCGAGACAGAGAGAGCGAGAGGGGCGCGCATGCTGAGAGAGCAGTACCGGCTGAAGTACCGGTAGATTCTCAGAAACTAAATAAGGTTTAGCGCTTTTTTGAAGGGAAAAAAATCGCTAAAGGGGTCTGCAATGTCGCTAAGTTGGCAACACTGTTTATCTCCATTTCTCCAACTAGGTGTTGGGCCACGGGTCAAACAGAAAATACGCGCTGCGTTAATCGCCCGTTAAAAAAATTAGTGCCGTTAATATGATTTTACGTTAACGCGTTATTAACGCGCTAACTTTGACAGCCCTAGTTATTTCCATTATTAACTAAAGTTGAAAAGGGGTCAAAAACATTGTTTATCATTAGAAAGATATATGAAATGAAGGCAGAAATAATAGTGTGTTGACTGCCTAGACTTGCTTTGGTTTGGTTAGTTGAGAACTGTATTATATTATAAATTATATTATATTTATAGAACGCTAGACTAGATCAATGTCAGTAAAGTATGTGGAGAAAATAATCACAATATATGTTGCTACTTAGAAGGCAGATGCCCATGTAGTAGTAGACAGAAAGGCAGCTCACTAGGTTTGGGAACAGAGCTAGAGTCTTTCTCTAACTTGATTTGATTTCCTCAAACGCAGACAAGAGGATGAAAACCTCAACCAGCTGAAGCAGATGACCCCTTTACTCCAGAACTGTAACGGCTCCGAGACGTCCTTACAGACCATCCTGAAGAACCAGCAGAGCTATGAAAGCAAGTCAGACCAGATGGCCGACTACAGTCTCTCCATGGAGGAGAGGCTTGCCCTCATTGAAAAGGGCATCAACAACGGTGTGACAGAGCAGTACAGCAAGTGGGATCAGATCAACATGAACGTGGCCAAACTCCCACCTGACAACATGGTGTCGTATGAGGACCTGGAAAGAACCAAGAGTCCCTCAGCCAAGGAGTCCATGTCAAGCAACAACAATGCCATGCTGTCACTCGAGAACCTTGAGAACGGCAATCGGCTTCAGAAAACCCATTCTGGGGAGAGTTTCAATGGCCGAACGGATCAAATTCCCTTGCGCTACGAGTCTACGAGGACCGCCTCGACAGGTGTAACGGCGTTGAGTGATATGAGTCTTTCTCGTAGCACAGAGGAGCTGTCACCAGAGAAGAAATGTCCACCGGGCCCAGTGGTGAAATCTCAAAGCATCGCAAACATGGAGGCTGGAGGGATGAAGCTGTTCTCCTTCGAGGGAGAAATCCCACCATACGAAGTGGCATGTGCAACCAGAACATCTGTACCCGCCGCTCAGGGCCAGAGCATCGTCCGCTCCAAATCTGCGTCCTTACTCAATGATCAAACTTTGCAGATCTACCCTGGATCCTCAGCATCATCCTCCGACTTGCTGTCGAGCTCCAAACCTCCGGTTAGCAGCGCCCGCTACCCAACAGGCCCCCCACCCCAGTACAACGTCCAGTACGCCAGCAGCACAGTCCCCAAAGACAACCTGTGGAGCCAGCGTACCCCCGTACCTCCCGAGCAGACCTACTTACCGCCACAGCACTCCCTTGCCAACACCAACTACTCAAACCGCAACAACGCCCCTCCGTACCCCCAGCCCCAACAGCGCGGCCCGCCCAAGACCCCGGACATGTGGGCCAAGGAAAGGATGCTGCCCTCTGTTGGCCAGCGAGGCACCTTGCAGAGACAAGGCAGCGCATCCTCTAGCACCTCCATGTGCATGTCGGACCCGCGTCGCATGCCAGGATTGGAAGGAGAGTACATGACGTATCGGGACATTCACACGGCGGGCCGTGGGCCCCTGCAGATGAGCCAGGCTCTCCACAGACCCTTGTCAGCCCGCACCTACAGCATCGACGGACCCAACGCTCCCCGGCCACAGAGCGCCCGGCCCCCACCGCACGAGCTTCCAGAGAGGACCATGTCCGTCAGCGACTTCAACTACCAGCATGGCAGCCCCAGCAAGAGGCCCAGCATGAGGGTGAAGTCCGAGCACTCGCTGCTGGACGGGCCGGTCGGAGGAGGTGGCAGGGTCCCAGCTGACTGGAGGGATCAGGTCATGAGACACATCGAGGCCAAGAAGATGGAGAAGGTATGCTTGTAAAGGCAAACATAGCTGTTGCTAATACTTTAAGAATTAATGGCTTGTTCAAAGCCATAAGCTTCCTCCGTTACCATTTATACTCCAGACATGAATGATACTTCAGATTGTGTGGTTTGTTGAGGAGAAGTGTGCTGCTACTTTTGTAATCGATTGGACTTGAAAGTTCTGTCTAGTGCAATTCCAGTCCCAGAGGGCCACTGTCCTGAAGAGTTTAGCTCCATGCCTAATCAAACACAATAATGAGTGTACATCCAATGTACGCTTAACGGCCGTTCGAGTTCACTCACTTGTTTTCATTCACTCCTTCAAGTGAACCGTATTAGTGGACTAATGTAGGGAATAGTGAATGAGGGTTTAGGGGGCGATTTTGGATTCAGCCTATGTCTTCAGTTGTGTTTGAATACTCCAAGCAGGTGTGCTTGATTTGGGATGGAGCTAAACTCTGTTGGTTAGTGGCCCTCCAGGACCAGAGTTACCCATCCCTTGCAATCAAAAATTAGACATACATTGTGTAAAGCACCCAGGTTGTATCTAGGGTTCAGAATATCATAGTGCAGCGTTAGCCATCCTGCAGAGTTTAACTCTAACCCTAATCAAACACACCTGAACCAACTAATCAAGGTGTTTAGGATTGCTAGAAAATAGCGAGCAGGGTCGGAGCTGAAATTTGCTATAAGGTAGCCCTCCAGGAGCAGGGATTGCTAGCTCATTGTGTTGGCAACAACATAGCTATGTGCATCTGAAATCGCAGAGGTCCCACATTTGATAAGGAATGAACTTCACTGTCGTTCATAAATCCTCTCCCAGTGGCCTCATGAAATAGTAAAGTCACTTAGTAATACTATGAATCAATCTGTTTTTTCGCCTATTTAGTAGCGAAGTACTCATACTTAGACACATAGTCAGACCACCTTAGCAATCATATAGCAACACCCTGGCATCATAGCAGCAAGTTTTGCATGGGCACTCACAATTTAGTTTCTGAACCTCAAGTCTGAATTTCCACGCTCCATCATTCTTCAGCATTAACTGCATGCATATGCTATTGTTTATATTCTCTCTTAAAAATGCTCATTACCCAGTATTTCTCTGCATGTTTGTGTATTGACATTAACACTTATACCTACTCTAACCCATGCATGTTTCAAAGTGTACTCATGGTCAATGCATGCTCATTAAATGCATGTGTGTTTGTGTGCATGTCATCATGTGTTCAGAGCACTCTATCTCGGTCTTTGGCCACTCTCACTGGCAGTCAGAGCTCTCTGGCCTGTAGCGCTGTAGACCGGTGGCAGATTGGAGCTCATGGGCCCAGCGTAAGTACCGCCTCACTGAGACCTCACCCAAAGGGTCATTCTCTCCACTTGCTGTGTAACTTGTGTTCCCAACTAATTTAGAGGCATTTATCACCTTGCAATATCTGCACACACTTAAGCTGAATATCTTGACTGTTTCCCAACCACCTTGCTGAAGCACATGAAAAAGTACTCAGTTTCGAACTCTTTCTAATCAAACACAACTTCAAATCATCAGCTTGTTAGTTGAGACTGGAAGACCTGAAATAAATGGGTCAGATAAGGGAGGCTTCTGGGAAGGTTTGGAAAGTCAATTAAAATGTTAATGACATTTTAATTGTTGTTCCGAACCTGTATTACTAACTTTCTTCCATGAAATACAAAAGAAGAATGTCCAATCTGCTGTTTTCCATACAATTCTGCAAATTTCTTGGGGGGAATTGGCTTTTGAGTAGCCAACAAACGTCTCTAAGCAGCCAGCATTGGTGAGAATGCCCCTTATGGAGCTTAAGACCCCAACCCCAAGTTCACCTTTCTCAGCTTATATCCAGTGTCGGCTGGTTTGCACAATTGCTCAGTTTCTTTGGGTTGTCTAAGTAATACGAGATTAAGAACATTCCTAACCACTAAACCATATACACTGAAGTCCTGGAAACAAACACTCTTTATTTCTCTCTATGTGCGTAAAAGCACAATCTGAGCTCAAGAAAGCTCTGTTGTTTTGATCAGTTTAGCTGAAAGCCCCATAAAGTCTGTTTTAAAAATCTATGGAATATGATTATGAAATATGTGATTTGTTCAGCCTGATTTTCATAATGTGGAGTTAGTAAACATAATAGCTGATTCACCTTGCTAATTAGAGTACCATAAGTAAACCATCCTGTTGGTTGAAATGACACACAACAGGAGCTTAAGCAACACAAGCTTATGAATCAAAATGGGAATTCCACATTCATGGGAAATGGCTGCAGTTCCCAGTCACTAGTGACATCCAGCCTAGTTCTCATTTAGCTGTTTGTTTTAATACTATAGTCGTCCACTGTAGTTAAAAGTACCCAAAATACATCCCATAATGGTTAAACAAGCTAAACAAATACAGTAAACCTTTTCCTGTTGCAAAGTTTTAGACATTTTGTGCTGTTTCTCTGCAGGACGATGTCTTCAGTCCTCATGGACAACCGGGCTACCATATCGACACTCTAAGAAAAGTAAGTGCTTTACACTATAAATTAATGACACAAAAAGTATTTGGACATTTAGAATTGTATAAATGTTGCTTGCTTCATCGAATACGCGATAACGTTCAGATGTTTTGTTATACACACTCATGAAGAACAATATGCAATGATGTTCGGGAATATCATTTAAACTTCTCCTTATGACTGAATCATATACGTCCTCATCTGTGGTTGTGTGTAATGTGCTAATGAACTGGACTGAGATATGGACCCAGTGGGTATGCCTGACTCCAGCAGTGATTAATTAGCTCTAATTAACAAGCACTGCTTTAAAGAAGCCTCAGACATGTTCGAAAGCTGATCTTTCTAGCACACAAAACCAACTGTGGATGTTCTCACTACTGACTGCAATAAACACATGGAAGGATACAATTATTATTAAAAAATATCTTAAATTGAGATTTAACTGGCTATAACAGTGTATATTCGTGTGTGTGTGTGTGTATATGATGCATGATTTAGTTCATCAAAATTTGTTGTAGAATTACTGACCACCTGGCAAATATTTTATTGACAATTTTATTTGTTTTGTTTTGTGCCATTTTGTTTGTACTTGGTGAGTTACTTTTTTTGCCATTGTTTGAAACTGTCCGTGAAAACAAAGATGCATTTTGTTTCATTGTGGAATTCTTGGTCTCTCGGGAACCATTTAGTGAGGTGGATTAATTAGAATTAAAGGTCTAAAAGTGTGACGCTTCTTCAGTCAACATGGATGTCTTGTTCTTCTAACCAGATTCTTGGTTCATTGAAATCTTTCCTGGGTACTTTCTGCCCTCTGGTGTCTGAAAAATGCATCACATCATATAAGTAGACATTTAGACAAATGCTTAAAGGACCATCATTTGTTTTGTTTTTATTGAAAAAGCCCAGTAATTTCCCTTTAACTCAATTTTCAGTTATGATAAAAAATAAAGTTATCACTGAATAGAGTCAATGAAATGTCAAGAGTCTGGTTAAAGAGTCCCGTTCCTCATCACAGAAATCTCATCATAGAGATCATACATCTTCTGTATCTCTGAAAGTAGCTTCTGTCTGGTCCTGTGCCAAAACCTGAGAGTTAAATGCAAAAATCACTGCACTGACTTGTTTTAGCTTTGAGGAGAGACTATAGAGAGATTGCCATTGGTTGACAGTGTGTAGTGATTTAACTGGCAGAAATACGATGTGCATCTCTTGATGGTTTGGTGTGTGCATTTGTTTCTCAGGTGCCTTTGATGAATGGCCAAATGTGTGCTCCTGTGAGACCTCCCATGAGCTGCGGTCAGCCCCCGATGGCACGCCACCCCTCACGAGAGCAGCTCATCGACTACCTGATGCTCAAGGTGTCCCAGCAGCCCCCCGGTGCTCCACGGGTCCCACAAGAGACCCTGCAGCAGGAGGTGCGACCAGTCTCAATATCAATATGTGCCCTGCATTTGAAATGTTGACACATCTATAGACCATCATGCCTAACACAGTGTCTCCACTGGACGCAGCAGTCGTGGCACCAGTGTAGACAGCATCACTGATTATAATGGGTTTTACACCTGTTTACACCTGGTATTAAGATGCGTTTTGGTCGATCAGATCACAAGTAGATGAGAGAGACACATTCCCGTTTACACCTGGTGTTTTAATCCGTCTCTTTTCTCCACTTTCAACAACTTATGTCCTGATTTCTTCTAGAGGAGGGTCAATGGCGGTAAATGTATTTTTCAGATCTTTTAATCTAATGGATGAAATAAGCTCACGCAATTTACATATGAATGCGACCAGAGACGACAGAAAAACACAGAGAGCAGCAGCTTTAGTTTCTGCTCTGACATTCGCAAGACCAGCCGAACGCTGAGTGTGTGTGTTAGAAATCAGGAATGGTGAGAGAACATTGTGATTTACGTTTTTCATCTTCAAACCAAACATGAGTCTCCAGCCGACAAAGTTTAAATCCCGTCTGGCTAGAGCGCTTCCCATAATGTTTACACTTTAGGTCAGTAGGAGGAGAGTAGGTGGCCTTTAGTGGCTGTTCGAACACATTGCGTTTTCAACTACCTCTGGAAGTGGTCAAAAGTGGACAAGCTCAAAGCGTTTAGACCCGTTTACTCCTGTATTTAGCGTCGTCCACTTGTGATCCGATCGACCAAAACGCATCTTAATACCAGGTGTAAACAGGGCCCTATTTGCTTTTGTCGCGTCCCGCCGCTCGCATCTGGTGTAGACACAGCGAAAGTCAATAGGAAAACAAAGTGAACCCTCTATGCTTTGGTTTAATTCCAAATAAATTATGTAAAATTGGTTAATGCTAGCTAATAGCCAAACATATATTTAGGCATCAGTGTGATGTGAACTGAAGTGCTGTGGTTTGTGTGACACGCGTGTCTGTCTTGCGTTCTCAGCTCCATGTGAAGATCGAGAAGAATCCTGAGCTGGGTTTCAGTATATCAGGAGGAGTGGGGGGTCGCGGGAATCCCTTCCGCCCAGACGATTACGTCAGTATTTCTCTTTCTCTTGCCTTTTCTTTTGAAATACGTGTGCACATCCATTTCTGGAGCCTTGATTTCAATTTATGATTCCAATGAATTATGAACTCTTAAATCATAACTGATCAACAGGGCATCTTCGTGACGAGGGTTCAGTCGGAGGGACCGGCTTCAAAACTCCTTCAACCTGGGGACAAGATCATCCAGGTCATTTCTACCACTTACTATTCACATATTGTGTCTTATCCATACCTTAGTAATTCACTAACATCAATTAACATCCACTTTGCAGGCAAACGGATACAGCTTCGTTAACATCGATCACGGACACGCCGTCTCCCTCCTGAAGACGTTCCCCAGCACCGTCGACCTGATCATCGTTCGAGAGATGACCGCATAACTGACGAAACTGAATGTGCACTGTCTTATTTTTGTACCGAGAGGAGCCAGTGCTGTATGTAGTTAATCTGAGCTGATGTGAACGGGACGAGCTCTGACCGTCGGTGGATAGGGGCGAAACCACTGCATCAGGTGGAAGAGTCGGGAGCATGCGCCTTCACTCTGGGATAGCCTGTTGGTGCAGTCCAACTGATATGAAACCCTGTGCTTTTTGTAAAAATAGTTTTTGTTTTTCATTTTATAAGACATCACCTGGATTGAGTTCTTATGGGACATGAGCTGACCGCTTGAGGGCAGGGCTCTCGAACAAATCTCACTCGTTTTTTTTTTTTTTTTTTTAGCGTTTTAAAGATTTTTAAAACCACTTTCATGACCTGTGTGAGATTTTAAGTTGGAAGACAATGCTACGTGCGAACTGTGGTAATGAATGTAGAACTGGGGTGAGCTAAACTGAACTGGATGTGAGATCTGTTGGCCTGGTGGTCAGATTACCCTCGTGAAGAAAACTTCCTCTCATTGGGATTGATAACTTGTTCCATCCACCTCAATGCTTGAAACTCTTCTAGTCTTCTCAGCTTTCTCCTTCTGGAAGTTTCCTCCAGTGAAATAAGAGTCTCTTCCTGCAAACTTCCACCGGACAGAAGTGGAAGACACAGACTTTAGCCCGGATGCCACCGGGAAGGATGCGCTGAAATGCTCCCTGCACGTGAAACATGGACAGGAACGCGGTGAAGTACGTCAGTGACGATTTCGAAAGAGAGCAGCCTTGCTAAAAGACTGAAACAGAAAGTGGTTCAAGTACCTTAACCAAAGCATATTGGGACACTGTGGCTGGGCGGCATGAAACTGCTGGCACGTGAACCTCTGTCCTCTGACTTCTACAACACGGCCACCCATTCCCAATGCCACCGAACTCATCCGAAGCATTCGCGCTCGAACGTTTTATTTTTTTCTTATTTCAATTCGGAGTTCATCAAAACCGTTTTTTTATTCTGTGAAGAAGATTGTAGATGTGATATTTTATTCTCTTACGAAAACATTCTAACATTTGACTAGTTGCAGTCGTGGACGTTTGCTATTGGGGGCTTCAAGAAAACGACATGTCAAGTGCCATAGACCCTGAACTGTCACAAAATGGGTTCGACCCAGAGCAATACTCGTACAGATCCACGCCGCATATTCAGTGGCCTTATTAGGCTGGCGTTTGACACGGTGGGCGAAAGAGCAATAGAAAGTCGTTTATTCCATTCGCAAGATGCAGTCAGTTGCGTTTTTATATAAATAAAGAACCCATTTAGTATTTCTCGATTGATACCGCATTTTATATTGTGAATCTTTTAAAGACGAAAACATAGGAAATGGCGTTTCAGATTTTTTTGTAAAAAAAAAAAAAGTTTGTAAAGTCTGAATAGTGCGAATGAATGTCTCGTCACATTAGCGATTGCACTGCTGTTTCCAAACACCCCTATGAAGATTATCATTGCGTTGTATGTGGATAACTCAAAATCTTCAATAGCAAAGAGATTCGAAAAGCTACGTTAATCGTTTGTATCTGAAGTAGTCACATTGAAAGGCCATGATTTTTTTTGCCCTGCCTGCATTTGAGGAGAACGACCCACTGTCGATTGTAGTACTGTGTGTATTATTTGCATGAAATTCCTCCTTTTGATCGTTCTTCGCTGTATTCTTCAGTAGACTGGAGCGCTAATTGAATCCAAGTAATCAAATTAACACACTGATAATGTGACAAATCCACAATTTGATGTGAAAGAGCACGGTCGCCCTTTTTACAAGAGCTCAATTGATTCGCTATTGAGTTCCAGTTTTAATTTAGGATGTTGTTAAGCTTTGGGTCATCATTGCCTATGGACTGTAAATTAATTTGCTACATTTGATTACTTTTTTGGAGTAAAAAATGATTAATCGCACAGTTTAAAGAACATAACGTTAGTGGATAAAACTACGCCCCTCATCTTTGCTGTGAATGGTTCACTCAACACATGGTTTTGTGGACACTGTTACTTCCATTTTGTCACGAGTCAGTCTAGCGTAGATCCCTCGACTGTCACTTTTTTTTATTTTGTCTGCGAAGACATTGTAAAAACGTAATAACGAACAGTGACTAAAAAAAACGTGTTCTTTTTACTGTCCCACTTTTATTTTTATTTATTTAGTACACTTTACTTTGACTTTAGAGATTACTAATCAACATGTAAATACTTTTTTAAAAGGTTTATGATTTGTTCATGGCATTAGTGATTACTTTTTTTAAAACCAGCAATAACTTGCATCACAGAAGCAGCCCTTTTAATGTATAGCTATGTCAAAGGTTTCTCCGCAAGCAGCTTCTGTTAAGATGATCGGTATGCATTTATTCAACATTCCAGATTTTGTAAATAAATTTACTTTCCATGGTGTCCTGTGGAAAGAATAAATCAACTAATGCTCTTTCAAGGTGTATGTTTGTTGTCTTTTTTTGGTTCTGTTTTATGTATGTATGTATTTTTGTACCGTACAGTCACTGTATTGACAAAGCAATTCAACCATTCTTTCAGTAAGTCCCCCGTAGTCAATCATTTTATCCCTTAAAGGGGACATATCATGCTAAATGCACTTTTTTAGCCATTAAATGCATTTTGTTGTATATTTGGAGTGTTTAGAAGCACAGAAAAGATGAAATTATTGTCTTCAGGTGCTTCGTTGATATCTTTATATTCTGTTTTGGTCATATTTTTCAACCTGTTCCGATTTTTCTGTTATCTATGACGTTTTTTGAACTATTACGTCACAGTATTTGCAGCGGAACTGCCAAATAAGGACATTGACGTCCGGCCCAACACTTCGAGCAATCCGCCATTATTATTTCTCGCTGCAATTTTGTAGTCCAAGCTAAAGGATGCAGAAGTTACGAGAGGGTAAGTTAAAATGTTCGGTTGTTGGATGTAGTAACTCACACGCTTCATTAACGTTACACCGTCTAATGTAGATGAACTGCCGCGCTTGTGGCGCATGCTTAACTGAAAGAACGAGCAGAGAGAGAGACCCGGTCGCGCGCGCGCACTCTCTCTCTTCAGAGCCAGGCGAAAGTGTAAACAAGACATCACCGTCTCCAAACTAGACGCTGTCTTGCTCTCTCTCCCTCGCACATATTAATCAAAATAAATCGACACGGTGGTAAAAGGTCGGAAGATCAAAGTTTCATGTGTAAATACAGTACACACCATTGCGATACATCCATATGAAGACGTTGTTCTACAGGTTCGTCGTCTTCATTTTCATCTCGCTCCGGCTCCGACTCTGGCTCGAACATGTAAGGCTGGCTGGACAAGTCTTCCGTTGTAGACATTTTGTTAATAACGTGTGAATAAAAAGTTTCTGTGCCGCTAGATAATCGTATCTCTGCTATCAAACTACAAAAATGGCCGAACGGGGTGGAGTTGAACCGAGTGTGGGCGGGGTATGAAGTGTCTCAATTGTATTTAAAGAGACCGCACCAAAACGAGTTGCTCTCAGACGCACATCAGAAAAGGGGTAGAAAAGGGGCCTGTGGAGCTATAATAATGAGGAATTCAGACCCAAGCATTGCAGTGTCGCTTTATATAGACTACAAATGTATAATTTATATGTAAAAAGGAACAATTTAAAAGCATGATATGTCTCCTTTAAAACTCATCTTTGATCACCAGAATTACATATTTAAATGTTTTTTCCTTGGAAAAATAACTCTACACCCTTTCCTCATTTAGTATACGTGGTTCTATGAATATGCAAATGAGCCCCGCCTCCACTCACTCACTCAGCTCAGAGATCCACTGGTTGACGATCACACGTTGATCTGATTGGTTACAAGGTAGTTTGTGGGTAAATTAAAAAAAATTTTCAGAAAGATGATCTCCATGAATCCGGCCATTTTGGGCCATAGTACGAATGCATTATCAGGTGTGAGATGTTTACCTCATATTTGTCATTAACAATCAAATGGCATGTTTTTGTTACAAGCCCATACAATATTTCAGTCCATAGTGACTTAATCTCGCTTTTTGACGTCTTTGATCTTTTGTGGAGTGTGGGTTAGGGTCATTAATCAAAGCTGATCAGTGTTAACAAAGACTGTAAATGGGTCTGTGAAGTAAAATTAGACGACTAAAGTAATGTAATCATAGCTTTTATCAGGTGCAACTCAGTACTTTGTTCACTGAAAACGCATCAACGATTCGAGGAAATGCCTGAAATGGTCAAACGTAAGAACATATTCAAGCCTTCAGCACCTTTATTAGCTTCATTCCTTGGCTTTGAAATCACTTAAAGAGCAGAAAGCAGCGAAGCCGTTCTTTCACATGGAGTGAGAGCTGGTGTCCTATCAGATTCCAGCTCTATATATAACCTGGGGCAAAATACGAGAGTGCTTTCAAAACAGACCCAGGGTTGAAGACATCCCACGAGAGACTCGTTTCATTGTTTTCCTGTGGACAAGATTCCAAGCCAAATGGATCTCAGCTTAATCATGATTATTATAGTATATAATGTATACATTAATATCGGTTTTATGTCCATTTCTACCAAAAAATCCTACTTTTTCACACACAAAAGCGACACTTAAAGCTTGTTTTTTAAGAAGAGAAGTTTTTGAATGTGTCTGTAACACCAAACAGAGCTGTCTATAGGAAACTCACTACGTTTGAGGCAGCCAGTGTTCAGTGTGTCCCAGACAGTATCTTCATCTTGCGTCTGCTTGGCCCTGATGGAAACGTGTTGTGATTGGATCAACGTGTCCTTCAAAGCGAGCTGGGCTCTGGCTGTTCTGCGGGTCAGCAGATCACAATGCGCTGACATCTGATACAAGCTCGTGTAAAAATAACCTTCAGCACACCAATGGACCACAGAAAGCCTCTGCTTAAAATGTGTTAAAAATGTTTTGGATCTCGACACAATCTGACCTTTTGAACTTTTGAACACATTTTGTGCCTGCTCTTTTACTAAAACATCATGTTGCATCCAGAGCCATACAGTTAATACTGTAAAATCACAGTAGCCTAATATGAATGACAGTGACGGCTAATGCCTGCTAACTGGTGTTTGGGTTGAAATTGTGGCAACATGGCACATTGAAAGGGTGTGCACTGCAGATATTATCAGTACTATCACAGTACTCAGAATTCATTTCGAAATCATTAGAAAAAAAGTGCAACTTGTCATTTGTCAGCCTCAATTTGTTTCAAAACATCAAATTTAGGACAAACTCTTCCATTTACAACTCCCACAAGCTGTAATGAACAACAAATTCCAGTATTTGACAGTCATGACAGTGCAGGGTAACCCCTGGCCACTGCACTAGAGCTATTGCTTCACAGCAGAAGGTTGTTTTTGTACAGTAAACTTGTTGTGACTGGCGCATTAGGCCCCGCCCCGCGGAGCTGTCAATCACAGTGACGTCACGCCCACTATTAAAGAAAACCAACAAACAGCAGCCAGAAAAACACACACACACACACCGAAACACACACGTCAGCGGACTAGCGGCAAAGACCAACGCGAAGGGTTTAATATATAGTCTCTTTATTCCGGGAGCTTCTCTTTTTACTCGTATAAGGCAAGTAAAACACTTTCCCCCCACATTACAACCTTTTAAAAGCTCATGCTAACGCTACAGGAAAATATGATTAGTTTTTGGTGAAATAACCAGCTAATAAGCCTAATATCTTTATTTCCATAGTTATTCGTTGGTGTAATGTCATTTAATGTGCTAGCGGTTAGTCTAAATTGATGAAGTTGGTGAGTTTAACCAAATATTGCTGTTAGCTGATGCTAGCATGTTAGCTAGTAAAATTAGCCTGTTGTTCCTTTCGACCTAAAAGCTGAAATATGATACGAAAACAGCAGATTTATGTTTAAACACGCGTGTTTTATTCGTAACGCGTTGTTTGCTTCGCATTTAAACTGATTTTGTCCTTCAAGATACGAGAGATGAAAAATAAGATCGTTTGCATGTATTTCTCTTCAAATGTTTATTTAGATACAGTTAATTGGCTGTTTGTGTAGTATTATCATTAATCGACTATTTTACTGTCTATTATAGTGTTTTCTGTGTTATTTTGGTGTCGTTTTGCGTGTCGATGGAGATGTTATACAGGAAACTCAAAGCCCAGCTAGTTTGTGTATCTTTATCGCTGAGTGAATGAATAAACGTCTTTAAAAATAATTTCCCCGCCGTTTGTTGTTCAATATTTTGACTGATTTGTTGTGATTTGGCGTTCTGGTGGTGAATTGTTGTGGTTTTATCATTATTATCAAGGTTTGTGCTTTGGCTCAAACAGGAAGAGTGTTTGAAACAAAGGAGAACACAAAGCAAATTCACCCTGACCCCGATATAAAGTAGATAAACAGCTTTATTACCACCCATCCTCACTCGTTCATCACCACACACCCCTCAGACTGAACACAACACACACTTTGAGGGCAGCAGCTGTTGTGTTGAGTGTTTTTTGCGCTTTATATGCCACTGTGTGTTTGTTAGCCGTGATGCTAGTGTTAGCATGACTCAGTGGATTTCACGAGGCCTCAAACTCTGATATATCTCTCTATATAATGTATAAAAGTACACACACTATGTGAATAACACACACACTCCGTATTTGCAGTGTAAAGTGCACTATTAGACTTTGTATAAGATGTACATGTCATTTAAATGCTTCATATCTTGGTGCATTGAGACACGTGAGCATCTGTTTTCTGCTGTCTTTCTCCATTTATGGTGTCTTTAGCTTCATGGTTTGCTTTTGTTCAACTATTTGACTTGTTTTATCTCTCATGTCTTTGTTTTGCCCTGTATGCCGTGTATTTGCTGTCATCCAGACAGGGATAGGTGAACACAGATGGCCAGCATGCATGGGAATCGGCTGAAGGAGAGGAAAACAGCCCTGTAGGGGCTTTGCCATTTTTGGCTTTATCAGAATATATGAGGCCATGTGTAGGGAGGAGGGTGCTATGCAAACCAGCTCCTAGAGATGTGTGATGTAATGGAGGCAGGTTGGACAATGGGGGGGGGGGGGATTTTTGGTCAGGGACACACTGGTGGAGGCTGTTCAGGACAACATGTCACATTGCACCCTTGTGACGGATGAAAACTAATCCAGCGGTCCATGTGAGCGAGTGCGAAGGGCAGCAGGCTCACTCACACACACGTGACGCGGGCCATGTGGCGGGTTTCAGGGGAAAACCTCTGATGCCAGAAGGCGGAGGTGAAATGCTGCAATCTTGTTTACTTGCAGACAGGAGGCCCTCTGAAGCCACGGGCCCTCGCGCACACACACACACCACTCCTGACAGAGTTCAGGTTCATTGCTGGAGAGCGTCAGCGTTACATGTTTCCGCTCGGATGGGGAGTGGGATGTGATCGGCCTCTGCTTGAACAGAATGTTCCAGCTATAGATGTATTAACATCTCACTGCCATTCAGCATTTACCCATCAACACCGCATAGTCGTACGCACTTCTCTGCCGAGTATGGTGCTCACAATACCGCCGTCTCAGCCGTTGATGCCAGGGCAGTGGGCATTGAGGATTATTTGATACAGCCGCAACTATTTGAAAAGTTTAACTATTAATATAAATGCATAGTTGTGTGCAATGTGACTGTGGACCAGAGGTGGGAGATATGATAAATCTTATAAATTCATGATCTTTATCGTGATGATATTTTGTCTGTTTTTTTAAAAATAAGAACAAACATGCAAATAACAAACAATAGGACAAATACAATAAATCTGTGATGCACATGTCAAGCAGTGCTTTACGTTTTTAATGTACTCTAAGGTCTATTTATACAGTAGCGAGTATAATTGTCCATGTATGTTGCTTTATCACATTAACTTGTGTCAGTAACTTCTGTACATATTGTAATGTAGTTGGTATGGCAAAATATCATTGGATTGATACTTTGGACTGTGACCGTGACACATTGTCAGATCGCCCAGCCATAGTCAATATTAAGAGTTTAGGTCATGCTCTAATGGGGGAGCGTTTCATTTTAATTGAGTTATTGTTGTTTTTTACTCATGACACCACAGAATTGTCTAAAATTTACTTTTAAAAATAGATGTGAATCTGGTTTGGACTAATTCCGTGTTCAAACCAATAGTGAATCGTTCCAGAAACAGACTCTGATCCACTTCAAATGCTTTGAGTGTGAACGCACCCTTCTGTTTAAAATGGTGCAACACGTCACACACACACACAATGTTTTTGTAAGTTATGATGTCATGCTGTGTGAACTAAGATCTAAATATTAATGAACTGAATCACAACAGTGGGTGTGTAGACTTAATGAAATAGTTGTTGTAAACAGTCAGTAATGAATAAGAAAGAAACAGAATCAGTAGAACAAAAAAAAGTGAAGTTGGAAAACTTTACAGCAGTATCAAACATTGAGAAATTCAGAAAACGTGTTGCCAATAAAGCACAAAAATGGCAAACGAACAAACTAGGACAGTGGTTCTCAAACAGGGCCCCGATAAGTCTTAATGACTCGAATAATTAAAGTGCTTTAAAAACTCAAAATAAAGATGCACCACATTAAATTGGCCTTGATTCATAAAATGCTTGTATGATTTTGGATTTGATCCTAAAAACCATGGATTTTATCCTATGCCAATATTGAGGAACTAGTCAGGATTTATAAAAAATAAATATGTAACGCACGCGTGAGAGCAGTTTAACACTCGCTATCTGGATCACAGTTCATATCCGGACCGAAGCAAGCGCGGTTCATATTATGGACATATTTCATATACTGTTTTATTGCTCCAAACATGAACCAGCACTGCGAATGCGCACATCTCAGGACTTCAAATGAAATATATATGTGAAAATACAGACACTGATACAGCCGTGCGTCTGAAGGCGATGACAAATTATTCTGATACCCACAAGACAGTGATGTAGACCGAACATTCAAAGAAGAATGGACAAAAAAAGTAACTATGCCTTTATTCCTTCTGTGTTAAACTGATGTGTGTCATTTGTTCAGTGATAGTGCACGTAAACAAAATGAAAATAGTATTAGACATTTTAAATGTTCTTCCTCATTTTTCATAGACCAGTTTCTTTTGAAAGTTTAAAGTGTTGATATTTGTACGAATACGTTATCAGAACTTGTATGATTTGTTCATGATAGTTGTTGTTAGTCTGATAACTTTTGTGAGTTCGTTATCATAGGGTTATATTTTTAAAATACATCAAGGTGCGCCCAACTCTGTTTGCTAGTCTTTTCTCCACTTGCATTTAAATATTCATGTGTCTGTATTATGAGTGTTGTAGGTCTGTGTTTTATTGGTCCCATTCTCTACTCTCCCACTTCTCCACAGCTTTACACACCCACTTCTCCACAGCTTTACACACCCACTTCTCCACAGCTTTACACACCCACTTGTATTTTTCAAATCTGAGGTATGAACGAGTAGTGATTAAAACGGGGTGTTTCACGACACTTTAGTAAATGCATCACAGAAATAATTTGTCTTAATGATTTCCTGTTAGAAGGAAAGAAGGCCTGGCCATGCCTATCAGGCACGTGTGTTTTCTGAGAGCGCGCTTGGGTTTCCTTGCCCATTGATGATGAGTGCTGTACCCAATAATACATTCTCTCATTAATTACTCGCCCTCTTGTCGTTCCAAACCCGCCTTTCGTTCATCTTCGGAAAACACGAATGATGATCTTATTTTGATGAAGTCTGATGCTTTTTGATGCTTCGTTCATAAAGAGATGTTTGAATTGAGCGTTTATTCCAAATTTTCTGAAGAGACACGATCGCTTTATATGATGAACAGATTGAATTTAGGCTTTTATTCACATATAAACATTCATCAACTCACACATCAGTAGCTCAAACATGTTCGCTTGACATGCCAGAGCCAATGAGGTTCGTTCTCGTGTTACGCAGCACGTTTGAGCTTCAGCGAGAGCCAATGAGGTTCGTTCTCGTGTTACGCAGCACGTTTGAGCTTCAGCAAGAGCCAATGAGGTTCATTCTCGTGTTACGCAGCACGTTTGAGCTTCTGCAAGAGCCAATGAGGTTCGTTCTCGTGTTACGCAGCACGTTTGAGCTTCTGCAAGAGCCAATGAGGTTCGTTCTCGTGTTACGCAGCACGTTTGAGCTTCTGCAAGAGCCAATGAGGTTCGTTCTCGTGTTACGCAGCACGTTTGAGCTTCAGCAAGAGCCAATGAGGTTCATTTATTTTTGTGTTACGCAGCACGTTTGAGCTTCAGCAAGAGCCAATGAGGTTCATTCTCGTGTTACGCAGCACGTTTGAGCTTCAGCGAGAGCCAATGAGGTTCGTTCTCGTGTTACGCAGCACGTTTGAGCTTCAGCGAGAGCCAATGAGCTTCGTTCTCGTGTTACGCAGCACGTTTGAGCTTCAGCAAGAGCCAATGAGGTTCATTCTCGTGTTACGCAGCACGTTTGAGCTTCAGCAAGAGCCAATGAGGTTCATTCTCGTGTTACGCAGCACGTTTGAGCTTCTGCAAGAGCCAATGAGGTTCGTTCTCGTGTTACGCAGCACGTTTGAGCTTCAGCGAGAGACAATGAGGTTCGTTCTCGTGTTACGCAGCACGTTTGAGCTTCAGCAAGAGCCAATGAGGTTCGTTCTCGTGTTACGCAGCACGTTTGAGCTTCAGCAAGAGCCAATGAGGTTCATTCTCGTGTTACGCAGCACGTTTGAGCTTCAGCAAGAGCCAATGAGGTTCGTTCTCGTGTTACGCAGCACGTTTGAGCTTCAGCAAGAGCCAATGAGGTTCGTTCTCGTGTTACGCAGCACGTTTGAGCTTCTGCAAGAGCCAATGAGGTTCGTTCTCGTGTTACGCAGCACGTTTGAGCTTCTGCAAGAGCCAATGAGGTTCATTCTCGTGTTACGCAACACGTTTGAGCTTCAGCAAGAGCCAATGAGGTTCGTTCTCGTGTTACGCAGCACGTTTGAGCTTCAGCAAGAAGTTTGTTCTCGCTCGTCAAGCAGGTTCGGTTGAGCGGTTTATGTTCGCTGATCAATGTTTATATGTGAACAAAGGCCTAAATTCAATTGTTTATCATAAGGCAATCGTGTTTCTTCAGAAAATTGACTAAACCACTCAATTCATGTATGAACTTTGTTCAGAAGTAGGAGATCCTTTAAATATTGTCTTGGACAAAGGGGAGCTTAGAGTAAAAAAGTTGAGAACCACTTACCTAGGACTTTCTCATGAATGTTGTGTTTGTGTCAGGGAAAAAAAACTAAACTTTTGGTGCTAATGATTGTGTTTTTGCTAATCTGTGCACAGAGTATTTTCATAGCAGATTAATCTTCGTACTGACAGTCCTGTCCTTTTCTGATGTAACCACACCATATAGTTTAATGCAGCATTTTATTGGTTGGATTGGTTAAGTGTTTGGACTTCCAGGAAGTGTTCAGGTGAGTCTGGTTGTAAAATGATCTTTGGCATGAGTTTGCAGAAATCACTTTGCTTTCGTTTGCTTGAATCATGTGATTTCGTGCAGAGATGAGGCTCATGCCAGACGATGCCAAAAAAAGCGCTCCGACCTCTGACTCCTAATCTGATTCCCAGTCCGTGGCAACGTTGCACCTTTATCGGCGTAAATCCTCTTAATGAAGCCAGCCGCAGTCTTTGATTCACTCTTCACACACGCATGCTGTCATATTCATGGTCCTTGTGTTTTGTTGTGTGCAGGAATCGCCCACCTTCAGAGAGATGGCCCAGGAGACCAATCAAAGCCCCGTGCCCATGCTCTGTGCCACCGGCTGTGGTTTCTATGGCAACCCTCGGACCAGTGGCATGTGCTCGGTCTGTTACAAAGAGCATTTAACAAGACAAAACAATGGGGGAGTCAGTCCGATTAGCACAATGGGTACGTGTTTCCACTCTTTGAACATCTTCACGGACAATCGGACGTGTTGGTAAGATCGATTGTTCCTCAAGCGTCTCATTAACACTGAAGGGATTTGGTCTCTTCCAGCAGCTTCCAGCAGTGTCACCAGCAGTCCTACCTCTGAAGCCTCGGCCATCCAGATCATTGAAGCGACACTAAACAACCACTCCTCCGCTGCTAGCGCCGAGTCGCCCAACAGCGCCGCCACCGCTGCCCTGCCGGTCACACAACAGATGACGGAGATGAGCATTTCCTGTGAAGACGACGTGGGCTCGCCGAAAGTGGAAGTTTCTGAACCGGGTTGGTATTTCTGTTTTTTTAGACTTGAGGAAGTGTCTCAGCTGAATCATGTTTAAAGTGCTCTAACCGCAGCTTTAGAGTCCCTGAAACCGTAAGTCGAAAGTCTCAACACTGGATAGGTTCAAAATAACAGCTTAATGCTTCTGGTTCATTTATAACAAGGCGCAAACAAGACTAGCACTTTAAGACTAGTGTGCTATTTTGAACACTGCTTTAAGCAATTTTTTTCTCATTTGCAAACGCCACTCTGCAGCCGATTCTGAAGATTTCATTCGAATCCCAGTGCCGACTGCTTGCACAACACTGACTACGTTTACAAGCTGTCAATATTCGGGTTATGGTCGGGTTAAGGTCACTATTTGGGTTTCTGAAACATTCGGAATAACCCGTTTACATGGGTGAGTTACTCCTGTATACATGGAATTTGTAATCAATTGGCAATATCCCGATGTAAACGGCGACACACGGTTAGCGTCTGGACGTACGGACAACCTTAAGATGCAATATGCGTCATTTCCGATTCTTCTTCCTGTATCCAAAGACAACAACAACAGCAGCAGCACGCGGATAATGAATAGTTCGGGGCAGATAGCGATCGCCTTTGTTTGCGCTTTCCTCCTCGCTCCAAAAGTGTGGTGCTGTGCTGCGTCTCGCCATGTTTACCTCTACTTCTTGTTTACTTCCGGTATACTGCACGCGGGGTTTTGTATGCGCCGTCTCTCCTCAAAAGACCAAGATTCCTTGCGAATAGAACATGCGCAGAACACAAATCAATGTTCCTTTTGATGGGGATATGCCGATACGCGTTTACATGACCAAATATTCGGGTTAGAAAAGGGGTACCCCAGGTATAATATCCGGGTTTTTAAAAACCGGGATATGAGCATATCCGGGTTTTTGCCGGTGTTTACATGGCCGTGCGCGACCGGGTTATTGCTAATATTCCGGGTTATTGGCTGCATGTAAACGTAGTCACTGAAACATACTAACCCTGAACCTATACCTTAAAGGGAAAGTTCACCCATAAATGAACGTTCTGTCATTTACTCACCCTTAAGTTGTTCCAAACCTGTACGAGTTTCTTTCCTCTGAACACAAAAGATATTTTGAAGAATATGGGAGACCAAACAGTTGATGGAACGAAAGATACTATGGAAGTCAATGCAGTCCATCAACTGTTTGGTCTCCCATTTTCTTCAAAATATCTTCTTTTATGTTCAACAAAGGAAATAAAACTGTTAAATAATGCAATTGGTTTGTTTTGACTTCAAATAAGAGACTTCATTGAGATCAAGTCCCTGTATGACATCTGAACTATTTATAAATAAATAAATATATATCCATTAATAGCCATGCAGATGTGTAAAATGCGTTGACTGTCAACTCAGTTGTATTGCTAAAAGAGGTTCTTACAGTCAAAATGATTCTCATCATTTGCTTCGCAAGTAATGTTGATAATTCGCTGGTGTAACTGAAGAAATCACCAAAAAAACTGTGCCTGAAAGAGTCACAAACGTCTCGGTTTGAAAGCCACAATGTTTAAAATAGGCAGAAAATTACAGAAAATGCCTGCGTACTGAAGATGGAAAGATGTTCTGTCAGCATGTAGTTGTTGTTTTTCGGGATGTTAATTGGTGTGTGTGTGTGTTTGCAGTCGTCACTCAGCCCACAGCGTCCGCTGCACCCCCGAGCTCCGCCGACGGGGACGAGGCCAAGACGCCCGAAGCCCCCAAACACAAGAAGAACAGATGCTTCATGTGCCGCAAGAAGGTCGGCCTGACAGGTGAGCAGAAGCTACGAGTGTTCCCACACACACCTACACACACACACGCTCCCTCCACACGTTCTGATGCTGACGTGTCGTTTGTCAGGGTTCGACTGCCGCTGTGGGAACCTCTTCTGTGGACTTCATCGCTACTCGGACAAGCACAACTGCCCCTACGACTACAAGGCAGAGGCTGCCGCCAAGATCCGCAAGGAGAACCCCGTCGTGGTCGCCGATAAGATTCAGAGAATATAACCCCCCCCCCGCCCGCCGCCGTCTTCACCTCGACTCTGCGAGAGATCAGTTAAAAGGACTCGCACTTTGACCTGTGATTCTAAAGACTAGTTTTTTTTTAAATTACAGTATGGGAAAGAATCTTGTTTCTAAGCCAATGCATGAGTGATCACTTTGTTTCCATCTTTCTTTTGCTTTCTGTTGGTATACGAGCTTCAAGTTAAAACAAACGAGAGGAAAAAGAACAAAAAACAGCCTCTAAAAGGTGTGAGTCCGGAGACGTGTCTGTTTCTGAGTGTCCTGGATCTGAGTGTTGTGTTAAAGGCTGACTGTCTGTGATGGTGTGTCCTGGACTCTCTGAAGACTGTTACGGCTCTGGCCCGAGCGCCGTCAGAGCAACAGTGCATGGCTGGCTCATGTAGCAAATGGACGCTCTTCTGTTTCCTCCGGGTCGAACGTTTCGCCCTCCCGTTAAGAGTCAGCCTTTTCCACATTTATCAACCACTTTCTGCTTGAGCATCAGCCCACGTCAGTTAATGAGCTATTGGAGTGATGCTGGTTTTCTCTTTCATGTTCAAAAGATTTTTTTGTTTGTTTTTTTAATTATTGACAGACTTTGTGAAAAATATGTAATCCAGTTGCGATGGTTTCATGCAGCCAGACCAGAATACTTCATGATCAGTTTTGAGCGCCCATGACACCAGTGTCCACAATGCATGTGGCGAGACATGGCTACTAACACACAACTATATCAATTCTCCCACATGACCCTTTAAGTGAAATTTATTAGATTTTTTTTTTTTTTCTTGAGTTGTAATGTGACACCAGTTTATGAAAACGTGGTTCCTGGGCTTGTTCAGAGGGTTGAGTTTTAAGTGGGTGTTTTGCATGGATAGTGAAATACATCAAACTAGAAGTCCATTTCTTTCTTTTTTCCTCTAATTCACCTTTCTTGTGTGTGATTGATCTATTCAGTGGGTATTGAGTGTTAAATTCAGGTAAGAAATTAATGGTATTGTTTAGTGTCATTTAATCAGCCCTTTGAGTGTGCTTGAGTGTTGTGAGTCGGTGTGTGACTATAGTCTACTCAGTGAACGCCATCTTTAACCTGAGGCTCAGTCCATCTCCTGTTTTGGGTCTGGCTGCACAGCACTGTTTTATTTTAGAGCTTCGTCAGTTTACACAGTACAACTAACCTTCTGTTCTGATTTTGATTTTAGTTATGCAAGTTTGTACAAACCATCTTTATTTATTATATGTATTGCGCATATAATCTTGTTATCCGACATTACTGCGAAATTGTATCATGTAAATAAAATTATGTACAGAGATATCATTAAAATGTGTCCTGAACTGTTTTGTACTGTACTGGTGTAATAAGTTGTTCATTATAAGATTTATTTGTGCAAAATAACATGAAAGAAAGGGCCTTGGCTAACTGGTCCTGGATGCGGATTGGTCAGGGTTGCCAGATCTGTAACAAATCCAGCCATTGCCTCAGAATGACTAATTGAACTAGCCCTGCATCAATGGAATATAAGCTGTGTGAAGTATTTTACTACTTTATAAATAAATGTTACATGCTATTTATTTTGACCATTAGAGGGCTATGTTGTACAAGCTTCGATTAACACTTTTTACGATATAAAGGCGCTTCACAAAGCCTCGTGTCACCATTATTACGTACAATGCTACGCACCAGCAAGGCTTCATTACACATGATGTGCACTTCCTCAGTGTTCTTGAACAAATCAGTTGAGTGAATGATTCAATGTCTCGCTCAAAGCGGAGTGACGTACAGTGAAACTGATGACTCAGCAAGTCATCCAATTATTGGATTTAGTACGGAAACCCTGTCTTGAAGGAATGGTCAGAAATAAAGAATAGTACAAGAACAACATTTTTAATCAATTTGAACTGTTTGCAAATTATATCATTTTGAAATAGAACATTCAATCTGATTCATATGCTGAAAATGGAAAAAAAAATGCTTTAATATATACACTACTGAGCAATTATGAATTACATAAATCACGTAAATGACTGTCAATTCACAACGGCAAAATGTAACATTTCTATCGTAAAACAAGCTACATCTGATCACTCTTTCACAGATAAAATCTGCAGTGATGCGCTTCATGTTTGGCATCTGTGATCAGTAAAGTCTTGCCTTCTTTGATATGATTGGCCAGCTCAATTATGACCAGCCTCGACTTTTTGACAAAAATTAAAATGTCAAATATTGGGCTGTGGAGGAGGGGCACAATCTGGCCATTTCTAGTTATTTTGGATGGTGGTTACTAAATATGAGCAATAATAATAATAATAAGACATTGCTGGTTTGCATTTATTACATTAGAACAGAAAGTCCTTTCATCAGGACTCATATTTAGGCGCTCGACAGTGAACATGTGACGGAACAAGAGCTTGAGCTGCACATGCGGTGCGGTTCAGGAAACGTGTCTGCGTCTGGTGCGTCTGGCGCGTCTCAGGAAGTCCTTCTCTCTCCACTTGTTCGGCTGCAGCATGTGCGGTCCGTTGTGAACACAGAGGATGGTCATCTGCGCCGCGTACTGCAGGTTCTGCAGCAGCTACACACACACACACACACGAGTTACACACACACATCAGTGAACACGTCACACAACCGTATTCAGGAAACCCACCTTAGGAGTGATGAAGAAATACTGAGACGTGTTCACACCGCACGCACTTCTCACCACAATGTCAAACACTCGCCTCTCGTTGACAGGGTCCATCCCCTGCACCAACACACACACACACACACGAGTCACACACACTCCACCTGAGGAATGGAGAAACATAATACCACAACTGTACTAGATGTTCCTCTACTAAGGTAATTGATTTCATACGGATTAGCAACGAGGCTGAAACTAAGTTAATTCAAACCAAACCTGAAAACACTAAAGAAACATTTACCTCATTAATTATTAAACATCATTACATGGCTCTGTGGAATACTTGATCCTGATTGGTGGTATGTTATTCCCCTCTTGCTGGGAACGGGTTTTCCTTGTGGAAGTTTTACGTTTGGCGAGCAAATAAAACATGAAAACTCAGTCATATCAATATTTTGTGTAGAGTTATTTAACATGTCATCCGGTATCGTGGCCTCGCTCTCGTTTCATACAAACGCGGCTGCTGCCATTTTGTGACTATTGTTTTGCACTGCAATGCATTATAACAAACAGGAACGATTTTAAATCAGTTTCATCTCAGATCAATATCCTCATTATTATTTATGTGGTGAAATACCGTGTAATAAGTGGCATGACTGTACCGTTTCTCTTAAATGTCCGTCTAGTTTGAACGTGGAAGCTTTGCGTTTAAAGAGCTAATAAAATATTTTGACTCAGATCAATATTTAATGTTTAAATATTTACTTACGTGGCAGTAGCCATATAATATGCAGGATAAAGTATAATGTACATCCAGCTGGTTGTTCTTCAGACTGAAGCAGGATCACCCTGTCGGGTTTATTCTGGGATAACGACTGGCTGGATGTACATTATCCCTTACTCAACAATACTAGACTGACACCAGTGTTATCTTAGTATTATTGAGATCCCACTATAGTTTTTATTAATAATTTGAATTGATTTTATTTTTATATTTTATTTTTAGTTATTTTAGTACGTCAAGTTAAACTAAATAGAAATGAGAAATGTTGCTTTGGCAATTAGCTGAAATAAAACAAGTCTAAATGCAAGACATTTTTTAAATAGTTTTCTTTTTAGTTGCTGTAATGACCCCGAGACCTGATTCAGCGACTCCAGATGTCCGTCTGGTGCACGTTTATCATTATACACCTATAGATCTGTGTAGCCCCGCCCCTTTTCAGCTCTGCGCTCCTCGTTTTAAAATCTTCCTGGACTACTGGCATTTGTTATGGCATCCGCTTCAAACATTACAATGCTCATCGTTATAATGTTCATTAACTCTACATGTACAATAAGTAAATCCGCTTCGACGGCGATGCCATAGAAATATACAAAATTCTGGAGATGTGTGTGCGCTGGTTTGTCTGGAGCACGAGGTCTATCTGAAAGAACATGTACGTCCTGAGGTTCCTGACCTGGTTGATCTCGTCCACCACTCTGAAGGGGCATCGGTTGAGCTCCTGCAGGGCCATGAGGTACAGCATGGTGGACACACTGCGCTCTCCTCCGCTCTGGTGGTGAGGCGTGAGCTCGTGCATCTGCGCGTTACTGCGAAACTTCACCTGGATGCGGATGCCGTACTTGTCATACTCCTCCTGAAACACACGTTCACAATGCTATGTTTGCTAGAGTCTGACACCCCGTGTTATGTTGCTTAAAGCTGCGATATGTTTGCAGAACAAGTTGAGAAGGCGGCTTTCAAAACGATCAAAGAAAGGAAACTTTGCCAACACGTACCCTTAAAAGTGAAGTAGGTTCATGTTAAAATACATTCTCTCAACACAGTATATTAGTAAGCCATTCATGGGTTTATCTCCCCCAGAAGTGCTCAGATCGGTCCGCTCAGATCTGTCAATCACTTTCCAGCTCAACCAATAGCAAGAGTTTGGGGGCGTGGCTTCAGTAGCAGGCGGAGCCAGAGGCTGTTTAACCGCTGTGGGTTCATGACTGATGCGTTACATGGGAAAACACATTCAGCTTCGGTTACAGGAGTGCAAGCCAAAAGTCACTGCGTTTAAAGAGATCATGAACACGTCAAAGCGAACGAGACAGAGATGCTACGTGCTACAATGGACTCTTGACGTGTCCAGCGTAAACAGCCTCAAATGTGTGGCACATCATGTCAAAAAATATAAACATGTCTCATGTTTAGGTCAATGCACTTGTATTTTGCACTTTCCGTGCAGCAGCTCACTCTGTGTCCTCCGCTATTTCAGATGTGCTCTTAATTTCAAACTACTGTGTATAAATGGTATTGCCCCATCCTATATCAATTATAAAATTTATATTGATATATCATACAAACTCAGCCCTGGGTGCCACTAGTGTCGCAGAAACTACATACGACCCGGCAAACTAGCAACAACTAGGGCTGGGCGATAAAACGATAACTATATGTATCGCGATAGACACGTAATCAATATCAATAAAAAATGCGTTTGATAAAACGTTTCGATCATTTTTTTTTTCTTCGTCGGAAGAAACCAGAGGTTGCGAAGCAAGTTTGGTTCCATGAACAAAGGCACTCACTCTCTGGTAACCTAGCAACGTAGGGGGTGACACGCTAACAGCCGGTCATGTAACAGTATGGTTGCGCCATATCGTTGTCTCGTGTTGCTGGATTCTTCAGTAACAGAACCGGCGTGGAGTGATAAGTGGTAAATGAGAGCCGCAGCGATTGTTGATAAAACAGGGAAAGTCAGCTCGCCAGTATGGCAGTTTTTGGATTGTTTTTGGAAGTCTGACCGTAGTCAGACCAATGTTTATATTTAACACGTTGCACTATTTTATTACACTTTATTAAGCATTTCTTACGCATTCTTTAATTTTGCACCTTAATGTTAAGAGATAATTGTTAAGTGTTCATTGTGATTTTAGACTTATGTTTACATTTTAATTATTTGAGTGTTGGAAGGTTAAATTTAAAATAAAAAATGTAATAATATTTGTCTCCTGGTCCTTATTTTAAATAGGTCATAAAAAATATCAATAATTATCGATATCGACCGATATGAAACACTTATATCGTGATACAGTTTTCAGCCCTAGCATCAACCGACACCAGCAGCGGCCCACCGGGGTAACACTGATGTGGCAGAACCCGACGAGGTGTCTCGCTGTCCGCCAGAGAAGTGTGAACCGACCTTTACAATCTCAATTACTGCAGTACAAAATAACATCCTTCACTGTCAGCTGGGCAGAAACAGAACAGAAGTCTCACATGACTGAGTATTGGTCGTTATCAGTCGATACTGTTGAAGAGAGCAGGAGAACGAGTCTCACCTCATTCTCGGAGTGCAGATCCACCTCTCCAGCGCACTGCATCGAGCGGAAGAAATCACTGAAGCGCTCGTTGATCTGATCCACCAGCAGCTTCAGAGGATTCAGCCAGCGCTCTTTCGCCTGGGAAACACATCAGAGTTTGGTTACTCTTCATCTGTCTGCATGATGAGGGTGTCTGTGTGAGGTGGGACGCACCTCAGCGATGTTTCGACGGTAAGTGGTCAGAGCGTTGGTCTTTTCGTCCAGCTCCTTCTCCAAGTTCTGAATCTCCTGCTCGCGTCGGTTATATTCCTCCACCACCTGAGAGTCAAGACAGGCAGCGCATCAAACAGGGCAGGAACGAACAACAGCCCTTCTCCTCTTCATCTTCATTACAATTGACTAAACAGAAGTATTTATGCTGCTAACTCCAGCTAGCGAGGAAGACTACACTCAGAGTGAGATACTGGCCAATGAAATGCATCGGAGAGGTTTGATTGAAATTTGAGCAGTGGTTTCATGCAGGCTATATTATATTAATTATTAGGTATTCAAAGACTTGTTTCAATCATATAAATGTGTATTTGCTGGATGCAGACAGTGGATTAGAAAGTATTATATAGTTTACCGGTTAATTACTTAATAGAATGACAAATATTTCTTTGTATATCGTTTACGTTCTGTTTAACAGCCCTGTCTCTAATCATTTATTAGACAGATCTGTCAAACAAAGACGGTAAACTAATGAAGATGGAGAATGGGGGATCAGGCACTGGATTCTCAGCACTTTCAAAATAAAAGTCCCACTTTCGACACACCAGCCAAAAATAAATAAATCAGCGCCGCTGGTTCTGCAAAATCCCCCAAAAAATTGTTAAAGCATTATAAGCCTAGCCGATCAGCTACGAGGAGAATCACAACATTACAAACTTTGATTTGAAGCAAAAAAGTATTTTGAAAATCTGACAAAAATACAAGATTGTGTACGTAAACAGATTTAGTGAAGGAAAGAACTACAATCCCATGAAGCCCTGCGAACAGCATAATCAGATCAAAAACAATGGAGAAATATAAAACTACTAATTTAAAAATGTTGATTATATAAAAATACAAATATTTTGAGGGCATATGGAGACTAGATTATGTCATTTGCAGTGCAGCATCATGGGTAATGTAGTTTTTCAGCACAAAGTTTGCTATTAAACAATTATTTTAAAATAATGTTAAAGTAAATTCCATCGATTAAAAACCTCGTAGCTCACAGTAGGTCTTATTAAAGTTATCATTAAAAATCTATTTCCCAAGGAGAAAATGAATAATAGTTTTTAACTTCCAGAATCCGACTGTTGCACTCTATATATTCGCCTTGGTGATCAATCGGTCAACCATTAGATAATATGCTAATACAATTTAATTATAGCAACTGAGATGCATTTGGGGGAAAAAATTGACATCAGAAATTGCATATTTTCAATCAATTAGGCTGCAAGAACAATTTGGAATTGACATTCTGTTCATTTTTAAGATGGACATGGTTATCTGAGGATATTGATCCCAAAACGGTCAAATATTGAGGAAAATATTCCTCAAGCTAAACTTGGAGCTCTTTAGTTCTTAATCAAGAAACTATTCTTATTCAGAACGGCTCCTCTTTTCAAGACTTCCGGTGTGAGTTGAAGTTAGGCAAAGTGTGAATGAGCTGATGTGTAGTTGTCCTCACAGCATCACTGAGGCCGGTGAAGCACTCCGCTCTGGTCTTCTCTTCATTCAACATGGCATCAATCTCATCCAGTGTATCAGGCAACTGTCTGAAGGCCTGGAAGGAAACCACACACACATAATGTTGTAAAGTACTGAGTTAAACACAGAACGGAGGACAGGTGTCTGAGGTAGACAGAGCTCACTGTATGTAGTTCCTCTGGGACCGCCGTCTCTCCAGGGATCATGTTACAGATCTCGCTGACCCTCCTCATCAGGGTCTTGCATGTGTTCAGCAGATTGTTCTTTATCTGGTCCAGCTTTTTATACGCCACCTGTGCCGACACACAGACACATGTGCAGGGGTCTTACTGGGCACCATTCATCAGTGGGTCAGGAAGTTTTCATTAACGAAATGAAAATATACTAGGAAGTGATTACAATCATATTTAAAGCAATTCAGAACCATTACAGTGAACAGTGCGCATCTGAAGTGTACATTATTTATCGGCTTTAATATATCTGCCAAATTTTCTTATCGGGCCAATAACAATTACATGAATAATGAACAAATATCAGCCGAAACCGATATGGTGGCTGATATATCATACGTCCTTAAAATATACTCTATTATCCTCAATAATTCAAATTCTCTACCTGAATAATTAGGGGCCATTTACACATGTTTTGTGGTTAAAAACTTTGAGACGTTTTTTAAAAGTTGAAATTCTATTAACCCGAGCACAGAAGACGCGAGCGCAACGGTCAGACACGTCCATTATGGCATAAAAACAGTGGAGCAGTAGCGCAGTGCAATGGGAAAACGCATTCTTTGTATTTGTACGAATTTAAATAAATATCAAGTCACCTTCAAAATAGATAGAATATTACAAAACAAATGACGTTTTTGAGTTATTAAATATAATAACTTATCTCTTATATTAACACAAGTATATTAATGCAATAATATATTATATTTGTATAAGAATTGAAATGGGATTATAAAGAGTCCTTTAATTTATTTGTTCAACATCACGGAAGAGACGGGTCTGACCTCTGCCTGCTTGAGTTCAGATGAGCCCTCCCTGCAGTCCGTCTCCAGTTTGGTTTTCTCAGCGGAGAGACCTGCGCTCTGGAGAGCCAAGTACACCTTCTCCATACTCAACCTGGCCTTCGTCTACACACACACACACACACACACACAGTCATGAGACAAAGAACATCCGACAGTAGAAACCAACATGCAGAGAGCACAAACACACCTGCATGTGACTCAAATACTCCTCCATTATGGCCACTTTCTTGTTGTTTACAGCAGCGATCTTGGCATTCGTTTCCTGTTCAACTGTCTCCAAGTTGATCTCACTTTGCTCCATCTGCCTCAAACTACACAGAGAGAAAAAGACAAAAGTAAAGAAGCTATCGTTCATGTCTGTTACAGAGTGTGGGATGAGAAAGTTTGATCTGAACAAACCCTTCACCCAAAGTTTGAGCAGTAGCAATGATACGCTTGCCTTAGCAATAAATGAAAGAATGAAACGCACGGATGGACAGAAGGTACCTGTCCTGTTTCGTACTGATTTTCTGCTCCAGTTGTCTCTTCTTGCCTTTCAGCTCAGACAGCTTCTTCTTCTTAGCACGCAGCTCATTATCACGCCGCTCTAGTCGAGCTTGTTGCTCACGAATGGCTGCCATCCGTTCATCAATACTCCGCACCTGCCGCTCTGCTGCCTGTCAACGAGATGTCAAATCACACAGTACATTAAAAAAAGTGGAGCTGAAAAATAAAAACAGTTTTTAAAGAAGCATACAACATTTTTCAGCCCCCTAAAGCTATTTCTTAATGATTTAATGAAAACCAACACTTTACCAACGAAATCAATATATCTTCCAATCTGCTGCGTGTTTATATCAGTGGTGACAAAAGCTGTTTCTCTTATCAAAGTTGTAAACTATACGCAAAATTGGAATAACGCATTAAAAAATAAATTGTGAATAACGCACTGATTCCATCCCATGTCACTTCCTGGGAAATTGGCGCAAAATATCTGTAATAAAAATGGAAGCTGCTGCAATCAGGGAAGAAACTGTGGCTCTTTTTTCCTCCATCATAAATGAGTTGCGTCTCAGAGCGCATAGGCGGATATAAACAATATAAACGCATGTCATGTTCTCTTGCGTTCGGAGGCTGGTGTTTGGGAACACAATCATGCGAGACGCTTCTGGGAGGGAATTAAACCAAATCATTCTGATGGCAGACTTTGGCTCAGGCATTTCAGAGCGACCAAACCAACATGTGAGATGCTGTGATGCGATTGGTCCGCTGGTTAGTCATTATCCAATCACATCCACTGTTGAGGCAAAATCACAAGTTTTTTTGTTGCACATCGAGGGATTTATTCAGTGAATGTTTTTCTATCATAATTATGTCTTATCTGATATAAAAAATGTATGCACCAAAATTAAGCACTTTTTTAATGCACATTTTTAGAATCTATGCGCATCGTGGAATATTCCCTCTCTCACTCTCATCTGCTCCTCCAGGTGGCGTCTCTCGTCCGCATCCACGGCTGTGGTGAGGAACTGTGAGGGCCGCAGGGCCGAGTTACTGGAGACCACGTTATTAGAGTAGAAGGACCTCTTCACGGTGTACTTCTCCTCCGCTGTGTAGAGCATCCTCAACTGAACCTCTCTGATCACCTGCGAAAGAATGTTTATTTGTTTATGTCAGCAACAAGGCTATTTTCATTAGCAAAAACAACATAATTTATACAATTAACAAAAAACTATATAAGACATTTCAGGTTAATACAAGATAGAAATTCTAAAATACATTCAGGTGATACTTCAGTTTTGAAATACAAACACATTTCTGAATTAAACCATTGTCTATTTACATTAAAAACATTGCAGTCCAGTGAAATATGTTTAATAGTCATTGAAGTTCGACATGGAAGGCATTGATGGTGGTTCTTCGCCTTTTCCCTGCCACAGAATAACACCAGGAAAAGCTTGTAGGACCATATGAATTTAGTTTCGTGTTTTCCATTTTAATTGTTTCATTAATTTTCATTTAATAATCAGAATGCATGTCAAATCAATTAAAACTTTACCGATTTAATAATAACTGTAACAAAAAAAATCTGAAATTCTGTGCTATCGGTTTTACCTTTTCTGGATTCTGCTTTATAATTTAAAACAAATCCCCCATATAGTGAGATGGCAGACGCTGGCTGAAAACATGCTGAAAATGCTTCAGAATGTGTGTGTAGTGTGTAGAAACTGTGGTGCTCATTCACACAGAGACATGCAGACTTCTGATTCAATTGCTTTTGAGCTTTAATATTTAGACGCTAGTCAATAATAAGTGTACAGCCCTACTTTAGATTTATCCAAAATTAGCTGAAATTTAACAGTAAATTCTGCGATTCTATCCACATTTTCTACAACACTGAAACCATAGGCCCCCAAATACATGATGTGATTAAGTGTTTTTAGGCAGCGTCCCAGCTGAATGAAGGAGGACCCACCTTCTCAATCATGTTCTTGGTCTTCTCTGTTCCTACAGGTACATCATTGACTTTATACTGATGGCACAAGTAACTCATGACTTCCTCAGGAGCATCAAACAGCTCACGCAAGTACGAGAAGAAGCCATACTGCCTGCCAAAAAAATAAAATGCATAAATACATAAGCTAAAAATGAGCTGAATAAGATGTATTAGTACAGCAGGTCAAGAAGAAGGTGTTACTTTAGAGTCTCGAGGGGTCGTGACGGTGGTCTGGTCGAGCAGGACTCAGCTGGAGCGATGACACTGTTGACTCGTAGCTTCTTTGAGTCTCGCACCTGAGAAAACATGACACATCTTACTGATTTTACTTCACTTTACATCTATTATAGATGTTTATTATGCTATTATTTTATTGCATTATATTATTATGTTTATTGCTAATAACACATCAATTGTGTCAATTCATATCACAAATTAAGGCTTTAAACTGTAAATAGACATGGTACATTTTGGTAACAGGGTTTCAAACATTTACAAACTTCATATAAATTGAACAGAAAATTGTTCACGGTGAGCAATCACCATTTTTTCCTCCACTGACCATTTGTTGTAGGGGTGGGCGATTGACACGATTAACTCGTAGAAATTTGTCGATCGGTACGAGATTTTGGACTTATTGGTCTTTAAGTTTACCTGCTGTCGTTATTAATGTTAATCAAACATAAACCCTCTCACTGCTCTTGACTGAATCACTTTAATAAGAATAAATGTATTTTTAATTTATACAGTAAAGACCATGCATTGTTTTTTATACATTTGATTATACATTTTATGTAGTATTTCTAGTGCTTAAAGTTTTTCAGGTTGGTCCATTTCATTTGTGTCTTTGTTCTATTGTAGTTTGTCGTCTTTGCTCATTCTTTATCACTGTGTACTCGTCTTCAGTAAGCTTGAGTTTTGTTTTTTTTCTTTTACTTAGGCTAGTATTAGTTTTTTGTCATATGGAAAATGGTGACAAGAATTATGAAAGATGATAGATAACCTTATCTAAAGCAAAAACAACTATATTGGGAGATATATATCGTTATCATGAAATAAAATTAGTCATATCGCACACCCCTAATAAAAAAATAAAATAAAAATAAAAGATACTCATTGTGTCAGCTTCATTGCAAGTACTACATGCGGAGCTTCTCACCTCTGCCATGAACCTCTCCATGTCCTGCTGTCTCTGAAAGACGAAGGCTCTTAAGTCGTTTAGAGGGATGTGACTCTCAATGTATTTTGCGTGCCGAGCATCACGGACATTTATCTGGCAAAAAAAATTTGCGAGAACATCAAACTAATCTGCTTGGACAGCCATGTCCAGAAAACAGCAAGTGAATGAGCCGCTGTGCTCTCACCACCAGCATCATGGGCTCGTGGACATTGCCTTCAAAACGGTCACGGTTTTCCCTCAGCCACATGAGGGCCGTGTACGTGTCACGGTAACGGCCGCGCAGCTTATCTTCTTTCACCTTCATCATGTCCTCCAGACTCCTCAGACGATTCTGCAAACCTTCAAAACAACAACCAATAAACTAAAAATAAGTACAAGACTTAGTACCATGAACAGATAGAATTGATATGCTCAATTTTAGCGGTTTCTCCACAACAGGCAAAGCTATAACACCATTAATAACTTCAAAATTTCCTGTTTATACAACACATTTGTATGTTTTTTTGTGCTATTAAACATTACGCATAAGTTCTCCATAAGCTTCGTCTTTATCTCTGCGCAGGTCCAAACTCTCGCCCTCCAGTTTGGCTTTTTCTTCCTGGATGGTCCTCAGCTCTGTGTTCACAGCCTCGATCTGAGGCGTGACGTCCTCCATGCTGTTCATGTTCTGCAGCTCCTTCTGCAGGTCTTGGATCATGAGCTGCGTGTGTCCAATCCGCTTCTGCCGGTCCGCCTCCTCCGTCTGCTTCAGACTCAGGTCCTGTCTGATGTCATCCACCTAGCGGTTGACAGAGGAGACAGCGATCAGTCAGTGTTTTAATACAGTCTTTATTGGTGTAATAAAGCAGTGTTTCTCGACCGGTGGGTCTCACTCCAAAAGTGGGTTGTGGAGTGTGCAGTCAAAGAAACAACAACAACAAACGTAATTCCAAATGTTTTAGTAATGCGGGACTTTTATTTTGAAAGACATGCGTAAAAGCCGTCGACTCTTCAGTCAGACGCAGTTTGAGTAAAGAGTGCCTGAGAAAAACGCATTGTCTTGATTTGCTGGGAAGGATTTGCATGTTCATTCTATTCATCAGGATCAGTGTCCATGTGTTTCGTCAACAGTTCATGTTAGCAGGGCTTGACATCAACATCCGCCAACACGCTAAATGCGGGTGGATTTCAGGAGTGGCGTGTAACAGTCACTCCTATTAGCCACTTTGGCGGGTTGAATTTTATATATTATAGCCTATAAATTTTTCAATTGTAGTCTTTTAAAAAGGCATCTGAAATAATAAACTAAGTGCAATGAAGTGTTGTCAAAAATACAGATTCTTTTGACACTGAAATATCAGAAATGCTTCCAATACTCATTTTACTCACTTTCTCGCTCTCTCATCTCAAGCTGACACACAAACCCGCCTCTCCTCACTCACTTATTCCCGCAAATTTTGCGCTCACACTCAAAGTGTGGCACATAAAACCACCTCTCAGTACTAAACTGAGTTCTTTTTAGCTGCTTATTGTGCTTAAACATTCAAATACACACTAAATAATGTCAGTCAGTTATGTTTTAAGTGAATGTGAACAGTTGAGAAAGAAAACACAGTGTAACAGTATAATGGATCTGTGCGTCAGGTCTTTAAGTGACAGCAGCCTAATATTCCTGCTGCCAAATTATGAGATGATTTAGAAAATATCTATTTGGCAGTTTTCCCCCATGGTTATTGATGTCAAAATGTCAAAATATCTTATACTGTTTAATCATCAGTGTTAACCATTTTTGAGAAATGAATACTTGCTTCAAAGACCTAAAAATGTGGGTCATAGTGACCATGCTGAGAACCAAAATGTTTCATAAACGGTTCCTCTTTCAGAACAAACCTCTTTACTCCTCAGTTCAAGCTGATCATGTTTCTGTTTACATTTCTGTGACACCTCTCTGATACTGGCGGTCTGAAAAAAACAAAAAACAGTGGCATTAATTCTACATACAGAAGGAGATGAGACAGATAGTTGGTAATAGGGTTAGTGGTCTGCGCTGACCTTCTCCCTCATCTGCTGCTCGATGGGCTGCAGCTGACTCTCCACCGACCGGATCTTTCTGATCAGTGGCTCCTGAGCATCTTTCAGCGACTTCAGCTTCCTTTTCATTTCCTCTTTGTCCCTCTTCACCCCCTCCATCTCTTCACGTGCCGTTTCATACTCCTAAAAATTGGAAACAGAGAATAGTCTAGAAATACTTTTATCAAAAGGACATATTTTCACTTAAAACTTGGCAAATCTTTGTTCAGGTTTCTCTGAGCAATAGGACTTTTTTTGGCATCTATTGGTGTCGTGTTTACAGGCACGTGGGCGGGACAATAACCTGTCACTCATATGAGATCCACCAATAGCAAACCACAATCATTCAATCAATTCCCCACGGACAAAATCAAGCCCCGCCCTACATTTGATCTTGTTCCAGAAGCCGTTTCACCCTGATATATTTGGCAAAAGGGAAGAAAAGACTATCACAGCTTCTATTTCATGTCGACTTTAAATTTGCAACTTTATATGGGAGTATAGCAACTATAAACATTCTGAGTTGTCCCAGGTATTTGTCATCAATGATTCATTTATTTGACAAAACAAAACTGTCTAATATTAATAATAGGGAGTTTTCACAATAAAGTGACTAGTATTCAGTGCATTGTGTGATCCAACCATAGCGGTCAGTCACCATGAGTGAGGACCACCCTTATAATGAGGCTTAATTTCTCTCAGGAAAGCTTTTTAGCACTAATGTAACAACATGAAACAGAAAGAATGTGCACAATCATGACTTATGATTAATATCAAAGAAACCTTCCACTCTGGTTTTGGGAAAGTTTAGCCTAGTAAGATGGGACGCTCACCACCAAGGGTTTCTTCTTCTCTAGCATCTGGATCCTGTCCAAGTGTCTCTTCTTCATGTAGTAACGTTCCACATCCAGCTTGTTCCTCTCATTCCTCTGCTTGGCCTTCTCTAGGAAGTTGGCTTTCTCCTTACAGACA
Source organism: Abramis brama (assembly GCF_963993115.1). Classification (NCBI taxonomy): domain Eukaryota; kingdom Metazoa; phylum Chordata; class Actinopteri; order Cypriniformes; family Leuciscidae; genus Abramis; species Abramis brama. The sequence continues at coordinate 5,038,147 of NC_139987.1, forward strand.
TTCTGTTCAAGCACCACACACAGCATGGAGTAAAATTAAAGGCCCAATCGGGACTATAAACACAATATACTGGATTTCAATACAAGAAAAGCGTTCACCTCCAGGTCCCTCTCCTTGCTGCGAAACGTCTTGAGCTCGCAGTGAAACTCATACATTTCTGGTGGGCCGACAGACTTCTCAGTGGCTTCAAGAAGCTCAATCTTACTCATCTTAGCAAACTCACCGACCTTCTCCTGTGACACCAGATCAAAGGCAGAGGATTAATTATAGAGGACATATTACTGATTATTTTCACCACATTCTCCATTGTTGCAGCTCCTCTCTTCCTGGTCTGTCAGTAACACTCCGTTTAGCTTCTGTCTCTATGAAGCCCCTCCTTCTGAAAAGCACAATGTGCTCTGATTGGTCGGCTGGATCAGTGTGTTGTGTTTGGTCAGCCGTTTCGAGTGTGTTTGGGAAATGTCCCGCCCCTTACCATAACCGCCAGTTTCAACACTACCAACTAACTCAACCAGGCCTCCTCCCTTTATTCTGCGTATGCCTTGGGATGGAATTATTTAAATGAGGAATATTGTGATGTGTTCGTTCCCTGAAGAAAACTGAAGACTACAATGGAGGCGTTTCAGGGAGTTCAGAAACAGTGCTTACCAAACATGTTCACAAGTCTTTGGGGTCCAAGTTCATGTCAAGTCTTTGTTCTATTTTTAGCAATAGTTCTTTCAGCTAGTTTTCAGAGTTTTGAAATATCAAAACTGATGACTTATATTGTCCAATAAAGCACACCAAGTATTGTTTAAATAATTAATTTAAAACACACAATATATATTACATCCTATACATAAAATTTGGAATTCAGCGACGGTCACCACGAGAAAAAAAACTATGCTGTGTATTTGAGCTATTTGCTGTAGTTCTCAAGCAATGATGGGTAATGTAGTTTTCTCAAGCATTGATGGATAACGGTGAGCCGAACAGGGGCGTAAAATGTGCATGAAAGCATAAGCCAGTCAATACTTGGGGAAAAGGACATGGAAACATGTACTTATTGAAAATGGACAGCAAGCAAGCGTCTTGACAGCTGTGCAACACCAAAGCTCCCCTTTGGATTAATTGATTGCTTTTCAAATTAAATGACACAAAAATTATCACAAGGTAAGACGTGGCTATATTATAGCGGCTTGTTATTCATTTATATAACAGCACTGCCTTCAGATATGTGTCACACACGTATACAATAACACTGGCTTGGTGTGTTTAGAGATGAATTGTGATTTTTGCTGCTGCATGTAATGAATAAATGAGGAATGAATAGTAAAATGATGTGTTTCATGCTGTCATGGGGATGACTTGTGCTTTTCATGAGTCTCTGTCTTCAAGTCCATGTCAAGTCTCGAGTCAGTTGCTCAAGAGCCAAAATTAAAGTCTTTTTTTTTGCGACTTAAGTGTGACTCAAGTTTCCATCTCTGGTGCACACTGATATAAGGCGCCTTCGCACCAGAAAGTTCTAGGAAAGTTTTTTGGTTGCATTCACACCGCCAGTAGGAACTCTGAAGTGACGCAAGTCGTGCTTGTTGTTGTTGTGGCATTTATTTTGACGGCGCGGCGGACCTTTATATGGCACAGAGAACACCTGAGCCTGAGCTCACAGTGCTCGCATTCTCCGTGTTCATTAGTTTTACGATCGGTCTAACAGTTCTGTCAAATATGTTATTAGATAGAATTATTAGATGTAGAAAGTAGACCGTAATGAAAAGTTTGTAGCGTATTTTGTGTGGGTGATGTCCAGTGTTGCTAGCTGAGCAGAATTACATTATCCAAGGCTCAAAATTGCGACCATTTTGATCTGTGCGACCTAAAAATATATTTGGGAGCATTTGTGCGAGTGCAAATAATGGTTGTGGTGCGACCTATTTTCATTTCTCTAAAAAATGTTTGCAAATTACTTCACAGTGTGTACCTTATGTGCGCTGATACGCGATGGCCGGACCATCATTCTATCCAACGTTATATAACCAATCCAGGGGTTTTCCTGCATTGAATTTTTTTTGGCGGCCACCAAAGCCTTATTTGATCGGTGACAGGGCACATATATAAATACGAGAGAGAGCCCAGGCCGCACGCACGCACTCTCACGTCTTCAAACAACACGCTCTCTCTCCCTCGCGCATATTAATCAAAATAATTTGACACGATAGAAAAAGGGTGGAAGACCGAAGTTTCACGTGGAGCATTCAGAGATGTTTTTTCTCCTGAATTACCGCGGAGTGTGAATTGTGCTAAAAAATAAACTGCCGGGATAGGCTACACGTCCACTAATGACACGCCCGATTCGCGAACGAATGACTCATTTGAACCAATTCACTTTAATGAACGGTTAAAACAACTGATCAGCCCAACACTGAACTCACGAGACGTCTGAATCGGTGTATAACAAATCGGTAACACTTTACAATAATGTTCCATTTATTAAATTCTAGTTAACTACATTAACATGTAATATTAATAAACTCCACTTTGTTAATTTGTTAACCATTGTTAATGTTAATTTCAACATTTAGGCTACTAATAGCCTACATTATTGATTTTTTTTTTTTAATTTGTTAACATAGTTAATGCATTGTGAAGTAACATGAACGAACAATGAACAGCTGTATTTTTATTAACTAAGATTAACAAAGATTAATACAGCATATTATTAGCAATAGAGTGCCAAGTAAAAAATGCAGGGACAGGTGTGTGGCAAACAAATCAGGTTCATCAGGTTCGATTATTAAGGCTTTTAATCGTCAGGATGCTGCTGGTCGTTCCGCTCTACTGGCAGGGCTAATTATACGTCAAATATAACACCGCATACACCATCGCCAAAGAAGAGCTTGCCTTCACTAAATTTAAACCTATGTTGCAGCTCATGGAAAAAGAACGGAGTATGACAAATCATGTGCCAATATCATCAGGGTGAGATGATATAGAGCCAGAAGACCAATTTTCAAATCTTGGCCACAGGATGTGTAAAGCCCCAGTGAAATGAAATCTGTTAATATATATTGGTTGTTGTGGTGCTCTTAAATTTTTGCTGGAGCTCCTAACTTTTGAAGTAGGGAGCACCAGTGCTACCAAGTAAAAAAGTTAATTTCGTGCTCCTCTTGGTCCCCTCAAAGTTGAAGAGGTTAAGAGGTCCCTCTACCACTGTTTTCCATGTTCGTAGAGTTACTTTGTGGAGTAAATATATAGGCTATAATCTGGGTGTTTACACAGCCTTTTTAAAAATGGCGGGTGCTGGTGTTTCGCGTGTGTTCGGCAAATCAGTGTCACTAGACGTTAGTGATAGTTCCTATTAGGATAGTTCCTATTAGGGTTGGGTATCGATTCAGATGTTACAATTCGATTCGATTTCGATTCGCAAGCTCTCAATTCAATTCGATTTCGCTTCTCGATTCGATTTCGATTCTAAATTAGATTTCGGTTCGACTCGAATATATATTTAATACAAATCCTATTTTAATAAAAAAAGAAAAAAGAAAAGTGAACATAAGTTTACAAGTGGTTTATTAATAAAAAGAAATTAAGAGCTACAAACCAGTATATTAAACTATTTTTATTTTAGGTACACTTGGGTACATTAAAGCAGGGCTCAGTAATTTCGGGATTTCTTCGCTGTATTCTCGCTTTTTGCTCGCAGGTTTCTCGCAAGTTACTTAGTTCACCTTTAAAACAGAACCCAACTCAAATGCATACACTGAATAGACAGGATTTTGATGCAAGATGAAAAATTAATGCTGAAAATTGGACAAGTCAGAACAGTCGCATGCCTTGATCAAACAGGTTAACAATCCTCACATAAACCCATAAAAAAAAACTTGCATATTATATTTACCTGTGCCCTTTCTGTCTAAAGGCCATATACAGAAATTGAATAAAGTTATCAAACAGTCTGCGCTGCATTAATTATAGATTATATATAGACTAATCCTTATTAAAGTTACAAAAGTTCTTTAGTCAAGAGCAGTGAGTGTTTTTCTCTGTTCCCTTTGTTCTTTGATTAACTTTAACGACAGAGATAATTAGTGGCTACTGTGTACTGTCCCTTTAAGACCAGTCGCTGCTAACAGAGACGCGGATCTCACACGCACCTCATTCTCTCACGAGTCATATCTCTTCACGTTCATCATAAGACTACTCTTATGTTATGAAGATACTCGACAAAAAGACATTTTGGCATAATTGTGTGTGTTATTGTTCGTTCAAGCGCAAAAGAGAACTGTATTCTGGGCTGTCTTGTGCGCACGCACGATCTCAGATAAAAGAAACATAAAATCTCACAGCATTAGCTATAAAATGGCAGAGGTGGACAGTAACAAAGTACATTTACTTGAGTACTGTACTTAAGTACACTTTATGAGTATCTGTACTTTACTTGAGTATTATTTTTCTGGAAACTTTTTACTTTAACTTCACTACATTTGAAAGACAAATATCTTACTTTTTACTCCACTACAATTCTGTCAGGTCCTTGAGTAGAAAGTAGTAATGTCAGTCAGGGGATGATTTTGGTTGCAGGTTTCTGACGTCAATTCGACTTTCATTTCCAGCCACAATGCAACCCCTGCAAAAATGCAACCCCTGAGGGTCCCTGCAACCAAAATCATCCCCTGACTGACATTACTACTTTCTACGTTAAGACGTGGACGTTATTGTGTGCACTTATTCAATCTCACATTCAATCCCACTAATGGAACTGTGTTCTAGAAATAAGATATTTGATATTGATATGAGGGTAGGTATAGATTCAGAGGCATAAGGTACTGTAAGTATTACACACAACAATGCAACAATAATAAAACAATGCATTGACATTTACTTTTGATACTTAAGTACTTTTAAAAACGAGTACTCCTGTACTGTACAGTAAAAATCGGTCTTTACAACTTTTATTTGTAACGGAGTAATATTTGACCAGTAGTATCTGTACTTTCACTCAAGTAACAGGGTTTGTACACTTTTTCCAAGGTCAAATTCAAGCACTTTTCAAGCACTTTCCAGGTCCATTTTAAAGCTTTTTCCAGCACCTTACACTACCGTAAATTACATACCAATACATAGTTAAAATTATTATTTAGTGTTTTTATCACATCAAAAGAGATAAACAGCCAAATGTTTCATAATAGCAGAGGGCTGCACGATATTGAAGAAAAATGAGATATGCGATAACTCATTAAATAATGCGATATTCAATATGCAATACGATAATGCTTAAAGTGTGTCAAATTAACTTAAATTATCTTTAAAATGTCTTTAAAATGATATAACCTACACATACGTGTTTCACATTCTTTTTGTGATAGGAAAATATCCCTACAACTTCTGACAGTGAACATCAGTGTTTTACTGTAGCATAAGAAGTGTTATTTTAACATCACTGGGGTTTAGGGGTTCAGGTTATCCTACATTAGGTTTATTTAACAACAGAAACTGATTAATCAAATGTAAAAATAAACACTGCTTAGTTTTCACTGCATGAATTAAATATACTGATTCTTATTAAAGCTACAAAAGTTAGCCTATTCAGCCAAAAGCAGTGAGTGATTTTCTTTGTCTTTTGTTCATGACCCCAGTTATTGCAAGCCGTTGTGATATGCAATTATGCATATTGTAATATATATACATTTACAATATTTCAATATATTGTGCAGCCCTAATATTAAAGCCAATCACAAGTGTTATTCTTCGAAATGTATCACTAAGTATATAGCCATATGAATAATATACTTTTCATTATATTAATGTCCAAATAGTGCTTACCAGATAATGTGATTTATAGGCTGTAAAACTGAATTAATTTCAAATATGAAGACTTGAAGATTTGAACAGAAATATTTGACAGGCCTTCCCGTTTTGGGACACATTCTTGATATAGACCAGGTTTGAACAATATCTGAGTGCACAGGCACCTGCCTGATAAATGTATTTCATTGCCAAGATGTCTTGGGCCAAGACATAACGTTAGCTAATACATTTACTGGAATAGAGCAGTGTAAATATTGCATAGGGCCATCCTAAACCTTACAGTAACAGTATACTACTTATGACACTGACTGATTTCAGTTCAGCAATCAGCGACTGTTGTTATGCACTGGGCTAACGTTTGCAGGTTAATTTGCACGTTACAGTTCTGTAATTTTGGCAATGTTCACTGCATATTCCACAAATGAACGTGACATAACGGACATGCAATACTTACATTACATTGTCACACCAAGTACTCTCAGTCACTAATGGCCCTTTCAGATAGGACGCGGACCGCGCTGCGCTATGAAATGAAACCGATATATTTCAATGGCTTGCGCCGTGCGACTCGGACCAAAGCGGAGCTCAGCGAGCTCGCGCGCACGCCGCGGTCAAAGTTTAAAATAGTTCAACCATAGACATCATGAGTTCAACTGTTGCCGCTGCGTGGCCAGTAAAAACGGTGCATCCAAACAACCGCGGAAATCAAAATGAAAACTCCGCCTACTTTTGCTCTGGCCAGCGTAACGCAAATCAATCTGTATCTGATTCTGAAGGGCTACATTTTTTTTCTCCATTTAATAAAGAACTATTTCGTCAGAAAGATATTTCTTGTGAAATAAATACAATTACAAATTCAAGCATTTTCAAGCATTTTATCCAAAATTCAAGCACTTTTCAAACCTTGAAAACACAACATCAAAATTCAAGCACTTTCAAGGATTTCAAGCACCCGTACGAACCCTGAAGTAAGGAAGTTGTGTACTTTGTCCACCTCTGTAAAATGGAGTTTGCAAGCCTATGAACAGTGGAGGAAAACTAATACTGGCTTTTGGGTAATAGATAAATAAATATGGAAAAAAATCGATTCGTGGCGTTTGAGAATCGATTTTGAATCGACCACATTTTAAAAACGATTAATCGAAAAATCGATTTTTTTTTTGCCCAGCCCTAGTTCCTATAATGCTGGTTTAGACCCTAGTCTGATGTAGGAGCTAAATTAGTTCCTCCAAAAGGTGTTCCTAAAACTAAAATCGTTCCTAGTTCCCGGATTTTGGCGTGTTCGCACCGCAGGAACTTCCGCCAATAGTTCTAGGAACTATGAAAATGTTCCTCCGGTGCGAAAACCCCTATAGAGAATAGCTCCCTTTGGAGAGACTTTGTGCTTTGAAGAGCTTTTTCATGCTCAAACAGCAACATTACACACTAAAGAACTTGTAAAAGAGCATATTAGTTCCTCTTTAAAAAAATATATATATATATATATATATATTAATTCTTCAAAACTTGACATGTTTGGCAATATTTATAGTGCAATAAAAGCTCGTCATTATAATAAGAGCACTCACCTGTGGCAGAAACTGACACAAGTTGCCGACCTGAATGTGCAGCTCCTTCACAGCCTCCTCCACAGCCTTCTGGCTGGAGTGCTTCTTATTGAGCATCCAGGACGACTGGTTGTTCTCCACCTGGATCTCTCTGGTGATTATCAAATTTCCACTCGCTCTGAATCTGGACACAAAGATGAAAATATATCAAATCTATGTCTCTCCAAGGACTTTTGGAAATGGAAATTGAACAAATATATATACATGTATATATATATACTTACAACTCAATTTCAACTGAACCTTTATTACACCCTCGCTTCACATACAGACCAACCTAGAACATAAAAATATCTAGTTTATTTATTATTTATTGACAAGTATGTAACAGTGATATTTTAGTATATACTATTATAATTTTCATTGAATTTATGTTTTTATATTTTCAATTTTCATCCTAAAGCTTTAGTAATTTTGTAGTGTTTAAGATTATATAGTTTTTATTAATTTCTATTTCAGTTTTAGATATTTTTCGAACATAATGAAAATTAATGAATGAATTTAAACTAAATGAAAATGAGACATGTTTAAAATGTATAAATCTTTTATATTTTTCTGTATATTTTTATATAGTTTCTGAATGTAAAATCTGAAAACTATGCACAAAGGAAAACATTTTCAGTATCATACTTTTTTTTAAATGCTAATTAAAGTCCCAGTGAACCGGAAATTGCAACCGACTTTACATATTTCCAAGTGAAAGGGAATATTGAATAGAGGGAAGAGTTTTACTTTAGCGCACCTCCTCTCCATCCCTCGCTCACAGCAGACTGACGGTTGAGGGAAGTGCTTAAGGAAATTCAACCCAAGCGTCATCAGAGAAGGAACGCTATTCCAGAGCGGAAGCAAATTTTCTTATTTTGACTTAAGATTACCACGACAAACTATCTTATTCTGTGTATTAACTTACATGGATTAATTGTTCATCAAAAGATTGTGCATCTTCAATATTCAATTTTGCATTATCAAAAGAAATGTGCGTAAAAATAAATAAGGTCCATTTTGATTTCATGAAAACTTTAAAGCACCAATTCCTTAAAATGTACATTATATGAGTTAAATTAAATCTAAAACATTCAAATCTCATGGACCCACATTTCAGTATGTATTAGAGAAAAACCCACAGGAATTGCATCTATGTAAAAACTCCCTTTCTATTAGTATCCCTGATTATATCATGTAACATTTAAGATTTACTGGCTTGTACACTTTGCAAAGTATCTACAAATAAAAAAATTGCATTCACATATATTTGTGAGTACTGTGTGTGTGTGCCAAACATCTGTGTCTATTTGAGAATCATATTGTGAGCTTTCAGGTACAGTGTATGGAAAGTTGTAGAGTTTATTGTGAAATGATTGGAAGTGTTCATGACACTTTTACCATCTGAATAAATGTGTGAAGCCTAACAGAAGCTGTGGGATAAGGTTAGCTCTCGGAAGACTCGCCTTGTCCCCTCGACCCAGCACGGCTGTTTTCCCGGCCAGGCCCAGGCAGATGGCGCACACGATGCTGGACTTCCCCGTGCCGTTGGCTCCCACGATCATGTTGAGTTTGGGACCGGGGAAAACTTCTGAGTGATCGTATGTGCTGAGAACAGAGATGAGCGTGATTACAAGCATGACCCAGACTGAATCTGTCAACACTCACGCGACACTTACAGGAAGTTGTGCATGGAGATGCGGACGATGGAGCCCTCCACAAACCCTCCTGCTCCTGCTGGGACATTTGTGCTGGTGGACGGTATCGCTGCGCGGTTGGAGGGCTGTGAGTTGGTTAATTCATGGCTTATTCGTTTTCTCTTCTGCGGCAGCTCCATTTCTCTGCCCGTAAACCCCACTGACGGTTGATAGCAAGCAGCCTCACATCACTCACTTTCGTTTCGCGCCGGTGTTGTGAGTAAGTCGCCGTGTGATTGGCCCACAGTAGTCACATGGTGTGTGCGTCATGCGTGATCGGCGAGTTGAGTTGTGCAGTAAAATCTATGAGTAAAATAGCAGTAAAGATTTATCCTGCGATAAACTAGCATACCAACAAACTATTCTTACCAGTTATACAGCATGTAGTTGTGTATATGTGCACAGGACCTGAATTTAATGTACTTACATATGACTTTTTGCCACATGTGCAGCATTTTGCTTATTATATTGCGCATAAATACTACATTTAGCATACTAACAAACTACTCTTATCATTTCTTTCAAAGTTATAAACAAACTTTCTTCCAGTAAGCTTAACAGTTTTCTGTTGTGTGTGTGTGTGCCTAATAATTAACTATATTCGGAGGACAAATTTGTACCCAGAAGTGACCAAAACCTGACAGAATCTCCAAAAACGTCCTCATTTGTATATCTGGTATAAAAATAAAGTAATTAAAGGGTTTTTAAAAATGTTAAAATGTAGAAAGTTTTGTGTGATGAGTAGGTTAAGGGTCAGGGTTAGTGTAAGGGGACAGAATATACAGTTTGTACAGTATAAAAACCATTATGTCTATGGAGTGTCCCCATTTAGACAGCTAAGTAAAGTGTGTGTGTGAGTGTTTTCCCCCCTTAAATCCTTTATTTAATTCCAAATAATATATATAATACATAAAAATACATACAACAATATATATACATATATATAAAATACATAATGATGTATATTCGACTGTTTAGTTGTGCTAGTTTCATGTCTCTCACATCACTTTGCACTCTCTTTTTCTCATTATAAAATAAATCATATTAATATTTCATGTCACTTTATTTTTATTTATGTATTTCTGTAGATGTGTAATAGGCAAGATAATGCACAGTCAGTCGGCCATTATTACAAAAGAATATTTTAATCAGATATGGTATGGTACATATTACACCCTTATGTATAATGAAAAGCTAACATTTATTCACATCTTCAAATAGGAATCTCTTCAATTTTCAGTTTTAAATGACATTTAAAAAAGATTTGCATGCTGATGTCCTGAAGTACAAATTAAAACAAGCAAATAAGACATCTGTAAAAGGGATTCCTTTATTAGGTGACTAATATGGTTTCACTGTATTAAGACATATGATACAGACATGAGGAACTGCATAACAGGAATGAACTAATAGTTCATAAGTCAAATACACAAGAAAAGTTTGCAGGTGATCAGATATGGTCATAATGCAGCCGTCTCCTGTTTTCTCTCTTCAACATTCTTTCCTTTCTCTCTTTATTTAAAAGTCATTGACTGAATAACATTATTATCTCCAGAGAGGCTCAGATGGGGGGTATGGTCATCAGCATATTCTGTGTGGATAAAAGAATGAAAAGTATGAAAAGATGTTCATGGTAACATTAATAACATTTATTTGATGATCAACTTATGAATACCTCTGCATATTCCCCTTTCAAAAATAACATCATCGATTGCAATATCACTCCTTACTGATGCACCCCTGGTGGCTTCAAACACAATCTAAGTATGCAGACAAATAGACATAATATATTAATGAAAATTACATCGATTCAATGTTGACTAAACATTTTAAAAATAATTCTTTAAATGTAAAATAAAAAAATAAATAAAAAAAGATTCACCCAAAAATTCCTTCATAAATGACTCACCCTCATGTCGTTCCGAACCCGTAAGACATTCGTTCATCTTCAGAACACAAATGAAGATCTTTTTGATGAAATCTGAGAGCTTTCTGTCCCTCCATTGACACTTTGACGGTTCAAAAAGTTAATAAAGAGATTATAAATGAATCCATATGAATTGAGCTGTTTAGTCAAAATCATATAAAGTGATCGAGTCCCTTCAGAAAATTTGGACTAAACCATTCAATTCATATGGATTTTACGATCTCTATGAACTTTTTGAAGTGTCAATGTGTCAGTTGCATAGCTGTCAATGGAGGGACAGAAAGCTCTCAGATTTCATTAAAAACATCATTTGTGTTCTGAAGATGAACGAACGTCTTACGGGTTTGGAACGACATGAGGGTGAGTAATTACTGACAGAATTTTCATTTTTGGATGAACTAAGGTCACAGGTCACAACCAATTATTGTTGGGCTTACGCAGTTCTTGGTAAAATTAATAAATTATGGGGGTTCCTCTGAGTTCGGGCCAAATTCCGCGCTCAGATCCCTCCCCTCGGACAGCACGCCAAATACACATAACCTTTACTCTATTTAATCATATGCAAGTGTGAACTCGTGAATGCAGTTTAATGCAACTAACCTGGTGTTGTTGGTCATATTGGTAGTTTATTGATGCTCTGAGCCAGGAGATGCCCTGTTCTCCGTGGCTCGTCCACAATAATTTGTCCTCATTTTCTTGTCCTGTCTGGAGGTAAACGCTCAGCTGGCCAATCCCTGATCCATACATGTGGTAGTAGAACTGCAAGCACTGTGGTTCTCTAGAGCCGCGCAGAGAGCTGGAGAAGAGGCGCGCTTTGTGTCCGGGCAGCATCACTGATGCCTCGATGTGCAAATAATGACCTAAAGGCAGAGAAACGCACGTCTCAATCTCAGGTACAATAAGATTTAATTACCACAGAAAATAATTGTGTTGTGTCCCTCTGTTTGCATTATATAAATAAAAATAATGTTTACAATAATAGATGTCAATGGGCCAAGGTACTTGAATGTGCACTTGTAGTATATTTTTTTAAAACTGTACTTGCAGATAATACAGGTTTAAGGAAATAAAAGGCCACTTTAGTGTACCTGTCATGGTTGTTCTGCATGCAAACACAAGAAGATGAAGGTGAAAGGTTCAAACAGAATTTAATAATATCCACAGGGTAATTCCACAAGATGACAAGCAAGTACACACAACCACACACTGACGATACCTAGACGTGCATAGACAAGACCGGACCAAGGTGAACTGAAAACACAGGAGTTAAATACACAGACAAAAAGCTGATAACAGGTGACACAGCTGAACGTGATAGTAGATCAAATTAGTAACTAAGGTGACAAATAATGGCGGGAAATACTGCAAACTGAGTCCAAACAGGGTGATAATGTGACTTACAGAGAGTACACTTTCATGACCCTTTCTTAAAAAGTGCACTTTGTAATGAGTCTGTTAATCAATATTACATTTAAAATAAATATATATTTAAATTCACTACATTGCAAATGTGTAATTACAAATAAATTAAAAAATACATGGCCTAATCGTTTCATTAGAAATTATATTAAAGTAAATTTTGTTTACCAGAAAAGCAGTACACTTTAACCATGTTTCAAGACAATAGAATTCTGAAATTATATATAAAGATGTACTTAAAGGTGCTCTAAGCGATGTCATGCGTTTTTTAGGCCAAAACATTTTTTGTCACATACAGCAAACATCTCCTCACCATCCGCTAGCTGCCTGTCCCCTGAACACACTGTAAAAAAACGAGATCTCTGTAGACACCACAGGCTCCACAAACAGCAAGAAAAACAAACTGGGCTGACCCGCACCACGAAACATAACAAACTGTTCCAGCCAATAACCGACAAGAAGGATTTGGGGGTGGGGTTTGGGGGGTTAGTGAGCGGATGAGGAGGAGGGAGGGTCTAGCTAGCCTCCGTTTTGTTTGACAATACTTTAAACGTCAACAAGAAGTGACGTCACCCAACATCACTTAGAGCACCTTTAAGTCACCCTAAAGTTCAACTAATTGCATTTAATATAAATTTTAACTATAATACATTTTCATTTAATTGCAAATAACATGCAATTAAGTGTCCAAAAACATTACGTTCAGTTCACACTTAAGACTGTTCGCGGTTTCACAGGCGAGGCTTCAGCCTAGTCCCAGACTAAAATGCATGTTTGAGCTGTTTTAACTGAAAGCAACTTGCACTGACATATCTTAAAATATATCAGTGCCATTGGTTTGTCTCAAGATGCACACCAGTAATGTTTTTTTTTTCTAAGGCACATTTATAAAAGCTACTTAAATGTCCCAATTGAACTAAGGTCTATCCTGACTTGATCTAAGCCTTGTCTGTGAAATTGGGCCATAAAGTAATGGATGTTGAATGTAACTCTACACCCTTGCCTCATTTAGTATATACAGTGAGGAGAACAAGTATTTGATACACTGCCGGTTTTCCCACTTACAAAGCATGCAGAAGTCTGTAATTTTTATCATAGGTACTCTTCAACTGTGAGTGACGGAATCTAAAACAAAAACCCAGAAAATCACATTGTATGATTTTTAAATAATTAATTTGCATTTTATTGCATGACATAAGTATTTGATACATCAGAAAAGCAGAACTTAATATGTGGTACAGCAACCTCTGTTTGCAATTACAGAGATCATACGTAGTTCTTCTGTAGTTCTTGACCAGGTTTGCACACACTGCAGCAGGGATTTTGGCCCACTCCTCCACACAGATCTTCTCCAGATCCTTCAGGTTTCTGGGCTGTCGCTGGGCAATACGGACTTTCAGCTCCCTCCAAAGATTTTCTATTGGGTTCAGGTCTGGAGACTGGCTAACCCACTCCAAGACCTTGATATGCTTCTTACAGAGCCACTCCTTAGTTGCCCTGGCTGTGTGTTTCGGGTCGTTGTCATGCTGGAAGACCCAGCCACGACCCATCTTCAATGTTCTTACTGAGGGAAGGAGGTTGTTGGCCAAGATCTCGCGATACATGGCCCCATCCATCCTCCCCTCAATACGGTGCAGTCGTCCTGTCCCCTTTGTAGAAAAGCATCCCCAAAGAATGATGTTTCCACCTCCATGCTTCACGGTTAGGATGGTGTTCTTGGGGTTGTACTCATCCTTCTTCCTCCAAACACGGCGAGTGGAGTTTAGACCAAAAAGCTCTATTTTTGTCTCATCAGACCACATGACCTTCTCCCATTCTTCCTCTGGATCATCCAGATGGTCATTGGCAAACTTCAGACGGGCCTGGACATGCGCTGACTTGAGCAGGGGAACCTTGCGTGCGCTGCAGGATTTTAATCCATGATGGCGTAGTGTGTTACTAATGGTTTTCTTTGAGACTGTGGTCCCAGCTCTCTTCAGGTCATTGACCAGGTCCTGCCGTGTAGTTCTGGGCTGATCCCTCACCTTCCTCATGATCATTGATGCCCCACGAGGTGAGATCTTGCATGGTGCCCCAGACCGAGGAAGATTGACCGCCATCTTGAACTTCCATTTTCGAATAATTGCGCCAACAGTTGTTGCCTTCTCACCAAGCTGCTTGCCTATTGTTCTGTAGCCCATCCCAGCCTTGTGCAGGTCTACAATTTTATCCCTGATGTCCTTACACAGCTCTCTGGTCTTGGCCATTGTGGAGAGGTTGGAGTCTGTTTGATTGAGTGTGTGGACAGGTGTCTTTTATACAGGTAACGAGTTCAAACAGGTACAGTTAATACAGGTAATGAGTGGAGAACAGGAGGGCTTCTTAAAGAAAAACTAACAGGTCTGTGAGAGCCGGAATTCTTACTGGTTGGTAGGTGATCAAATACTTATGTCATGCAATAAAATGCAAATTAATTATTTAAAAATCATACAATGTGTTTTTCTGTATTTTTGTTTTAGATTCCGTCTCTCACAGTTGAAGAGTACCTATGATAAAATTACAGACCTCTACAGGAAAACCTGCAAAATCGGCAGTGTATCAAATACTCCCCACTGTACATGGTTCTTTGAATATGCAAATGAGCCCCGCCTCGAATATGCAAATTTTAAACTGTGTTTTTTAGACTGTCTTTGATTCACTGCAGTTTTAAGGAGAAAATAATCAGCAATGGTGTTGACTTATGAATTTGTATTTGTCTTAATGCATATTAAAAACACCATATAGACATAAAACAACATTAAAATCTTGATTTTCACCACAGGGGGACTTTAAGAACCAAAAAAAGTTCTTCTATGGCATCACTGCAGTGTGCAGTTCACATGTGAAAAGCCCTCTTTTGCAACCTTTATTTTTTCAAGTGCAAGTGATGAGTGTGGAAAGGGTTTTCAGGGCTGGTTTGAAGCTCACCCACTCCAGTGGTGTGGTCTCCTCTCGGCCCAGTGTAAGATGTTGGTGTGGGTCCTCTGGCCAGCATCCAGTCGCCTGAGTCTCCTTCCTTATCCTGAGTGTATCCACAGAGACCAGTCTCAAAGTCACAGTGAGACGGGACTGACAGAGAAGATGCTGAAACAAAAATATCAAGAAATCAACTGTAAGATTCACAATGATGATTCATGACTCCCATGCACAGTAGTTTTGTAAATAAATGAAGCTTTTTTACCTAACAGTGCGCAATCCCCAAGGGTGACCTCAATGTCATCGAGACCAACAGAACCACAACTCCAAACATTTTTGCATGTGCTGATGAAAACCACCTTCATCACCCAGATGTAGAAAAAACACAGAATTAAGATTAACAATAAAATAACAAATCCGAAAATAAATACAGTGTACATTTACAATTAAATACATAATATTTAAAAAGTATAAAGCAAAACTCATGGTGTGGGTCAGTGGACAGAATGAATGATCCTCTCAGACCGTTTTATTTTTCCAGATGTTATAAAGGTTTATTTCTCTAAATCTGGATCTTGCTGTAATAAAAGTCATGTGAGGCATAAACCAATGTCTTGCTAACAGATGCTAGAGCAGTGGGCCAAAAGTGTGTCTGAGAATCTGTCTGTCTCTTAAAGACCCTGTGAAATGTTCATTGAAATCAAGTACAGTTTTAAAAAATATACTTTTAAGATTTGAAGCACACTAAAAGTGCACATTCAATACAATTAAGTGCACTTCTTTTTCACAAGAGAAATCCATCAACCAATATGTGTATGTCATGACGCTTGCATGTCTCATGAACAATTGTGATGTTTGAATTGGTGGAAAAATAATTTTGACTGACTTTAGCACACAGTTTGTAGTCCATATCTGTTAGCTTTGCAGCTAGCGTTTACATGCTGATGATATATCTTTTTAAAATACATATAGCAAGTAGACAAGCAATAGCAAGAGAGGTGAACTAAAGATGTATCTTACCTGAGCATTCTTCTGACTTTGAATGGTCAGTTCAACTGCAATCCAAACATTTCTTATCTTCTCATTCTGGCTCCATATTTGCTCTTGTTTAGTACCGTCTCTGTAATACAGATACGCTGAGAGGACTTGATCTGTTCCACTAAGACCTCGCAGGGAGTAGAAGAACTTCAGGCAGTATTTCTGATTCCCTGGCATTAGCGGGCCAAACAAACGGCTGATGTATCCAGACTGTAAACTGGAGCGAGAGTTTGCCAGCAAAAAGGATCCTGTTCAGAAAGTACAACTATTTTAAGCCCTTTTCATGCTTTACAATGTCTTAATCATTAATGTATTTTATATACAGTGCAATGCATAAGTGAATACACCCATGCTAAAGTTGACTAAAAAGAGGAATAAAAAATCATATTTTGGAAATTGAACTTAATGCCTTCATTTAAAAAATTAGGAAAAATCCAACCTTTAAGGACACCAATTTTCTTTGTGAATGAATAATGTATCGTAAATAAATAAATGTTCTTCCTTAAAATACATGGTGCATAAGTGAGTACACCCCTATGTTAAATTCCCATAGAGGCAGGCAGATTTTTATTTTTAAGTATTTTAAAAAAAAATTTTTTAGGATACTATGCATCCTGATAAAGTTCCCTTGGCCTTTGGAATTAAAATAGCCCCACATCATCACATAGCCTTCACCATACCTAGAGATTGGCATGGGGTACTTTCCATAAGATCATCTCTCAATGCAAATCAAACTAGCTTTTAGGCTAACTGAAATAAAATCATGCCAATCTCTAGGTATGGTGAAGGCTATGTGATGATGTGGGGCTATTTTAATTCCAAAGGCCAAGGGAACTTTATCAGGATGCATAGTATCCTAAAAAAAAAAAAAAAAAAAATACTTAAAAAAAAAAATCTGCCTGCCTCTATGGGAATTTAACATAGGGGTGTACTCACTTATGCACCATGTATTTTAAGGAAGAACATTTATTTATTTACGATACATTATTCATTCACAAAGAAAATTGGTGTCCTTAAAGGTTGGATTTTTCCTAATTTTTTAAATGAAGGCATTGAGTTCAATTTCCAAAATATGATTTTTTATTCCTCTTTTTAGTCAACTTTAGCATGGGTGTATTCACTTATGCATTGCACTGTACACTGTCGTTTTATATATATATTACTGACCTCAGACCTTTGACTGGTAGTGTAGATTATAAACCTGTACCTGCTCCTGTCGTATGGTCTCCAGTGCTGTAGATGTTGGGCTTGACAGACATTCTCTTCCACAGTGTCTGGACATACTGACAATATCCTGACTCAAAGTCACAGTTTGCAATAGATGGATCAAATGTTGGCTCTGTGAAAACACATATTTTTAAGTGGTCATGTAGGAATTGGGTATTGGGGTATTGAACTGAGCTTCAAGGTGTTCAAACATACCTGTGCCTGCATGACAGAACTCTGGAGAGAAGGAAATGTCATCAAGAAGCACGTAT
Source organism: Abramis brama (assembly GCF_963993115.1). Taxonomy (NCBI): domain Eukaryota; kingdom Metazoa; phylum Chordata; class Actinopteri; order Cypriniformes; family Leuciscidae; genus Abramis; species Abramis brama. The sequence goes on from NC_139987.1 coordinate 5,056,013, forward strand.
CCTCCATGAGGACTGTTGAACGCCCCCTCAAACACCAACTGGAAAGATATACACACACATATAAAGACTAGGGCTGTCAATTGTACTGTAGTGTGATAAATTATTATGCTCAACAATTAAATCACGCTAAACTGAACATTTAAAAATATTTAAAGGATTTAAAATTAAATATAAAGTCTAATTACATTTAATTTCATGAAAAAACACTGAAAAAAAATGTAAGTCACCCTGTAGTCAATAATTGTATCCCTTAAAACTCATCTTTGATCACCAAAATGACATATTTCAAAGTTTTTTCCTGTGAAAAAAAATGCTTCATGCCTTACAATAGCTTGAATGTAACTCTACACCCTTTCCTCATTTCCATGAATCCATATAACTATGAATATGCTAATTAGCCTCCACTCACACCACCAGCTCAGAAATCCACTCTGCCACTTACTGAGGTAAATGCTGCACAATGGTATCACTCTTTACATAACGTCGGACACATAACGGTAATTAAGCCATCCTAGGTGTATATGACTTTCTTCTTTCAGACGAATACAATCTGAGATATATTAATAAATGTCCTGGCTCTTCCAAGCTTTATAATGGCAATGAATAACTGTTTCTGTTGAAGTCCATAAAAGTGCATCTGTCCATCATAAAAGTGCATCAATCCATCATAAAAGTGCATCTATCCATCATAAAAGCGTATCTATCCATCATAAAAGTGCATCTATCCATCATAAAAGTGCATCAATCCATCATAAAAGCGCATCTATCCATCATAAAAGTGCATCTGTCCATCATAAAAGCGCATCTATCCATCATAAAAGCACATCTATCCATCATAAATGCGCATCTATCCATCATAAAAGCACATCTATCCATCATAAAAGCGCATCTATCCATCATAAAAGTGCATCTATCCATCATAAAAGCGCATCTATTCATCATAAAACTGCATTTATCATCATAAAACTGCATCTGTCCTTCATAAATGCGCATCTATCCATCATAAAAGCACATCTATCCATCATAAAAGTGCATCTATCCATCATAAAAGCACATCTATCCATCATAAATGCACATCTATCCATCATAAAAGTGCTCCACAAGGCTCCGGGGGTTAATAAAGGCCTTCTGAAGCGAAGCGATACGTTTGTGTAAGAAAAATATCGTAAAATCAGATCAAAAGCACGCACATCCAAAGCAATATGTTGCTCAAATTGGGTGCTCGACAAGAAAATTAATAAAAAAGGGGAAAAAAAGTCGGCACACCATGGCTCCAAAAATGTGAAAATTTAATAATAGACTCACACACAGGTGGTAACATTTCGAGCGCGTAGGCTCTTCGTATAAGAAAAATATCCATGTTTAAAACTTTATAAAGTAAAATAACTAGCTTCCGGCCAAACGAACATACGGATTCGACTTATGCGAGTAATGCTGCTGATATTTACGCTACGCCATGACGCACTCGCTACTGCCGACGCCGTAAGTTGTGTAAGTTGCGCTGTAGGCGTAAGTAAACTGCGTACGTTCGTTTGGCCGGAAGCTAGAATTTTACTGTGTAACATGTTAAATAGGAATATTTTTCTAACACAAACTCATCGTTTTGCTTCAGAAGGCCTTTATTATGGAGTTTGTTTATGATGGATGGATGCGCTTTTTAGAGGTTCATACTGATGGTTGCAATAGGCTATATGCACACGGAGGTGATGACGTACTTCCGCTAAATTCTCAGCCAGCTAAGCCATTTCCGCTACGGCTGAGGTGATTGTTTACAAAGCGATAACGATAGAGATAGCGTAATGTCTAGTAAGAAATCATTTAAATTTCAGCGAACTAACAACAGTACAGCTGAGCATTGTTGTGTGCCTCTGTGTCAAGCCTCAAGCAAGTATAATACAGTACTTAGTTTTCACACATTTCCATCTGACGCGGAAATCAGACGAAAATGGCTTGTCGCTATCCGGAGGGACGATTTCACAGTTAGTCCCCATACCCGAGTATGTAGCCGGCATTTTAAAAAGGAGGACGTTCATGAGCCAGTGTCAGAGACAGGGAGACGGCTATTAATCAAGGGAGCTGTTCCAGCATTGTTTGAGTGGAACAATTACACCCTTCCTACTTCAAGACCGGGGGTATGGGAGAGGAGAGAGCGGGATGACGCTGCGTGCGAGGAGGCTGACATCCTCATGGACCACGACTATGCTTCGGCTCCAGATCCCGCAGTTGTCGATTTAGCCCTTGATGAAAACACGTCTCTCAGAGAGGAGAACCGCAAGCTGAGGGAACAGGTCGAGAAGCTGACAATGAATCAGCGCTTTGGGATTAATCGTTTTTCTGCCTCTGACAAGGACATACGTTTTTTCACAAGGTAAGATGTCCAGATTGTTCTGTAGTACCTTTGCAGCAACGGATATAGGTGTGTGTGTGTGTGTGTGTGTGTGAACAGATAAAGATCATACCAGGAGAGGGACAAACAGCAGCTGTGTTATCAAATGTTCACACATATTTTAATTTGTCACATTTTTACAATTAATTTCAGACTGCCTGGTTCATCTTCTACCAACTTACAGGCAAAAACTTAAAACTGCTAAGCCAGTAATAAGGACTGTAAAGAGATGGACCAACGACACAGAGCAGGTCTTACAAGCCTGTTTTGAATGCACTGACTGGAGTGTTTTTGAAGCTGCTGCCAGCGATCTGGACGAGCTCACAGAGACTGTAACATCATACATCAGTTTCTGTGAGGATTTATGCATCCCTACCAGGACTTACTTATCATTCAACAATGATAAACCATGGTTCACACCAAAACTCAGACAGCTTCGTCTGGTCAAAGAAGATGCCTACAGGAGTGGGGATAGGATCTTGTATAATCAGGCCAGGAACACATTGACAAAGGAGATTGAAGTGGCTAAGAAGAGCTATGACAAAAAGCTGGAAAACCAGTTTTCCTCCAACGACCCTGCATCAGTGTGGAAAGGCCTGAAAGACATTACCAACTACAAGACACCATCCCCCAGCACCGACAGCAACAAGCATCTTGCGAACGAGCTCAATGTCTTTTACTGTAGATTTGAGACCCCCGATCAGACACCCCACACCCGCCCTGACCATCTCTCTACACAGCCATCAACACCTCCAACCATCCCCCTCCCCTCCCCCCCTGCACTTCAGATCAGTGAGGATAATGTGCGTCAGATCTTCAGGAAACAGAAGAGAAGGAAAGCACCAGGCCCAGACGGTGTTTCACCAGCCTGTCTGAAAACCTGCGCTGACCAGCTGGCCTCTATCTTCTCACTGATCTTCAACAGATCACTGGAGCAGTGCAAAGTCCCTTTCTGCTTTAAACGCTCCACCATCATCCCTATCCCCAAGAAACCAAAGATCACAGGACTCAATGACTACAGACCTGTTGCCTTAACATCTGTGGCCATGAAGTCATTCGAAAGACTGGTGTTAGCATATCTGAAGGACATCACTGGACCCTTGCTGGACCCCCTGCAGTTTGCCTACAGAGCAAACCGGTCTGTGGATGATGCGGTCAATATGGGACTGCATTACACCCTACAACATCTGGACAAACCAGGGACCTATGCAAGGATTCTGTTCGTGGACTTTAGTTCTGCCTTCAACACCATCGTCCCATCACTGCTCCAGACCAAACTGACCCAGCTCTCTGTCCCTAGCTCCGTCTGTCAATGGATCACCAGCTTTCTGACAGACAGACAACAGTTAGTCAGAATGGGCAAAATCACGTCCGACAGCCGCATCATCAGCACCGGTGCTCCACAGGGATGTGTTCTCTCACCACTGCTCTTCTCCCTGTACACAAATGACTGCACCTCTAAAGACCCCTCTGTCAAGCTCCTGAAGTTTGCAGACGACACTACTGTTATCGGACTCATCCGGAACGGTGACGAGTCTGCGTACAGACAGGAGGTGGAGCAGCTGGCTCTTTGGTGCAGTTATAACAACCTGGAACTGAACACGCTCAAAACAGTGGAGATGATCGTGGACTTCAGGAGAAACCCCCCTGCACTCCCTTCACTCACCATCATGGACAGCACTGTGACTGCAGTAGAGTCATTCAGGTTCCTGGGCACCACCATCTCTCAGGATCTGAAGTGGGACACTCACATAGACTCTATTGTGAAGAAAGCCCAACAGAGACTGTACTTCCTGCGTCAGCTGAGGAAATTCAACCTGCCAGAGGAGCTGCTCGTACAGTTCTACTCAGCTGTCATCCAGTCCATCCTCTGCACTTCCATCACCGTCTGGTTCGGCTCTGCTACCAAAACCGACCTCCGTAGACTACAGCGGATAGTTCGGACTGCTGAGCGAATCACTGGCACTACCCTTCCCACACTTAAAGAACTGTACTCATCCAGAGTGAGTAAAAGGGCTCGCAAAATCACTCTGGACCCGTCACACCCAGCTCACTTTCTGTTTGAACTGTTACCGTCTGGTCGACGCTACAGAGCACCGAGCACAAAAACAACCAGACACAGGAAAAGTTTCTTTCCCCAGGCCATCTACCTCATGAACACTTAAATGTTCCCCTACTGTGGAACAAACATGTGCAATACTTCCCTCAGACATTTCATTATAGCACCTTATAACTTTATATATATTTATAATTTATAATTTTTTTTATTTTTATTTTTTTATTTATACCTATGTTACTTGTCACTTGTCTTGTCACTTTATATTGTATGTGTACTGGAAGCTACTGTCACCAAGACAAATTCCTTGTATGCGCAAGCATACTTGGCAATAAAGCTCTTTCTGATTCTGATTCTGATTCTGATTAATTTAATTTGTACATTTAAATTTAAGTTATGTTATACTATTTTATTATTTTGATGTCTTTGTAATTCTTTCTATGTAGGCTATTCCAAGCTTTGGCAATATTGCATTATGTAGGCTACAGTCATGCCAATAAAGTAATTTCAATTTAATTGAGAGAGAGAAAGGCTAATTGAGTTACATATTTGAAATGCTTCCTATTAGTGAAAGTGAAAGTGAAAGTGACGGCCAATACCCATACTTGGAATTTGACCTCTGCATTTAACCCATCCAAGTTAATGCACACACATTAGGAGCAGAGTAGTGAGTAGTTAACACACACACACACTGCAAACGTGGATACACACACCCAGAGCAGCGGGCAGCCTTTGTGTGGCGCCCGGGGAGCGATTAGGGGTTAGGTGCCTTGCTCAAGGGCACCTCAGTCATTTCCCACCGGTTCTGGAATCGAACCAGCAACCTTTGGGTTACCAGTCCAACTCCCTAACCACTAGGCCATGACTGCCATTAATCATAAAATATGATTAATTTCATAGCATACACTGATACAAGATTTAAATGCTAATATCTGACAGATGGAGTTATTGGATAGATGACCTACTGATGAGATTCTGGGCCTTAATAGAGCCTTCGCTGCCATCTATGGTCAGTGTGACTCAAGCACAGAGAGGCACCTTTACAGAGCCAAGTTCATGGACCATACAATACAGCTTAACAAAGATCATGGTTAATAGAAGTTGAGAGAAATGTAATGTACATTTTATTTCTTTTGAACAGACTCGTTCCCTGCAGCCCATTGATGAGATGTTCTTGTTTCTCAACTACCTTGCACTGGGCACAAAACAGCGTGACCTTGCTGACCGGTACGGAGTCCACCAGTCCACAGTCAGTCGGATCATCACAACGTGGAGCAACTTTCTGTACACTGTGCTAGGGTCTGTGAGGATCTGGATACCAGAGGAGAAAATAAGGGCACATCTGCCAGCTGATTTTAAGGACTATGCAGACACTACAGTGATCCTGGACTGCACGGAGCTGAGGTGCCAGTGCCCTTCATCACCTCTTCTTCAAAGTGAAATGTTCTCAGCATATAAGTCCCAATGTACTCTCAAAGGGCTGCTTGGAGTGGCTCCTCATGGGGCGGTCACATTTATCTCTCCACTGTACGCTGGTTCCATCAGTGACAAACAGATCATGCGGGAGTCTGGAATTCTCTCCCTTTTGAGACCTGGGATGGCCATCATGGTCGACCGAGGTTTCCTTGTTGATGACCTTGTGCCCTGCAAGATTTATAGGCCAGAATTTCTCTCTGGAAGATCCCAGATGTCTGCCTGAGATTTCCTTAATGTGTGTGTGCCCTCACTGATCTTAATATATGGGCAGTCAACATAGCTTGCTACATTGGGGCATTTAATTTCAACAAGGCCAAACACTGTCTGCCCCTTTGGATCATACACGATGCCATCAGGTGATGACCCCATCCAGGGTGCGTCAGGGTGGATAAGGAAGCCACAGGGATAGTGGTTAACCTCCCTTACTCTGCAGTACTCCTCTACTGCTGCAGGTTCCATGTCAATCTCAGAAGTCTTTTGGCAAGATTTTCAGCAGAGCTCTGTGCCCTGGTGTGACAGACCTCTCTAAATTTGGAGGAGGTGATGCGGGGCCGCCTTAGGTTACAGCTAACAGTTATTTGGCAGCTTATTCTGGCCTAGAAATCTTATCCAGGAAGAGACCGTTTGCCTGGTGTAAAACAGCCAGTCAGTTTTATTTTCATGTGCCTTGGTGGTGGTTGCATCTGAAATAGATTTTCCCACAATAATAGGAGTTTTTGATGTGCATGAACCGGCATGATGTGGTTTGTTTGTGTTGGTCAGTCCTTACCTCAATAGGATATGGAGCTTTCAGGTCCACTTGTACAGATATCCAGACCCTGGCTTCTGGACTCCAGTCCACATGCTTGTTTCCAGGTAGATCGGCTCTCCACAGCTCCTGATATTGTCCAGCCTGATCCCTGCTGAAGAGGGAGAACAGATGGTCCCCAGCGTGATCCTGCTGGTACTGGAAGCTCAAGCAGCCCGACATGGGCACTGTGGTCATCGGAGACACCAGCTCGGCCACCTCCTGGAAGCTTTTAGTGTCAGTGGAGTCCACATACATGTACTGACCTGAGCAGATCAATAAAAAGCCATGACTGACAGAGCCTCGGTATCAGGAAAATCCATATTTTACGGTAACAGGATGTCAGACGGTGTAACAGTCAGGAAGTGGGTCTTTCATGTATGACTGTCTGAAGTGTGTAGGCTAATAATGCCGTCAAACTGTACAAGATTATGCGATACAACGTTATCCATTAGGATACAAAATTTTGTATACATTCTTTGTTAAGATCATAAGATAAAACTTTTAAAGATAATTTTAGTGTGTATATTATACAATAAAAAATCTAATCACATTACACTATACACTTTTCTGTATAAGATTTTTTAAATTGTATAAATTTCGTATAGCATAAATATCATAGAATAAGTATTACATTAAATACCTATAAAATGGTATGTTTTTGGTATTATATGATATATTTGTTTTAAATTATACAGGTTAGAAATTATATGCTGAAAAGCTTTCATACAATTTTCGATTGTACATGATTATAAAAAATAATTGATTTTTATATTTTTCAAATCGTATAAGATTATATAACTTTTGATAAACTTTTTGATATGAAAAACTTTTTTGAATATATATATATATATATATATATATATTTGTATTGTGTAAAATTATACAACTTATAAAACATTTTTTTGTTGTAATTAATTGTATCATAGAATATAAATAAAATTAAATACAGATACAATTGCATAAGATTACTGTACATATTTGTTTTCATTATACAGGTATATTATTATATAAATCATAAACAATTTAAGATTTATACACAAGACAATTTATTTATTTTTAAATCGCAAACATTGTTTATGATTTGTATAATAATATAGATAATTTATATGAAAAGATTACAACAATAACTAGTTTTGAAGCCCTCTAGCTCTGCAAGCCTTTTAGGGCAATAATATTGGAGGAGCACAATGCTGACTAACATAAGAACTGAGCAACAGAAATCTGGGTCCATTTAAAAGATTTTCTTTTGCCTCAGGAATGTGCACACAGGCTTGTCCCGAATAACCATCAAAACATCGTTAAGAAAGAACAGAATCTTTTTTCCGTGATTAATAGTTCTTTTTATGTGGTTGGCCCTGATTTTGGCATTACATTGTTAATGTTATAAATAAGCAAAGTGAAAGGTTGCTGGGCTGAATCTAACATGCTGTTTAGTGGCCCAAGTTAAGAGAGCACTAACCTATACAGTATTTGTCAGAGATCTTTATCTCATAGATGGACACGCTGCTGCCTTCTTCTCCTAGATTGCCTTCAATGACGATCTACAAATGTGGAGCGAACTTGTCATTATTCTCACATGACAATAATACATACATCAGCAAATCTAGAGTAGGCCAGTTAATAAAAATATGTTCTTAGCATGTTTTGCTTATGTTCATATTAAGTTATGAAAACATTATTTCTGAATGTTCTTTGAACAGTCAAAACATCCCGTATTTTATTATTTTATTTTTTTCTTGGTTATGTGAACATTAAAGGTAGGGTAGGCAATTTTTTTATAGACACATTTTGTTATACTGGTTGAAACTCTCCTTACATCCTGATAGCAATCAATAAAAGAAGTGGCCTAAATATTAAAAATGTACATATACAGTATCTTCTGTGGAAGTCTCAGGACCAATAAATGTTCGTCCAATCATTGCATTCGGTCCGAATGAAAGGATGTCCTTCCTGCCTGTTAACATGTGCATTTGCATGCTTCCACACAGTCATCAGCGCGTTCAGTAAGGCTGTGCAGAGTTGTAGACAGACGTCAGTCACCGAGCGCCACAAACAAACAGTAGCCAACTTATACACTTCCTCCTGAACCAAAACAATGAGCTTATGCTGCGTTCACGCAAAGTCATAACTGCAATTACGAGATGGCAACCCTCAGACTCGGATTTATCTGTTTCTATGTCAATGCTATCAACGCCGAAATGAATGATGATGCTTTGCAGACTGTGCGTTCATGTGTTTAGAAGGAGGTGTGGCTTTGGAAACGTTTGGATCTTATGCTTTCAAAGCTAGCTTGCTATTGCGGGAGCATGTCTATGTTCCCACAGCCCTATGTTCCCACAGCCCTAACCCTAACATACCTAAACCTACCCCTCACAGGAGGGAGACTTGTCTGGGATGTAATTGGGCTATCCCTGTACCAGCACAAGCACTAAAATTTACCCTTCATAGGGGACTAGGGCTTAATTAGTTAACATACCTAAACCTACCCCTCACAGGAGGGAGACTTGTCTGGGATGTTATTGGGCTATCCCTGTACCAGCACAAGCACTAAAACCTACCCTTCATAGGGGACATAGTTAAATGAGAGAACATAGGACTGTGGGAACATAGGGCTGTGGGAACATATGGTTGTGGGAACATAGGGGCTGTGGGAACATAGGGCCTAATTTTCAAAATTTTCAGTAAAAAAAAAATTCTTAGAAATGTGGGAACATAGGGCCGTGGGAACATAGGGCTGTGGGAACATAGGACTGACCCAGCTATGGGAAGCTTTTCTGAAATCGCCTACCCTACCTTTAAGGAAACATTCCATTTGATCATTTTGCAAACATAATGGGAATGTTACTTTTGAATGTTCTCTATAAACATTGTAAAACCAGTAGAAACGTTTAAAAAATGTTAGATGAACATCCAACTAAAATTTTTCAGAAAAAACGTTCCATGAACCATGTATAAATCTTTGTGCTATCATTATGAGAACATTATTAAAGACCAGATAACTTTGAACAGACATTCTATTAACGTTACTAGAAGAATGTTCGTTCATAACCTTGCCAGAACGTTAGCTGAGACCTTCCTCTGTTAGCTAGGTATCAACAGCTCTCACCTTAAATGTTTCGGTAGAGTTCTGAAGGTCAATGCTGGCGATGAGCCAGCTGTCAGACGGGGTTTGGGTCGTCCACAGCACCTGATCGAAACTCTCTCCGTCTGTGCGCTTCTGCACCTGCAGGGAAGCGCCAGCTGTGACCTGATACACCATCCTGAAGCAGCTCCAGTCCTGTTGATCCACATCTGGACCCAAAAGAACCGCCTTCCCCTGGTCCTCCTGGACGCGTTCCTCAACTGTGATGAAGTGTCCTGAGTAAAGCGGAAGGAAAACAACATTCATGGCAAGAGTTTGTGTGTGTACAGCTGAGAAAGCAAAAAAAAAATTTTTAGCAGTGACAGACCACTTAACAACCAAACCATTGTTTAATGACTGAAATGCTAAAATACACATACAGTAAGTGTCACATGTCAGCATGGGCTTCTATTTTCTCCACATTTGTATTCTAGCCTTACATTTCTTCTTAATTTCCTCTGCTTAAATCAAAAGCAAATGATCCAGTGGACGTGTGGAAATGCGATTCATGCCACGTTTAAACACAATTGCCCAATCCAATAATGTGCTACTTCACCATCTCCAGAAGCCGTAAACATTGAGCCATTGCATCCAGATGTGTGCCTCACTAAACACGATTTCTTCACTTTTTCTGGGCTTTCAATGCATGAAGTTCACATTTTTTAACTTTGAAAACAATGTAAAAATCTATTTGGAATAAACCATGTGAAACATTGCTTTTCACAAGCCTAAAAGTGTCTTAAAGGGTTAGTTCACCCAAACAAAAATACAATTCTGTGTGTGTGTGTGTGTGTGTGTGTGTGTGTGTCTTGGATAAGAGAAAAGGAGAATTTTTGAAGAATTTCTACACTCTTTTCCACACAACACCAGTTCATATAAAATGTATTAACATTTTAAAATGATTTGACCATAACTGCTTCACTGCCTATTTAGTTTTTCTATAGTAAAATAATAATGATAATGCTAAACTATACTCAATAACATTTTGTTTTCAAGATTCCTCTTCTTCTGCATTATGATATCAGGACAGATGCACCGCTTTTTTTTTTTTTACTTTATGCCCTAAAATGATCAAAGTGAACATCAATTCAGAAATTAAAAAACATGTTCATCACAGAAGAGGCTTATTAAAGAAATCGTATGTTTAAAATGTAATTTTTACTGTATTTTTCATAGATTAATAGACCCGCTAATATATATATATATATATCATCATGCCATTGACTAATAAACAGAATAATCAGATATGTGACCCTGGACCTCAGTCACATGTCACATGGGTATATGTGGCAACAGCCAATAATACATTGTATGGGTCAAAATTCTCAATTTTTCTTTTATGCCAAAAATCATTAGGATATTAAGTAAAGATCATGTTCCATGAAGATAATTTGTACATTTCCTACCGTAAATATATACAAATTTATTTTTGTGAGTGAATGCAGCACAATTACGAACATAAATGGACCACTTTAAAGGTGATTTTCTCAATGTTTTGATTTTTTGGCACCCTCAGACTCCAGATGTTCAAATAGTTGTACCCCGGCCAATATTGTCCTATCTTAACAAACCATATCAATGGAAGCTTATTCATTCAGCTTTCATATGATGTATAAATCTCTAAATTGTGACCCATGTGACTGGTTTTGTGGTCCAGGGTCACATATCATCCACTCATGTAATGGTGAACTTGGCATCAAATGATTAAAAAATGCACTGCGATCATGTTCATCTGCTGAAACTCACCGGACGAGTCGAGAGTCCAGCTGAGGAAGCCTGGGTCGGACATATAGTCACATATGCTCTCCTGAAAGCTACAGGAGCCTGGCAAAAGCTCTGCTTTAGCTGTCACTGAGAGAAAAGAGCACAAACACACCCTTATGCACATACAATGATGGACATGACAACCAATCAAACCAAGTCCTCACCAATCAAGCTCAGAATGTAGAAAGAAAGCATCTTCTCTCCTGCTTTCTCCGGTTTGTCCTGCAAAGATGAAATAAGACCCGCTTCGAGACTTCACTCTCTCATCCTGTCCTTCTTTCCAGCGTTTAACCGACGCTCAGATGTGTTCCTTCTGTCTGGCTGCTGCAGGAGAAGAAAAAGGGAGGGAAGAAGGGAGAGGGGTTCAGTAATGTTGACCAGATTCAGAGGTTCCCTTACCTCAGACCTGCTGACCGCTTCCCTTCCAAACACACCTTCATATTAGATCAGATCTGATCCATATGGACCTTTGTTTTCTTTCTTGAATGTGTGACATCTTGAAATCAGACAGTCTCTTGTAAAGTATTTCCACTTTGGTACTGTGCCATCTGGAGCACCACAACATCTCCCTCTTCTCCTGTTATTCAGGCAAGAATCCAGTAAGAACTGTGCTCTAGTTATGAAACATTTGTTGATATGAGCACATCTGTCACCATGAAATCACAATGTTTATGTAATATTGCTGTATTTATTATAAATTGTTTATCCATTACTTTTTTAATTCATGTGCCTCATAATCTTTAATCAAAATAACTTCCTCTTTCAGCAACATCTCTCCTCTTCTCTGATGATGTGTTCACTGGCGAGAGGGCGGAGCAACCTGTCACTCACATGAGATCCACCAATAGCAAACCACAACCATCCAATCACTTCCCCACGGACAACATCAGTTCCAATTTGTTCTTGTTCCAGAAGCCGTTTCACTCGGATATACTTACGTGACAATAGGGAAGAAAAGACTATCACAACTTCTGTTCCGTGATCTTATGAGACATTATTATACACTCTGTCCGCTTGACACCAAATGAAAAAGCCTATTTTAATATATCAAGTCACTTTTCTGGTTGCCTTTATTTCCAATGGACACTTTTTACAGACTCTAAAGATGCGTTTTTCATATTTTCCTTTTTTTATTTTATTAATATACATTTATAAATCTATATTTTGTGTTGTATTTCCTTGGCAGTAAATTACAAAAAAAACAAAAAACAAAAAGCTGCTACAAGGGTGTTTTTAATACTGCTGAGGGAGTGATGGCAAATCTGACATCTTTCTCTCCTCTGACTGCCGTTATCAATCTCTCTATTTCTCCTCTTTTGGAATGATGTGGAAATGCTATGGGTTTTTTTTCTTTTTCTATTGGAGCAAATGGGAATACAAAAATGATATTTGCTTTTTTCTCCAATTCACCACTATAGAAGATTACCCAACAATGATGACTTCTGCTTCCGAGAGGCCCGGACATGTGAAAAGGGTCTATGGCTCTGATCTGTATAATGTATAATTCTCTATATAGATCAGTGGTCCATAGTATTTTTTTTTTCATCCTTTTTCTATTCTAGCTCTTCTGTCATCATTTCAGTTTCCATGGTAACGCAGCCTTCTCTGATTGGTGGATAATGGGTAGTGTAGTTCTTGACCAGGAATTTGGCTATTAAACACAATTTAAAAAAACATTTAGTTTTTTATCAGACTGACAAATTATGCAGAAAATCAGAGATCACTGTACAGCGCAAGACAGAGTTTGGAATAATCATGAAGATGTGTTTCATTTAAAGGAGCTGTATGTAAGAAATGTATTTCAATTAATCATAAAATGGCCCTGATATGTCACTAGACATTAAGAAATCATGTTCATTTCAAATACTTATATCACTGACAACAGTAGTCCGGCCAGGATATTGTCATTTGAAAGTGATAGTTGCAGCCCTCAACTGATGTTGATGTTGTCATCTTGTGTTTTGGCCTGATGCCCCACCCTCCACCTATCTACCAATCACGAAGTCAGTAGTGTTTCAGCATCCGGGTTGCCAGCTCTGCTCTAGTTAGCACAGCTGCAGCTACAAACGTTCCTGCTGGATCCTGCAGCCTATCTGGCAACCTCGAGTCAGGGGGGAGGGGGAGGGGATACACCGCTCTACAGTAATTCGAAAGTGATTGCAGTACCAGTTTTGGCCACAATCTTACATACGGCTCCTTTAAAGTAGGCATGAAACTGAAGTTGTGGTAGTCTTTTCTTCCCTATTGTGACATATATCTGAGTGAAACGGCTTCTGGAACAAGAACCAGTGAAGGGCGGTGCTTGATTTTGTCCGTGGGAATTGATCGGAAGGTTGTGGTTTGCTATTGGTGGATCTAATTTGAGTGACAGGTTGCTCCGCCCTCTCGCCAGTGAACACATCATCAGAGAAGAGATGCTGCAGGAGGGAGGGGATTATGAGGGCACATGAAAATTGTGGACTGAAAATTAATTTATAATAAACACTGCAATATTCCATGAAAACAAGAATTGTCCATTTTAATTTCATGGTGACTTTACAATTTATCTATACATATTTTACTAGATATTTTTAACTCTCTTTTCTTCAACAAGGCAGGAACATTATGAAAGCAGGGAACGGATTAAGGGAAAGATTCTTTTGGAAAAGCTTTCATATGTGATGAAGCATACAACTAACATTTTACAATATGGGGTTTATTTATAACATGCAATTTTGGGGTTGTTGTGATATCACTGAATTATTAAAATTGAAATTTTCTTTTTTTATTGAAATATAAATAATTATTGAGTTATGTCTGAATTTTTTTTTTTTTACGTTTTAAAAAATGACATTGTACACTTAATCCGTGTTATTAAGTTATTTTTTCCTAATGTTATGTTTTTAAATTCTGTGCAATTTCATTTCACAAAAATGTTTATGTTTTTAAGATCTGTAAGAACTGAACTTGGAACAATGTTCTTCATTCCACACACTCTTTTACAATTAGAGGGTGAAGTCACACCGTTGTGTGTTACGGGTCAAACCATAAATAATTAGAGGCTGAAGTCACACAACGTGGTCCACGAACACAGTTTGGAAACATGATACAAATGTGTAATGCCGGCAGAATGTGACAGAGCCAGAGGACGCTGGATGTCGGGTTATCTGAACTCAGCGGATGGATGGGATTCTTGACCACATGAAGAAATTCCTCTGGGAATGAACTGAATACGCCATCACTGATTTCAGAATTGACATCTGTTTCAAATTAGGTCAGGTATTGTGTTCCTCCCTCTGCATACACATTGTTGATACAGGAATTAATGCTTCAGCAAACATAAACTGGTTTGCGTGACAAGACCTAAGGGTGCTGAGTGCTAACAGACAGCTTTTGCACTGAGAGGTCAAAGTGGTCTACAGTAAATGATAAAACCAAACTCATCTGTGTTCCACATGTAAGCCAGAATCCTCATCTGAGAATGGTAGAAGATATAAAAGAACTATATTTGAAGAAAAATGTCAACGCAAGCTATTTATTAAATACTAAACAAAACAAGACAGTATCATTTACTTCAAATATTTAGCCCTACAGCTGGATATAAAACAATTCCTGTGTGAGCAGCAGGCCTATGTGTGTAACATTTTTATCCAGTATTGTTTACTAGTGCCACCTGCAGCATTTTTCATTTCATAAACAGAATAAAATATTTGCTATGCGGCTACAGTAATGAAGTGAACGAGTGAATCCGTGAACTGTATCAAACATATTTTGATTTCAGGATGTGTATGTTCCCAAAGGGTCTCGATGGCCTGCTGCTTTCTGACATCGAGCAATTATTTATAGGCTTTCCCAGAACGTGACATGAGTGGAAGCATGAAATGTAGGGTGACAATTATAAAAATATATACCGTTTTATAGAAAAAAAGACTGCCTTAGTTTAGTGTTTTAGGTTAATTTAAATTAGGGCTGTCACGATATGATATCGCGATTATCGCATCCAAAATAAAAGTTTGTATTTTCATAATAAATGTGTGTGCACTGTGTATAATTATTTTGTATATTTAAATACACATGCGTGCATGTATATATTTAAAAATATTTATATTTAAAATGTTATTTAGATATACAATATTTATATTTATATAATATAAATTATATATAAATCTATAAACAGTATATACATGCAAATATTTCTTAAATATATACAAGCATGTGTGTGTATTTATATATAAAATAATTATACACAGTACACACACACATTTATTATGTAAATACAAACTTTTATTTTGGACGCGATAATCGTGATATCATATCGTGACAGCCCTAATTTAAATCATTACACAAAGTGATATCATAAATAATTATAAATAAAAAATAAACATATAAATTCATATATTTTAAATAAACAGTTGAGATTTGTTTCTTTCTCAATTTATAAATAATTGTGCGATTTGCACATTTTGGACCAATGAGATTTCACTGTGGGCGGGGCTACCTAGCGCAACCCTACTGTAATAAAAACAGAACAAAGAAACAGTTTACACAACACCATTTTTTAATGCGTTTTCGCCGTTCATTTGCATGACAACAGCATTTTGTGGGCCTGAAAATGCAAACTTTTGGAAATGGGAAGATTTTGAAAATTATTCCATTATCGTCTCAGAAACGTGAATTTGTGAAAACGGTGACATCGCCAACTACTGGCCTGGCAGCAGAATACAGCGTTTTTAACTGTTTTCGCGGATCCGTGGGAACGGGGATCGTTTTGACAACGTCATCTATACCCGAAAAGCGCAAAGGAAAAAACGTTTCTGTTTTTAGCTCGTGTAAATTGTCCCAAATGCTGTTTGTATGCGTCTGGCAGACGGCCGTACGCAAGACGACTTACACTAAAAGAGAAACCCTTGAACTTGACGCACAACGTAATAACGAACGCGGTTGCCCAGCCCTGTTTGAACCGCGGTTGCCCTCAAAGCTTACGCTACTACATCCTACGTCATACATCGTCGAGTGTTACTCTTTTGGCGTAAGTCGACTTGAGTACGGCCGTCTGCCGGAAGCTATTTTAGTTGAAGTTTTAAATATGGATATTTTTCTTACACGAATGCATCACTTCGCTTCAGAAGGCCTTTATTAACCCCCCAGAGCCGTGTGGAGCACTTTTATCACGGATGGATGCGCTTTGATGGACTTCCAAAAAAAGATATCCATTGACTAAGTAAAGCTTGGAAGAGCCAGGACATTTTTTTTTTTATACAACTTTATATATGTCATATACACCTAGTATGGCTTCAGGGTGAGAAAATCATGGGCTAATTTTCATTTTTGGCTGAACTATCCCTTTAAAGGGAGTTTATCACTGTGATTGAAGGACAGTGTGAACATCCGCTTACAGTCCGGAGTTCTTATATGAGAAAGTGACATCTGATCTGAACATTAATAACAATCTGCGTATCTGCAGAGGAAGTGTAATTGAGTCAAAAGCACAGACAGATGGTGCGGGTTGTTGCGGGATGGTTTGGGGGCAGGGAGGGTGTTTACTGGTGTGTAATCCGCTCTGATGTCACCGTGTGCTGAAGGAGGGGTCTGAGATCCGCTCGCTTAATCCCCGTGTGCTGATAATATAAGAACAACCGACGAAGATGAAGGCGAGCCGAACAGCTCTTCTTCATCGCTTGGGCTCATAACAGGTAGGAGTAACGGATGAGACTGTAAACTGCTGTCTGTTTGTCGTGTTTTACTGAGGACACTATAGCTCGCACAGGAGCTGCACCTGCTGGATGAATTCACTGGGGAGGGAAGATGCGTTTGCCTCAGCGCAGGCCCGCTACATTATCAAACAACACGCTTTTAACTTTTATTACCGACGGAAAGTTTTTAAATTACACCGTTAAATCTTATTTTGGTGTTTTACTGTGTGTTTAACTACAGAAAATCTTTATTTTATAAGGTTAGGAGCGACGAAATGTCCATATGGTTACCTGGAAGTGACTGACTGCTGCAGTCAATAAACAGAGACATTGAGACAATACAATCATTGCGGTTTTATGCTGAGGCGTTTCCAAGGTTTTAAAGTCGCTTCTGATATTAAGACGAATAAGAAGCAGATTGTTAGTGTTAATGGTGAGCTAACAATAAAACCGTCTTTTGTCCAATATACAGTGAAAAATACAATCGGTTTTACAGAACATTAAATGTAATTTACAACCTAGCCTACTGTTTATTGTTATTGATAAAAAGTATGAACAACGTTATAATTTACAGTGAAAATATACTGCTTTGACAGTCCATCCAACAAGACATGTGCATGCACTTTTCAGAATATGAATAAAACGTTGGAAACAATATAACTTAGCCTACAATTCGGCAGGCTTGTGATTTAGAGTGAAATATTTACAGACAAATTTGATGATATTTTATTAAAAAAGTTAGTTTATTTTAATTTTTTATCTCTTAGTGCACATTATGGTGTTTTATTTTACAAAGTTAAATTGTTTAGTTTGCATCTTTAAAATGCATTGTTTTAAAAGCTGTGGTTCATAAGGCCGAATAGGTTTTGATTAACTTCATCATGTGATTTTAAGTTTTACCACCTGTATTAATATGGTTATCAGTATTAAAGATAGTTGTTCAGTTATTGGTATTATACAAGATATTTACAGTTATGCACTATAAAATGTATATGCATCAAAAGGTCTTTCATAATGCTTGAAACATTGTCATTATAGTCTTTGATGAAATTCTAGCAACCACAGCTGTCAAGGTTTTTTTTGTAGCATTACAGGGTTTTACAACTGCAGTGGGATTTACATTTCACTTTTTTTTTAAATTACTCATTCATTAAACCTCCTGTGCCTTACTGTACCCACTGTACATTAAACCTATAATTTTTCTAATTTCTTACACAGTTATACTCTAATTGTAGAATGTAAAAAAAAAATATCATTGGGTGGCACCACTTTTCAACTCAAAGTGAGTGACACCACCTGCCACCGGAACTGCAGAGTGACCCTAATATGCATGCATGCTCTCAGCTGTAAACAATACAAAGAGGCTGCATGCATGGTGAAAGTGAAGATCTCTGTTTAAATAGGGAGGTAAATCCCCTGGCTTTGGGTTTTTATGGGAGGTTTGACAGATGAATCTGCTGAACTCCAGGACTGGTAGAGTATGCAGCATGACGACTGCCCACAGTGAGGCCATCTGTGACAGTGCTACTGCCATGATAAACCATGTCTCTGCACAGGAACAAGAACATGCAGTGTGTTACTCTGTCATTATACAGACACATTGCTTGATTAGACATTAATTGCATCTATAATTTACACTGCCTGGCCAAAAAAAGGTCAATGTTTGGATTTTGCTTTGGGATGTACTGGAGTAGACTTTACAGAGTGCTTGACTATAACATCACAACATTTACTTCCATCAAGAGGTGCATCAATTTTTGGTCAAGATCTTTTATTGACAATGCAAGAGTCCAGCACTCTATAAAGTCTCCTCCAGCACATCCCAAAGACTTTCAATGAATTTAAAGTCCGCGTGAACCGGAAGTTGCAAACGACTTTTCTCCAGTGCTGTGACGTATTTCCCAGTGAAAGGGAATATTGAACAGAGGGCAGGGTTTTACTCTAGTGCTCCTCCTCTCCATCTCTCACTCATAGCAGACTAACGGTTTGAGGGGAGTGGTTAAGTGTTTCCCAACCCAAGCCGTCAAACCTACATCATCAGAGAAGGAACGCCATTCCAGACCAGAAGTAACTTTTCAGACTTTGATTAAAGATTACGACGGCAAACAATTTTTTTCTGTGTATTAACTTGCACGGATTAATTTTTCACCACAAGACTAGTAATATGCGCTAACAAAGTAAACAGGGTCAATTTTGATTTCAGTTGGACTTTAAGGTCTGGACTCAGAGGTGCCAATTCATGTGCGAAAATGATTCTTCATGCTTCCTCCCAACCATTCTTTCACAACTTGAGCCTGATGAATCTTGACATTGTCATCCTGTAATATAGCCATGATGAACATGGTTGTTTTTTTTAAATAAAAATAAAAAGCTAATGTAGTGGCAAACAATTTTACATCACTGAATAAGAGACAAACATGGATCAATTGTCTTTAACAATTATTTATTCCCTTGCAAGGAAAGGTCAGCAGTCATACAGTCATTACAAAGTGCCTGCAGAGTGTGACAACGAGTGGGGGATATCCTTCATTCTTTATAGTTGTTCCTCCTCCAAGGTTGTTTTCCCGAGGCTACATCAAGATATATCTTAGCCATAACTAACATATTGTTTAGATTTGTCTATCAAACTTAATCATATTACACCCTTGAATGGAGACTCTCTGTCTCGGTCATACATTCAGTCACATTAACTTTTGTCCGGTCATATACAAGGACATACACATACATATATTAATAATAATATGTATCGACACCACATTAATCTAATTACCATCATATTTCTAAGATTCTATGAATATAATTGAGTGCAAAGTGCAAACATAATAGAACATTAAATTTCTTCCACACTACACACTCCATCTATTAGGGTTAGAGAAGTACTGCTGCCAAACATATAACATGTTAGAAACATAATAATCACTGCAATAATAATCCAATCATAGACTCTTAAGCATTTGCCAATTTAAATCCGGGCAGTGTACATGGATGGTACTTTTAGGACATGATACACATATATTTTCACGTTTTCACAAATATGTTGTAGGATATACTCCTCCTCTACTACCTATGATTTCTGTGTCATTCAGGCAGCAGCATCTAGACAATGAGCAGTGAGTGGGTGGAGCCATGAGCCATAGGGAGGAGCCAGAGGAGGCAGGTCCCAGAGGTCCTCCCCCTCATCGCAGCAAGCAGCCCAATGGGACTTCTCTCGAGGGAGGTCGCCCCAGATGGAGGCCATGCCAGCTGCACAATCCCGATGCAGAAAGCCAAGGCCACCACCATCATCGCCATCAACAAGCCAACCAGCACCCATCTGGATCTAGCCAAGCTCCACCACGCCACCGTAGGCGGCATGTTCCCGGTCAAGCACAGCGCAGGCGGACTGAGAGCGGAGACACAGAAGTTAGAGCTGGCCAACAGCCCAAGCTGGGGGCGTCAAGACATCGTCGGGGTGGAGAGAGACTCCATCAGCACAGATACAGACAACAGCACAAAGAAGAAGAACAACAGGTGGTCAAAACTCCTCCAAAAGAACAAGCTTCAGAAGCATTATCTCCAGAAGATTCCTCTCAAGAACTGCTGACTCCATCTCCTCAGGATGAACCAATCACTGATAGACTGGATGGAAACAGTCCAGATCTCTCCCATTCATCTGATACACAGATTGATCGTGATACAGATCCAGAACAGCCAGAGTCTTCAATGGAACAGTTGGAGGAGAAAGTTCAATGTGAAGAATCAAAGTTTGGCGAAGAGGAATTGGTGAAAGAGAACAAAGAGGAAGAGGACTATTCCAGGGAAACTCATGAACAAGACTATGTTCCACCTAAGATTACTTCAAAATGTCACCCTGAAAGTAAAAGAACCAGTCCGCAAAGAGTAGATGTTCCTCCGTTCGCCACATCTCCTCACAAAATGAACAAACCTTTTTTTCAGTCTCCACGAACCTTCCCCGAGACTCTTCGAAGCTACAACTCTGATCCCAAATCATACCCTACTCATTTTAACACCAGTTACGCTCATACAAACAAGAATAAAGGGTTTGATAGTCCCATGTCCCATGTTGTGGACCACCAAGATGATCTCTCAGACTCTAGTCCTGAAGCCCGCACTGATTCTTACCCTCAACTAAGCCCAGATTCTCACCCTGAAGAGACTTTACCAGAATATCAGACAGAATCATCCCAATGCAACCTAACAGATCCTAATCCAGCCCTTGAGGGTCCTCAGATGTACAAGAGGAACGAGAGCATGACCATGGACGAGTCTGATGACCAGTGCGACCCACAGGAGGACATGGGTCAGCTCAGTTCAGTGGGCTCCAGGCTGCACCACTATGATGAACAGTCAGAAGATGAAGCCGAAAACTCAGGGAGAAGCAGAGCCCAGGTCAGGAAGACATCAAGCTCGACTAGCCTATCACTGGACGTTCGCCCCCAAGAGGAGACATCGGAAAATACTCAGCTTTCACCTGATCTGCAGGTTGAAGTAGTGGAAAGACCTGATAAGTTATACACTTCAGCCCAAGATCAAATAACAGAGTCTTGCAGAGCTACAGGAGATGCTGTCTCTTTGGCCATCAAAGATATTAAGGAAGCTATCGAGGAGGTGAAGACCAAGACGGTGCGTTCTCCCTACACACCTGACAAGATCACGGAGCCCGTGTGGGTGATGAGGCAGGACGTGAGCCCTGTTGAGGAGAACCATCCTCAACCACATCCTCAGATTCACTCATATCCACAGTCACCATGTCAGCTATCCCAGTCTTCTCCACTGTATGCGGTGAGTGAGTTTTCCTGCATAATTAACACAATTCCTTATGATGAAGTTCCTTAAGAAACTTTATTTTAAAGTACCCCTTTTATGCTATTTTAAAGGCTTTCTTCTACAAAAGGTTTACATGCATCCAAGGTCAAAAAACACTTACATTTTCTCATAATATACATCGCAGCATCACCTCTTTTCTCACAGTGTCTGAAACGGTTCAGTCAAGGATTCGGTCTCTCTAAAACCCATCTTTCCACGAGCCTACTCTGCTCTGATTGGTCAGATGGCCCAGTCTGTTGTGATTGGTCTACTCTACTCTGATTGGTCAGATGGCCCAGTCTGTTGTGATTGGTCTACTCTGCTCTGATTGGTCAGATGGCCCAGTCTGTTGTGATTGGTCTACTCTACTCTGATTGGTCAGATGGCCCAGTCTGTTGTGATTGGTCTACTCTGCTCTGATTGGTCAGATGGCCCAGTCTGTTGTGATTGGTCTACTCTGCTCTGATTGGTCAGATGGCCCAGTCTGTTGTGATTGGTCTACTCTGCTCTGATTGGTCAGATGGCCCAGTCTGTTGTGATTGGTCTACTCTGCTCTGATTGGTCAGATGGCCCAGTCTGTTGTGATTGGTCTACCACTTACAGAGCTTGTCGGAAACCAAATTCAAATACCTGAATTTCAGCTCCAGAAAACAGCGTCTTCTCCATGTCAACAACACGAACCGAAGTCTTCCAGGCCTCAGCTACTCAGTGTTTGAGGGTCAAAATAGACGTTGTTAGTGAGCAGCCAATGTAGACATAGGCTGGCATTATGCAAATCTGTTACAAACCTAAGTTGGTTCGAGCAGTAAGACTAATTATGCTTGGATTTAAAAAAAAAATCATTTTCATAAGTGCAGTGTCTATAAAATAATCTTTATACAGTAATCATGAATGCTCGGAAAAGTCATGGAATTTCATTTGACAACACACTCTGGACAGTAGGAATAGTTATACATATACATATATACATATATACATATACATATACACAGAGATGTTAAAAAAGATAATGCAACTTCTGATATTTAATAGCAGTGTTTTTTTTACAGGCTCCAGTTCAAGATGCTGAGCTTCCTTTGGGAGCAGAATCCTCTGGAGTCCATCATCAGGACCAGGTTCCTGACATCAGTCCCTGTGTGTCATGTCAAGAGGTTAATTATTCTCTTTGACTTGCAGCTGATACATTTATGATTTATTCTTATACTTATTCCTTATGCCTTTACTGTAATTGTAACAATACTGTGTTTTTGGTTTGCAGCCTAGGAGAAATTTGGCCTCTTTCCCTACATATGTTGATGGTAAGTTTAAGGAAACCAGACTCTTATGATATGTGTCAAATAAGACTCATAAGGAATTTGTTATACTGCATTATCTTGTAAGATTGTAAGCCATTTGAATTTAAGGCTGTGACCCATGAAGCTTGTCAAGAATGTGTCCAGGATATATTTCACTTTTTCATTTTTTTTTTTAAACACGTTGGCCACAGTTATTGGCACCCTTTTATTCAATACTTTTTACAACCTCCTTTTGCCAAAATATCAGCTCTGAGTCCTCTATAATGCCTGATGAGTTTGGAGAACACCTGACAGGAGATTAGAGATCATTCCTCCATACAGAATCTCTCCAGATCCTTCAGATTCCCAGATCCATGTTGGTGCTTCTCCTCTTCAGTTCAGCCCATTCACTTCCCATAGGGTTCAGGTCAGGGAACTGGGATAGTCATGGCAGAAGCTTCCTTTTGTGCTCAGTGACACATTTCTGTGTTGATTTTGATGTTTGTTTTGGATCATTGTCCTGATAGAAGATCCAACCACGGCCCATTGTAAGATTTCTAGCAGAGGCCGTCAGGTTTTCATTTTTTTTTATCTGTTGGTATTTGCTAGAATCCATCAGAGGTGTAAAGTCCAGGTTCAGAAAGTAAAAGCCCTCCTCAGTATTTTGTTCCAATCTCCTGGATTTGCTAATTAGCACAGTTTTTCAGCCAGGAGATAGAACTAACTAGTGAAATCAGCTGGCTGAGTTCATGGGTGGAATAAACATATGGCAGGACTTTTACTTTCTGACCCTTGGACTTTACACCTCTGGAATCCACGGTACCATGTATCTGAACAAGAAGTCCAGGACCTCCAGTAAAAAAATAGGCCCTCAACATTAAAGATCCAGCAGTAAATTTAACCGAGGATATGGAGTACTTTTTATCCCTGTGTGCACTAAAACCATCTGGGTTTGCTGCCAAAAAGCTATTTTTTTAGCTTCATCTGACAACAGAATCTGGTCCTGTTTGAAAATCCAGTCGTGTCTTACAACTGAATATGCTGGAGTTTGTTGTTGGAGGAGCGAGGAAGATTTTTCTTGAAATCCTCCCAAACAACATGTGGGGATGTAGGGGTTGTTTGATGGGCTTTATGACCCCAAGACTCAACTAATCTCTGCAATTCTCCATCTGTGATCTTTGGAGAGTCTTTGGCCACTCAAACTCTCCTCCTTGCTGTGCATTAGAACGATATAAACACACGTCCACTTCCTGGCAGATTCATAACATCTTTAGTTGATTGGAACTTCTTAATTATTGCCCTGATGATGGAAATGGGGATTTTCAATTATTTAGCTATTTTCTTACATCCACTCTCTATTTTGTGACGCTCAACAATCTTTTGCTGCACATCAGAACTGTATTCTTTGGTTTTACTCATTGTGATGGATGATTAAGGGAATTTGGCCTTTGTGTTTCCTCATATTTATACTTAACAAGAAGTCATAGCTGGACAATTTCATGTTCCTTGTTACCCTGGTGTGCTAAACATTTTAAAAATGAATGGGAATATACTTCAGAAATATTTGACTCATACAAATTTCTAGTTGTGCAAATAATTGTGGCCAGCATATTTTGGAGAAAAACAATTATTTCATAAGGTGACCCCCCCCCCCTTCTATTAAAGGTTAGATTTTTGTAATTTATTTGAATGAATATTGGAAGGATAAACAATGCATATTATATTTTACAGCCATCTTTGATCATATTTACCAGGGGTGCCAATAATTCTGACCAACTATATAGACATATTTATAAAAATATCAACTATTAAAAACCACTAAAACACACAATACAATTGTTAAAACTTTTATTAAAATTAAAATAAAAACAGAAAAATATAAAAACTGATTCAAAATATTAATAAAAACTATAATAGTATCTCAATAATACTAAAACAACTCTGATAAATACAAACATGTTTTTAATTATTTTTAACACGCTTACATTTAAGTTTTTTTTTGCATATTTAGATTTGCATTTTGACATTATTTTCATGACAATTAAGCACATTTCTCCTCACTTTTCATTACCATTATGCAAAATAAATAAATGATTGTAAAGTATTTTTTCAACATATTTGTAATTCTGCTTTCATTATGAAAATAAATGATATTAAAAATGACAGGATGATTTTCATTACAGTATACCAGAACTCCAATGAGAATTAAACATGAGAGTAAAACATTGAGAGCATTTACAGTGATGCGAATCCTAAAATAATGCAGAGCATCAGGTTCAGTGTTCTGCTATCCCTATGGTCTGTCTGTTTCCACAGTTCCTGGCCCATGTGACCCTGAGGATTTGATTGACGGCATCATTTTTGCCGCAAACTACCTGGGCTCCACCCAGCTGCTGTCAGAGAGAACGCCCACGAAGAGCGCGCGCATGCATCAAGCCCAGGAGGCCATGAGCCGCGTCCGGGTGAGAACACACACCCATACACACAGACCAGATGCTGTTTCTCTGGTGGAATAATTATTTGATGCTCTTGTCTGTTCTCATTTTAGAGCATGCTCACACCAATACTTCACTCAATCACTAATATACTGATGCATCTAAGGTTATGTGAGGTTATGGATGAAAAACATGTCACATACATCTCTGAATATCTAGCCTCTTAACAAACAAATGTGAGTGACAGGTAGTTGATTCTGAGAGTCAGTTTTTGTCTCCGGGCCCGCTCATGTCAATCTGATCAGAGCTGAAATTTTGATGGTGTTTCCTAAAAACCTTCAGCCTATCACAATACCATAACATCCCACGCACCCCGTCCCCCCTTCAGCCAAATTATCCCGTGTTGTTTCATTTGGGCGTATCCATCTTTTCCAAACCAATGGCATTGCGTCTGAGCTGCCCACCATGCCCTTTTATGTTTGTAGGCTTTATTTGACCGTTCTCTGTGTTTATTTGTCCCTTGCCGAGCAGACAGCCCAGACACAGGCCAAAATCAGAAATAAGGTACGGTGTTTGTTCCTGTAGACATGCAGGTCTTTAGTAAGATTAGCACCTGCAGTATTTATGCTGTTCTTTTTCCTTTGTCTTAAATCAAAATGTGTTGTTTGACAGGCTTTTATATGATTACAAGTACCAAGGGATTTAAATGTAACAGCGTCTCTGATGGTGGACTAGAGAGTGGTGTATTTGCTAGTGCAGGAAGTGATGCGCTGCTTTAAGAGTGATAACAGTTTTTCTTGGCTCACGGTATCAGCAGGGCACTGAGAGCGGGCCGCCGTCCAGCACAGAAGTGGACCTCTTTATATCAACGCAGAGGATCAAAGTGCTCAGCGCTTTCACACAGGTGCAGAACACACTTTCATGCTGGTCTCACTTTGAATTTTCTTTTTAAAAATGCAGTGAACGGCTTTGCATGTCGTGTGCTAGACAGACTTGTGACGATAGGCGAACAGGCTGGTCCTCATTGCTGCTTATTCTGGCCAAGAAATGTAACGTTTTTACAGCATCATTTTCAACTAAAACGGAAAACCTTTAATGCGTTTTGGCCGTTCATCAACAGCAACGTTTTGGGGGCCTAAAAAAGCAAACAAGTGTTTTCAAAGTGCACGTTTTTGACAACGATATCGTTATCGTCTCCATGTAAACTACAAAAACGACAATTTGTGAAAACGGTGACATCATGCGCATGTGTATTACTTGGTCAATCTGTAGACGTTTCTTTACAAAGTGACATCGCCATCTACTGGCCTGGCATTAATAATACAGCATTTTTAGCCGTTTTCGTGGATCTGTGTGAACGGGGAACGTTTTGACAACGTTGTCGCATGCAAAGGAGAAACCTTTAGGTTTTTAGTACATTGTTGTTGTTTAAATGTGAAATTAGATAGTCTGAGCGACAAAAGTACATTGAAAATGCAATTCATACATGCAATGATTTAAATACATATCTTCTAAAGATGAACATGATTTATTTATTAATTAATTGTGATATTTTTATTGGAGCATTAAGTAAAAATGTTCAGGGTGACTGTCTTGGTATCATAATGAAGAAAAAAGCCTAATTAAAAGAATGAAATTCTAATTATTATTTTGAAAACTATTTAAAATATATTATATATAATATAATATATATATAAGATATAATATATCTTAATGTATGCAACCATTTTTTTTTTTTTTTTAACTATTATGATTTTTTTGGACATTTCTAAAAACAAAAGGAAAAAGTATCATTAAATGACTGGAAGTCAAATTCAGTGTCATGTGGTGCAACCGACATGCAGAAACAAACATTAAACAGGAAGTGATATCATAAAGAGGACCTGTCAACATCAGTAAGGGCTCATTCACACACAACGCGTTTTTCAAAGCAAAGAGACGCAGGCAGTGGAATGGGGAAAGAACCGAAAGGTCTTGAGATGCGTTTCTTTAAAAATTGAACTTATTTTAACTGGAGCGCTGTTTTTTTAGAACGCAATGTCATGCGCGAGACGCTACACAAGACTTAAGCGCAGCGGTTATACATGTCCGTCTAGCGCATTTACATGGAAAAACAATGGAAAAGTAGTGCATTGGAGAACAATAATTTGTTCTGTGTGAACAGAAGTCTCTTAAAATATCAGATATTTGGACCTTTTCATGTTAGATTAGTTGGGTAGTTCAGGTTGTAAAATGTCATGTGGTGTGACATGGCACTTTTTATTTGTTTATTTGCACAAATACATACAGCAGTGACGGGAATAAACCTCATTAGTTGTGATCAAATGTTCAGAAACACAGACTGACCTGTAGCATCCTTGTCTTGGCAGGAGACCATGATGGACCATCCGCTGAGGACCATCTCGTACATAGCCGACATCGGGAACATGGTTGTGCTGATGGCTCGTGGGAAGATGATTCGCTCTCAGAGCGCACAGGAGAACTTTGACACGGCAGAGATGCAACACACAAACCCAGCACGAGATGACCAGCGCCAGTACAAGATGATCTGCCATGTGTTTGAATCAGAAGATGTGAGTGTTTCAACTGTTACACCACGTCCTCATGGAAGGCTGAAAACTGTTGATGTTTGTTGTATTGCTCGGTTCTTTCTCTCTGTCAGGCTCAGCTGATTGCTCAGTCCATCGGCCAGGCCTTCAACGTTGCGTATCAGGAGTTTTTAAGAGCCAATGGCATTGATCCAGAAGACCTGAGCCAGAGAGAGTACAGCGACCTGCTCAACACTCAGGACATGTACAACGACGACCTCATTCACTTCTCCAAGTCTGAAAACTGCAGAGATGTAAGTTGACCAGTGGCCATAAAGTGACAGTCGTTGAGCAATATTTCTTTTTTTCCAATTTGTTTTTTCCAATGGACAATTATTTCAAATATGTGTGTCCAGCCCTGCAAAGTACCAATGGTTATTTATCGTTGCTAAGCCAAACACTGCAACTAAGTTGTTTCAACCCTGTTACAGTAAGTTTGAAATTCATAAACTTAAATTCATAAAGATAACGAGTCTCTTATTAAATCATGCATATAAAATAAAAATATAAATTCGATTTTCTGTTGATTTCTACACAAAACGTGCAATGACCATTCAGCCCTGTTACATAAAAAAAAATCTAACAGGGTTGAATATCAGTTATATAAGATTAAGATCACACTATACCACATTATTTTATATATATATAATTTGCAGTCATTATTTTTGCCAGGAAATGTATTATATATATATATAATATTGTAAGGACCATCCATTGGCCCAACGACAGAATCCAACGGCCTGGCGAAGGTTTAATGCGTGTATGTCTTTTCGGCGCTCCAGTGAAGTTCACTTAATTTATTGGAATTTAGTTTTAGTATTACTTTAGCTCTATGCGTAATCTGACTCCAATTTCAAATGATAATCAAATTTAGATCGTGTTTCTGATTAGAAAATAATCATAAATATTGATTATGAATTAATTTAGATCTTTGATTATTCTGGGCATCTCATAATTTCAAATATTCGTTCATTACGGACCTAGTGTCGCTTTGAGACGTCACGTCGCGAATGTGCGCTCACGATCACAAACTAGCCAGTCCTGAAATAGTCAGAGGGTGCAGTGCAAGTGTTTTACCCTATGCAGCCGCTCACTGCAGACCCGTAGGTGTAATTTTTTATAATATTTGCAGCGTACAACATGCTAAGTCAGGGAATAGTCAGAAATCGGAAGGTCTTCCTAAGATGTGCCCCATGCTCCATTCATAGTGCCTTCGGTTTGATCTATCCTGGACAAAGATTTGCGGAAACACCAGACTACACATTAATCTACTAAAATGAATGATTTCTAAAACTTCAGAATAAATCAAGATGTAACATTTATTTGTCAGGTAAAAATGTATCATGCCAATTACAGAAGTAAATGATTAAAAACCAGTTCAGAAAATATATGACATCATTTACTCAAAGATGACTCTAAAAGTAAGCAATGTTTTCCTGACAGAGACACACAGTAATGTGTGAGGGCTTTCCAACAGGAAAACACTGAAACATCACTGTGGGGGATGATCCTGGTAAAGAGTCCCAAAGACTGCTCTGTCCCCTCGCCTTAAGTACCAGACCAGAACAAAAGGGGTTATACAAATGTTGTTTAGAGTTGTTTGGGCCAATCCATGTACCCCAGGGGGGTAGCACCTGGTTTCAGGAGATATCGTAAAGAGATATCAGCCAGAGAGGAGAAACAGGATTCTCCTAAGTTCTCAATCTTTCTCATTAAACCAATGACTGCAATGAAATTAAGACCATTTTACCAATCGCACTGAGACACTTAAAATGATACCAAACATGAAAAGGAAAAAACAACATATTCACAAGATACACCATATGTGTTATATAGACATTCTTAATGAACTTTCAGTGACTTGAGGAGGGAGAGGGGGGATGAGTTGAAGTCAAACAAGGGGACAAGGAGAGATAAGTTTGGGCAGGACAAGGTTCTGTGCTCTGTCTTTGCTATCTGCTGTCCAGGGTGCATTTTATGGCTTTATTGCAGGGTGCGTTTTGTTTTAGCAGGAAAATCAGTTCTTACAATATATATATATAATATAAAAGAGTTGAAATATTAAGCTTTGAAAAAATGTAAAAGGTCAATTTAAACATAATAATAGAGAAAAACACCTTGATTGAAACATGGGAGAAATACTTGATAATGTCACTGTTTCTAATATAACACCAGTAGACCATTATTTTAAAAGGGGGAAGTGTATATGGAACAACAGAAATTAGAGACAAAAGCAGATTCTACATTTTCTCATAATATGCAAAAATTCATTTTAGAGGCAAGGCAAGGCAAGTTTATTTATATAGCACATTTCATACACAGTGGAAATTCAAAGTGCTTTACATAGAAGAAATTAAAATAATAAAAAGAAATAAGAATAATTAAAACAGTTTAGAAAAATAAAAAATAAAATACAGTACAGTACAAACAGTCGGACGAACATTGGCACAGTGCTCATTCATTAAATGCATAGTTAAACAGATGTGTTTTGAGTCTGGATTTGAATGTGACTACAGTAGGAGCACATCTGATCTCCTCTGGAAGCTGGTTCCAGCTGCGGCTGGCATAATAGCTAAAAGCAGACTCGCCATGCTTGGAGTGAACCCTTGGTATCTCTAGCTGATATGATCCTAGTGATCTGAGTGATCTGTTGGGTTTATATTCAGTGAGCATATCTGCAATGTATTGAGGTCCTAGGCCATTGAATGATTTATATACCAGTAATAATACTTTAAAATCAATCCTAAATCTAACTGGGAGCCAGTGTAAAGACCTGAGGACTGGTGTGATATGTTCATATTTTCTGGTTCTGCTCAGAATCCTGGCGGCAGCGTTCTGTATGAGCTGCAACTGTCTTATGGTCTTTTTTGGGAAGGCCAGTGAGGAGTCCATTACAATAATCCACCCTGCTGGTGATGAAAGCATGCACAAGTTTCTCTAAGTCTTGTCTGGAAACAAAGCATCTAATTCTTGCAATATTTTTTAGATGATAGTATGCTGATTTAGTTATTGCTTTGACATGACTACTGAAACTAAGGTCTGACTCTAGTGTCACACCAAGATTCCTGACTTGATGTTTAATTGTTTGACCCCTAGAGTGAAGGTATGCGTTCACCTTGAGAACTTCATCTTTGTTTCCAAATGCAATGACTTCAGTTTTGTCTTTGTTTAACTGAAGAAAGTTTTGACACATCCAACTTTTGACTTCATCAATGCATTGGCACAGGGAGTCAATTGGGCTGTAATCGTTAGGCGATAGGGCTAAGTAGAGCTGTGTGTCGTCTGCATAGCTGTGGTAAGCAATTTGGTTCTTTCTCATTATTTGGCTCATTGGGAGCATATACAGGTTGAACAGGAGTGGCGCAAGAATTGAGCCTTGAGGGACTCCGCATGTCATGGATGTCCACTCAGACTTATGGTCTCCTATACTCACATAATAACCTCTCCCATCTAAGTATGACCTGAACCATTTTAGGACTATCCCAGAAAGCCCCACCCAGTTTTCCAGCCTGTCAAGAAGTATGTTATGATCGACAGTGTCAAATGCAGCACTGAGGTCGAGTAGCACCAGCACTGATAATTTGCCTGAATCAGTATTTAAGCGAATATCGTTTATTATCTTTATGAGCGCTGTCTCTGTGCTGTGGTGCGGTCGGAAACCAGATTGAAAATTGTCAAAGTATCCATTCGAGCTTAAGAATTTGTTCAGCTGATTGAAGACAACTTTTTCAATGATCTTGCCTATGAAAGGAAGATTTGAGATCGGTCTATAGTTGCTTAATATGGTCTTATCCAGATTGTTCTTTTTCAGGAGGGGCTTGACAACTGCAGTTTTCAGGGAGTTTGGAAAACTCCCAGAGAGAAGTGAGGCATTTACCACTTCTAGAAGATCTGCTTCTAAACTGTTCAACACACTTTTGAAAAATGATGTGGGAAGTGTGTCAAGAGCGCAGGTTGATGTTTTAAGGTGCTGTACGGTTTCTTCCAAAATTTTGCCATCAATTTCTTTGAAGTCAGACATAGTAACTACTTTCTCAGGTGGTTTGATGGTCTGTCTAACCCCAGGGCAACTCAAGGATGTGCTGATCACCTTTCTGATATTATTGATTTTCTCAGAGAAGAAAGAGGCAAACTCACTGCACTTGTTATCTGAGAGCATTTCACTGCTCTCAGGAAAAAAATATGTTGCCAAAGCATATTTTATTTTCAACAAAAACAAAATGTAGTTAGAATTGGACTTTTTTCGATTCAGACAAGCAAATTGGATGATATTCCAAAGAATAAAAAAATAAAAAGTATTATTTCAAAATTAATTTTGCCATGCACACTTAACAGAGCTAAACTATAAAATAAAATGACTTCTGATTTGACCTGTAATCCTGTAATAATGAATCCTGTGTGTGTGTCAGGTGTACATCGAGAAGCAGAAGGGTGAGATGCTGGGCGTGGTGATCGTGGAGTCGGGCTGGGGCTCGATCCTCCCCACGGTCATCATCGCCAGCCTGATGCACAGCGGACCCGCAGCCAAGTCCGGGAGACTCAACATCGGAGATCAGATCATGACCGTCAACGGCACCAGTCTGGTCGGACTGCCGCTCTCCACGTGTCAGAGCATCATTAAAGTAGGACTTGTTTGTTCTGTTGTGTTTTCTGTATTTCTGATCTGACAACAAACATTTGAGCTTTTAGACTCTACACACACTGATTCCAAGGGAGTTTCATGTTAGCATGGTGCTAAGCTAATAGCTCAAAGCTGTAATAATAATAAAAATACATAATATAGAAATGTTGGGTAAAATAGTCTGTTTTTAAGTAAGTTAAACTTAAAGTCCCCCTGTGTTGAAAATCAAGTTTTTAATGTTGTTTATATGTCTATGTGGTGTTTTTTAATATGCTTAAAGACAAACCATGTACAAATTCATAAGTCGACACCACTGATGAGTATTTTCGAAAACACGGTTTGAAATCGCTGGTGTTTCTGATGTCACAAACTACCTTGTAACCAATCAGATCAACGTGTGATCGTCAATGAGTGGATCTCTGAGCTGGAGTGAGTGAGTGGAGGCGGGGCTCATTTGCATATTCATAGAACTGCGTATACTAATTGAGACAAGGGTGTAGAGTTACATTCAAGCTATTTTAAGGCATGACGAATATTTTTAAGGAAAATTTTGGTGATCTAAGATGAGTTTTAAGGGATAAAATTATTGACTACAGGGAGACTGTACTATTCGGGGACTGAACACGGTAATGTTACTAGGTCCCCAACCCGGCATCGATCCGGCATCAATCCCGGGTCGTGTTTGTGTTCACACAGAAGGCATTCTGGCAATTTGCCGGCAATTTCCCGGGTTCAAAGCGCTGTGTGAAAGGGGCTTTAGATAGATTTTCTTGGATACATTGTTTTTTATTCAGGTCAGTGTGGATTCTGGGATTGCCTCGTTCACAAATAGTATCTTTATAAGAATTAAGGTATGATCACGTTTACTGTGAATTTCCACGGGCGAAATCCAGTCATTTCAATAGGAATCCAGTGAATTGTGTATTTCGTGTGGGGGAGAGATTTCTGCACGCAGATTTGGCAAGTCGATCATGTGAATTTGCCGTGTTGACCAACAGAAAACTGGTTTAAACGTGACGTCTGTGTGAGCTTCATACATCTATTGACAACCCAGCATACAGGGAACTTTGGCTTGTGTTCTGGCAATGTTCTCTCAAAGTTATGAACTAACATTCTTCCAGGAACATTAATCATAAAACATTCCCATAATACTTGCAAAATTATAAAATAGAGAAAACATTCCCTCACAGCAAAATAATGTGTTTTGATTAGTGTGGTTGTGTGTTCAGGGGCTGAAGGCTCAGTCCAGGATAAAGATGAACATCGTCAGGTGTCCCCCTGTGACCATGGTGCTCATCCGCAGACCAGACCTTCGCTATCAGTTGGGTTTCAGTGTGCAGAATGGCATTGTGGGTATTAACATCAAAACACTGGTCAGTTTTGACTGTTTTACTAGGTAGCAGCTGCTAACAGAGTTGATGTTTTGTTGTCAGATTTGTAGCCTCATGCGAGGGGGGATTGCAGAGAGAGGAGGCGTCCGCGTGGGCCATCGCATCATCGAGATCAACGCTCAGAGCGTAGTGGCCACACCTCACGAGAAGATCGTCCACATCCTGTCCAACGCCGTGGGAGAGGTAAAGAGTGTCCTCCGTCAACTACGTTTGTGGAGTCGATTCCTCATCCTGTATTCTGGTGCCTTTTCATTAAACAATTGCTTCTATAGCTTAAAACGGTTATCGCATACCTTGAAGGTTTCCCAAAGATTAACACAGCAACAAAAGTCTAGTAAATTGTTTTGAACAAAAAAATCCTTCCTCCGCCAAGCAGTTAATCCACAGCGACATGCGTGAATGTTGCTATAATGTGTGAGACAGACACACACACACTAGATGTCGCAGTGATACCATGCTGAAAGTCTGAAGAGTCTCTCAGCTGTGTGCTTACAAAGTGTATTACAATGGCGTCGATTACAGCTTAGCCAATTATAATCAAGAACTGGAAGTGTTATTTTTGTCTGGCTATAGCATGAGACAAAATGAAGCATAATGCTGCCATCAAGGCAACGTCTTTTTCAGAGACGTCCGTTTATTTCAGCAAGATTCATTCTGCACGTGTTACAACAGTGTGGCTTCATAGTAAGAGTTCAGGCACTAGACTTGGCCAGCCTGCAGTCCACACCTGTCTCCTCTTGAAAATGTGTGGTGCACATGAAGCAAAAAATATGACAACAGACCCCAGACTGTTGAGTACATAAGGTGTTAGCGTTATAACAACAGTGTAAGTGTAACTGTAATTCAGTGCTGCATCAAAGACTACAACAGGCGAACAAATGAAATATTCTCTTAAACAGTGACCGTATGTGAGCACACAGCCAGACACTGCTTTGTTTACATTGCTGTGTCAGGGAGTGCAGCATGTGCGAGGAGTGAAAACCCGGAATGGAGTTTAATTTATATGGACTGTGAATGAGCCAGTGGACTGGATTTGAGGAAGCAGCAGCGAGGACGTCAAGGCTGTGGCTAAAATGCGGAGTGGAGTTTATTTAGTGGAGTTACATTCCTGAAGTGGAATGGATTTGACAGACAGCGCTCTGAAAAGTGAACAGACATGTGTTGAATTAGAGATGGTAAAAGTGAGTGGGTCCAATATCATTGGTCTTAAAATGTGGCTGGGTCTTGTCCAACCCATATACAGTGGTTCAGCCGGCTATGGTAGGAATAAAGATCGATCATAAACAACAATGATATGCAAGTGCCGTGACTAATCCCAGTTGGTCCAGCACAGTACATGTAGCAAGTGTGTTTATTTTAAATTTTTTATAGATATAGAATAGTAAGTGTTAGTAAGCAAATCTGCAGGACCGGGCCGTTCTAGCAATGTGTTCTGTGAAGTTCAGCTGATCATCAATCACAACTCCACGGTGGTCATAATATTTCAGCTCATTCTGTTAATGAAATCGCTGTATTGCCACTGTCACGAGTCCAACCGTGTCAATGTTGCTTCACTTACATTCACATGACCACTCCCATGGCCTCATGGGATAGCGAAGTGTCCATCATACTGACACTTCAGAATCTCACCAGATCATCCGAGTACTTTTCACCTACTGTTTTACGAACACTATGAATTCGGACATACTTCTACTTTCAAGTTAGCATGTTGCTGAGCTAATAGCTTAACACTATTACACAAGACTCATGTTGATGTCAGATTTCATTGATTTCAAATATGAAATTTAATCGTAAGCTTGGTGGAGTTTTGGAGAATTTGGTGTTTCCTCAACTGAAAAGATGCTGCACTCACATGACTGAAAGAGATGCCCGAGAGGCGTTTCAAAGATGGCCGCCGAGTGAAATGACTTGTCTTAAAGGGGCTTTGTTAATGGTTATCCAGTGAAGGTGAATACTGTAATCATGCGCATCTGTATTCCTCAGATCCATATGAAGACCATGCCTGCCGCCATGTACCGCCTGCTCACGGCCCAGGAACAGCCCGTCTACATCTGAAGCTCCATCACCTTTACACACGCTGACCCTGACTTATTATTTATTAATATATAACTGTTTACAGATTTATTTAACTGGACGTATTTATTATTCCATTAGTGCATAAACCAAACCGTTCCAGCAGCATCTGACCTGCCTTAATCTGTAGGTGATCTCTGACCGCCGTGATCGTTCCACTGGCATCAGTTCAGTGTTCAAACGTACCAAAGAGAACTGAGCGGCCCGACGCACGGCTGGACCTACACTGTCAGAGATCACTGAGCACAGGGACAGATTCACAGACACACACCTGAGTTACTGAGCTGTACTGTTGGCATCAATAAACAAAGTAAAGGTACAAAATATTTGCATATTTTTCATGTCACATTTTCCCGCACATTCGGTATGTTTTTGAACGAAGTCTCTTCTGCTCACCAAAAGCTACATTTATTTGATCAAAAATACAATAAATATCATGTAATACTGTGAACTACTATTATAATTCAAAATAACTGTTTTCTATGTGAATGTATTTTAAAATGTAATTTTACTCCTGTGCTAAAAGCTGCATTTTCACATGATCCTTCAGAAATCAGTCTAATATCATGCTCAAGAAACATTTCTAATTATCAGTTAAAAACAGTTGTGCTGCTTCATGTTTTACATTACAACAGCATTTAAAACAATATTAATCTTTACTGTTTGATACATTTAATGCATCCTTGCTGAATAAAATAATTCATTTCTTAAAAAAAAGTCCTGTCCCCAAACTTTTGAATGGTAGTTTAAATTTGCAAGCATTTAAACAGCAAAACTTTCTAGCATTAATACAATGGCACAATTGATAATAAATTATAAAAAATGTGCATTTTTTTGTAGACAAATTTAATAGTGACCATTTCAGACACTAAAACTATATCCTGTATCAGAACCCTGCTCTAAATATGGCTCAAGTTATTAAAAATAATGAGGCAAAAAGACAAGCAAAGCAGAAATATTAAAAGTCAGGTTTATTTATTTGTCTTTAATATTTAAAATTCCACCATTCTGTGTTTTTTTAGTGGTTAAACCCAAAGCACTGATCATAGACGCATAACAATAGTGTGAACATTACACATGATCTTATCATAAGCCAGTTTTAATCATAATTATAGCATAGTAATATGCAGTAAGCATAAAATAATTTTCTAAAGTTCAGTTAATACATGTTTGATCAATGACATTAAGGCACTCCAGCAAATGCTTGGGAAAATAACATTTCATTTTGGTTTATGGCAAATTTTAGTGGTGTTAATAAGGAAAGTGTAACGTTAACTCCATCTAGTAGCTTTCATTAGAAACAGTGTGGGAAAATAAAACTAAAGATGCACAAAATATCCTGGAAAAGAAATCACTACAAGAAGACATGAAATATACACTGAAATTTCATATAAAAACATTGCAGGTATAAAAAAATGCTGTTTTATAAATTGCACGTGGCGAACAATATCCCATCTCCAAGAGATGATTCCCTCTCACTCACACAACACTCTCTCTTCCTCTCTGATGACATGCGCAGGAGATATCCCAGCACAGATCCCGCTCCACTGCACATCACGGGGAGTTAGAGTTCAGTGTCGTTGTATTTCTTGGGATTGTAATAGCCTCTGCGGTTCTGGTCCACCAGGTGGCGTCGATACTCTTCCTCGTCCTCATCCTCGGCGCGGTAGTGAGAGCGGCTCTCTGAATACTGGGGTTTGGAGGAGCTCTGGGACTCAGAGTTTGAGCTGGAGCTGAAGGGAACAGAGCCATCACTGATGGGACGTGCCATTTAAGACACTTCAGGGATTTATATATGTGTTGAAATGGGAATCAGAGAAAAAAGGAAAGAGAGAGAGGGTGGGGCGAAAAACAAACTTACCCAATTGGTTGTGGCCTGTTTTGGTTTGGTTTGGGTTTGTGGGGAACTGCGTAAATATCTGGATGTTTCTGAGATATTTCCAGCTGTTAACCAAAAAGATGAATACCAGATACATAAAAAAAAAGAAGAAATACCAGCTTTTTTTTTTTTTTTACAGTTGTAAAAATTAAATGTCCAGGTCAAGGTTCACCCCAAAAATTAAAGAAAAAATATCTTCAATTTTATAATTTAATTGAATTTAAATATCTATCTATCTATCTATCTATCTATCTATACGTGTGTATGTGTATGTGTATGTGTATATATATATATATATATATATATATATAAATAAATATGTGTCTGTCTGTGTGTGCACACCATATGACATTTAAGCACATTTCCCACATTTCAATTTGATTTTAATATAATTTGAATCAAATTGAAATTGTGCTAATTGTGAAATTGTGGGAAAATGTGCTTAATTATGACAATAATGAATGAATGGCTTAATTTTCTTTATGCAAAATAAATCTTTTTGTTTTGATTTTGGTGTGAAATGTGAGATTTGTAATAGTTTAGTGAGGTTCTTTCTCTCAGATCTACAGCAGCTTGTGTAGTTTGTGTGATTGAGATCACAAACCCGAGCTAGTTCGGCCTCCTGGAGCTCCTGCATCCTTTTGGCCCGGGCCAGGTTGTCCATTTGCTCGAAAGCCTTCACCTTTCCCCTGAAGGTGCGGTTGGCGGGGTCCTCGGCGGGGTCGTTAGAGGTCGTGTCGTCAGCTGGGCCCGTCTTCACGTTGAAACTGGGCTTCTGGGCTACTGGCGGTGGAAGGGGTTTGGTACTGACAGGAACATCACTGCTGATTGTGCTGCTGGAACGGGAGTCGAAACTCCTGGAGTCGGCAGGACGGGGAGCTGACCTGACCTGCAGGAACACATGGGGTTTAACTGAGGTGCTGTCTGTATCGGGGGGGGGGGTATAAAGGAGATGACAGGACATCTGACCTTGGGGGGTTCAGGAACAAACGATGGAGGCGGGCTGGGGTCCCGCTGTACCTCTCTGCTCGCGGGCTTCTTTGAGCGCTCATGGGGAACAGGCATGGGCCTCTGAGTGGGTGAGAGCATTCATTCATTCAAAAACATTCAAAATACAGACAATGACTGTAACACCACCTAAACCACACTGAAAGCATGTCTATTGTTGAATGAGTGTTACAGACTCAAAATCGGAGAAAAACTAAAATAAGTCTACAATAAAAACTACAATACTTTATGAATAAAGCTTTATGACGGATTTTGGCATATTTCTTGTACTATTATTAATACTACTACTACTACTACTACTACATACACTACTATTTTTGGAAAGAAGTCTCTTTGATGCTAAAAAAACATTTCTGATTATTATCAATGTTAAAACAGTTGTGCTCCTCAGAGTTTTGTGGAAACCATGGTAAATTTTTTTTAGGATAATTTGATGAACAGAAGTTAAAAGAACAGCATTTATCTGAAATAGAAACACTTTGTAACGCTATAAATGCCTTTACTGTAACTTTTGGTCATTGTAATGCATCCTTGCTGACTGAATGCATTAATATATATATAAGCTTACAGACCAAAAACTTCTGAACGATAGTGTTAAGTAATAGTTGTGAAACAGTGAAAAGTTGTCAAACTATTATAAGCATCTGAAACAGAATATCATAAAACAGAAAATTATATCACAGAAAGGCCCCATATATTAAAATGACCTTTTTTATGACATTGCAAGGTTAGTTCAAATGGTAAAAAACAAGAAAACTTTATAATATTAATGCTTCATAATTTAAAATTCTTGCTAGGTAAATTAAAGGGTAATTTTTGCCATAAAAATGTTGGTAAAACATTTTTTGTGTACATTCACACAAAGAAAAAAGATTTTTACTTGATAATCACGCCACTTGACTTCTAGAGTCATTAAATCAAACCCTGTTTAAATGACTGAACTATTCAAAATGTGTGTTGGATGTGCAGTTTCACACGCGTCCTGTGGGGAGCAGTGTGCACAAAGCTGGATCCATGAACCCAATTTTCTCATCACTGATGCTCATATGACGGTCAGTGATAATGATAGCGATAATGAAATCAGGATGAGTGACCTTTACAGATTTTGATAATCAAATGACTCAGTGTTTCCAGGTAGTGCTAGATGTGTACGGCTGGAATCACATGGCCAACAGTGGTAAACGGACAGGAAGCCACACTAACCTCCTCGCTGACAGGCTCAGACGAGCGGCTGATCGCTGACATGGGCTGTGGCTCGTCGGTGGACTCGTCCAGTTCATTATCGGTGTACGCGCCGCCCTCATCCGCCGTGTCCTCGTAATCGCTGGTCAAGCGGCTGTCCATGCTCAGGTAGTCTGCGCTCATGGCCGACAGGTATGACATGCGATCGTCCTGGAGATCCAAGTCTTCCTCAGGTCCATCAAGCTGAAACCACACACACAGTTCAGCTCTAACAGGTCTGATCATTTGTTATTTCACATTTTAATAATAAAAAAAAAGTCTTATGCTTTATTATGTTTTCATGTTTCTTTAGAGTATAAAAGCTCTGTAAAGTTCCCAAAGTCCCTCCAGCAGGAGTTATTCTCTAAATCA
The DNA here is from genome assembly GCF_963993115.1 of Abramis brama. Taxonomy (NCBI): domain Eukaryota; kingdom Metazoa; phylum Chordata; class Actinopteri; order Cypriniformes; family Leuciscidae; genus Abramis; species Abramis brama. Next base: position 5,096,946 of record NC_139987.1, read on the forward strand.
GTATCGCCGTTTCTGAACTCTGAAACGACTCCATTGTAATCTTGAGGAATATTGTGACGTGTTTGTTCCCGGAAGAAAACTAATTTAAATAATCCACGCCCAATCATACGCAGAATAAAGGGACGAGGCCTGGTTGAGTTAGTTAGTATGTTGAAACTGGCGGTTATGGTAAGGGGCGGGGCATTTCCCAAACACACTCGAAGCGGCTGACCAATCACAACACACTGATCCAGCCGACCTATCAGAGGACACTGTGCTTTTCAGAAGGAGGGGCTTCATAGAGACAGAAACTAAACAGAGCGTTACTGACAGACCGGGAAGAGAGCAGGGCGTAAATCAGACATGACGATACGATCTGATATTGATTCTCTTAGCCAGCGTTACGTTATTTGCCGATTCCTAAAAAAAATCAGCAATACGATTTGATCCAGAGGTATATTGATCGACATATTGATATTATGTGCCTATCTTACACTCCCAGTTACATTTTTATTAACTTACAAATGCAACAAAAATATTAAGATAACCAAAATAGGGTCCACACCAGCGGTGTTTTGTGTTTGGTGAGCTAATAAAATATTAAAGCTCAAACTTCTGCGATAACAACTGGCTGGATGTACATTATCCCTTACGCTGTATACATTAAATACAGATTAATCCTTATTAAAGTTACAAAAGTTATTCAGACAAGAGCAGTGAGTGTTTTTATCCTTGTCCTTAGTTTACTTTTTGACCAACATTAATGACAAGCGGCAGAAGGTTTATTAGGCTGCTGTCATTTTAAGACCGAATGCACGGATCTAATATACTGTCACACATGCGCTTCCTTTCTTAACCGTTTACATAACCGACTGTGTTTACTAGGATATTCACCAAGACAGGCATTTTGACATAATTTTGTCTGTATTGGTCTATTTTAGGACAACTATCAGTGGGCGCGCTTTGGATGTGCGAAGAAAACAGTGCGCGATTTAAGTTCTCTTTCGTGTCTTGTGCTTGAATGCTTATATTGGCAAGGCTTAAAACACGTGCAATTGATGCATTTTCGTGCCGATTCAGCACTGGCCTGATCGGGATCTTTCACGCTCACCCCGGGCCATCCGGCTGTCCTTATTGTCGAGCCCTGACAGGCAAGTTTATTGTAACCGTGTATATTGTATTATGTCAGGAATAAATGCTTACCTTGCTTTCACAGACCCAGACGGCTTTATCTTGTTGTTCTCGTATGGCTTCCTTGAGACTTCCAAACCAGGCATCATGGGAAGAGTTCAGATCAATGGTAGCTGGATAAAGAATAAAAATGTAGACATTGATCATCTAAAATAGTGTATATTATGAGTATATTTTGACATTTCCTGAGGAACGGCTCATCAGACTTACCAGTGAACAGGTGTGAGCAGGTTTTCCGCAGTTTAACTGCTTGTTCGTAGAGCTTGCGTGAGCTGCGGTTGGAGCCGGGAACCAGGCGGTTTCTCATGGTCTTCACCCCCTGCTTGCTATCTGGGTTGAGGAAAATGACGATGGGATACCACTGGGTGTAATTTAGGGTGTCTACAGCCTTTGGAGTGACGTCAAGCAGAGCGTGTAGATCCTATGAACAAGAGAAAAAAGATTGTTTCTTAGATATTAATGAATTTTTACACCGAGATCCTGAGGGCTGACTGTGGGGTGTTTACCTGCTCGATGATCTGACGAATAGTATTGAGTCTCACCACACCTGACGGCTTCTCGGAGCCCGCGTCTTTAGGTTCTGTCTCTGTCACACGAAAAACATGCACAGATCAAAAATCTCATCCACACACCACTATATTTGCAGAGATCTTTTATAAGGTTGTGAATGGCTTACTTGCTACGATAAACTCATCTGGAAGATCATTGGCAAGTTTTTCATTGGCTGCGTCTGAAATGGGGCCGAATATTACGACGGGTCGTCTAAACCCAGCTGGTGGTGGAGAGACAAAGAAAGAAGTCTTAGTACACAAACACACATAAACGAGATCCCGCGATATTAAAACGAGGTGAGGTTGAAGTGAAGGTGAAAAGCTGTCTCGCGATATCAAGTTCACTAAGTTGAGTTTCTGGAAAATATCAGATTACTTGATTAATCGTCAAAATAATGAACCGACTACTCGATTACCAAAATAATAATTAGTGACAGCCCTAGGTTACTTAAAACATTTCAAAATGCACCTGCATTGTTTTGCATTTTGTGACTTTCAGTCGAATAAAAGGCTATTTTTCCAGTCATATATTTCATCACTGAAGATTTCTTAAAAATGTTATAATATCTTCTCGTTCTCGTGAACCCAATATCGTGTATAACCTCATCACATCCCTAAGGTTTTCATTTTTTAATTTATATAAAAATATTTTTATATAATTTATATAAAAATATTCAAATATTTATAAAACATATTGAATTGCATGTATAAAGAAAAAACAAGTTGAGTGCCTCATCTAACCAGCACTATATCGTAACGTATGTTATAATGTATTATATCTTTTCATAAATAATTGTAACCAAAGTTAAAATGCATAATAATATTTGCAGATTCCTTGTTGGGTCTGAAATTGTTGTTTGTCGTGTTATAATGCATTACACTTTTTAAAGGAGTAACAATGAATAGACAAGTATTATAATGTATTATAACTGGTTACAATTATCATGAAACCATAAAGTGCCTCATGAAGTGGAACAATTAATGCATTAAAATACTTTTATAAAGCATTATATTTAAAGGCTTTAAGTAAAGTGTTCCGAAAAATCTTTGCATTTTAATACATTTAAAAAAAATAAAAAGCACTAAATTATTCAAAAGTATGCATAAACTAACAAAGCATATTAGGTAAATCCTCCTGTAAAATAGAAATAATAATAAAATCTTAAGAAAAGACTTTAGACATTTTTATTTTTATTAAGCTCAAAACCACATTGAAATGTTTTTTTTAAATGCATATTATGTGAAGTAAAGCATGCTGGGCGTACCCTCGCGCAGCACCACTCTCTCGTAGGCTGGGAAGCGTGTAGTGACTGGTGTGGCAGTGAGATCCTCTCTGCTCTTGCGAAGATCTTTTTTCTTGACTGCCCTTTGACCTCTCAGCCTCCAGAAATCTCCTCTGTCATTGGCAGAGCCTTTCTGTGCATTCTGAACATTGGCCATCTGCTCCGCTCTGATAAACAAAGTGATCACACAAACACCTAACAAATAATGTGCTTTTAAAGTCAATGTCAAAGGGTGACTGTGACTAGGTGATGTCAGCAAATAGAAAATGTCATTTCAGGGGTTGGTTTTGATTTCATGTTAACATCAAGAGAAGTTGTCCTTCTAGTGATCCACATACATTCACATGATCTCACCTGCTCTTGCTGGGTATGATGCCTTTCTCCAGGAGCTGATTGTCTTTGTCCGTGCGGATGGCGAGCCAGTTACCCAGCTTTCCGTCGTACAGGGTGTCCACCACTTTAAATATCTCCCCTCTGGAGAAGGTCAAGCTCTGAGGAAGCTCTTTCTCGTACTCAAAATGAGTTCTGATGAAGAAGTTATCCCCTCGTCCAGACGCCAGGATGTCTTTATAAACTAAAATAAAACGAGAATAATTCACAGCACTTTTACTGCAGAGAACTACAAATCTGATTACACTTTAAAAATAAAAACACCTTTTTTTTGTAATATATTTTAAGATGTATTTTATTCCAGTGATCAAAGCTGAATTTTCAGCATCATTACTCCAGTCTTCAGTGTCACATGATCCTTCAGAAATCATTCTGATATGATGATTTAATGCTCAAGAAACATTTATTATTATCATCAATGCTGGAAACTGCTGTGCTGCTTCATATTTTTGTGGAAACTGTGATACATCTTTAGATGAATACAAAGTAAAAAAAAACAACATTTATTTAAAACAGAAAAAGTCCTTATCTTTTGATCAATTTAACGCACTCCTGCTGAATAAAAGTATTGATTTCTTTTTTTACTTATCCCAAACTTCTCAATGGTAATGCATCACAGTTTAAGTAGCACAAAATGTTAAAATATGAAGCAGCGCAACTGTTTTCAACATTGATAATAATCAGAAATGTTTCTTGATCATCAAATCATCATATTAGAATGATTTCTGAAGGATCATGTGACACTGAAGACTGGAGTAATGATGCTGAAAATTCAGCCTTGATCACTGGAATAAAATACATTTGATAATATATTCACATGGAAACCAATTATTTTGCATTCTAATAACATTTCACTATATTACTGTTTTTACTGTATTTTAAATCAAATAAATGCAGCCTTGGTGAACATAAGAAACTTCTTTCAAAAACATTAAAATAAAAATACATATAAATAAAAATACACACACACATAAAAATATATATAAATTTAAATAAATAAATAAATAAATAAATAAATATAAATATATATATATATATATATATATATATATATATATATATATATATATATATATACATATACATACATACATACATATACATATATACTGTAGTGACTACAGAGGGGTGTTTTGAACTACCATCAGGTTTGCTTTGAGACAAGATGGTCACATCCTCTCCTTTGGGAACCTCCAGTAAATACAGAACCGCATCTTCCCGGACCATTCCTCTGAAATCCATATTATTGACCTGCAGGGAAAGAAAAACACAAACGATCAGTCGATAATGTGGACAAAACGTATAAAGGATGAAGGCACGTAATCTTATAACGCAGAGCCAGTGGTGTTGCACCTTCACGATCTGGTCTCCAGTGCGGAGTCCCTCCACCTCGGCAGGGCTGTCCTCCTGAACGCCCGCCACAAAAATGCCCACATCATTTCCTCCAGCAAGACGCAGGCCAACACTATCACCCTTCAGAAAGCGCACCATCACAGTGTTGGGGCTGTGGGATATTTTTCGTTAGAATCACAAGTTTGCCTAAAAATATCTGTAAGTGGCAATAATCGGGATCCAAGCACATGGGGAAAGGGGATCTTTGTGTCAGGAGTGCAAAAATGCTAAATATTAAGGCTTAAAATGGCTACTGAAATTTAAATGTCCATTGGTTCAATTTTTGTTGAGATGTTGATTAGTAAACTGCATGCCAAACTTCAAAATCCCTTTATCAAATATGTTTTCACTATAGGCAGGATTAAATGAATAGCTTTTAGGTTTATCTTAAAATCTGGATTAAAAAGCCAAGAATCAGTCAAGTACAAACCCGTATATTTCCTGGTCCTCCAGACTGGGCCGCAAGGGAACTTTTGGCAGAGGTTTGGCTTTTACTGGAACACTTTTTGGAGCAACATTTACCACAGGATCTGTATATAAAAAAAATAAAAATAAAAAAACCACGTTCTCATCATCTGTCTCTTCTAGTCCAAACAGCCCTGGAGGCCATTGTGGAGTTCAGCTCCAACACACCTGTATGGAAATTTCTAGTGGTAAGACCTTGATTAGCTGTTCAGGTGTGTTTAACTGGGATATACCGATATTAACCGATTTTTAGACTATCGTCTCTATTGTGGTTACGCTTGCGTGACATTGCTGCGCTGCATGGTCACAAAAGCCTATTGTTTACATGCACTTTTTAAGCATATGGTATAAGGTATATGCATGTGCTGGCTGAGAGATAGTTTCTGGTTTCTGTCTGAGAGACGTACGCACATGAAGCCGATGAGCATGTGTGTACTGAACTGTTATTTTTGCCGCCTAAATGGACTTTAACGGTCAAAAACACACACTTATGTGTCAAAATTATCATCTTAGCAAGTAGCTTCATAAACAGTTATTTATGTCTTAAGTGAAGGTAAACAGTTGAGAAAGAAAGTGCATGTGTATCAGTAGGCTATATTAGATCAGTGCATTCGGTCTTAAAGTGACAGTAGCTCAATAAACCTGCTGCTGTCTGTCATTAATGTTAATCAAACAACAAAGAGTAAGCTATGAGTTTTTTTTACTTAGGCTAGTATTGTTTTTTTGTGATATTGAAATTGGTGACAAGAATTATCAATGGTATCAAAACTTTTGATATAAATACCTTATTTAAAGCAAAAATAACTATGTTGTAATATACATTGATTTATTGTGAAATAAAATACTCAAATGGTGATAAAAGATTTTGGTCATATAGGTTTGAGCTGAACTCTGCAGGACAGTGGGCCTCCAGGAGCGGGACCCCTGATCCTGATTCTACATGCTGAAAATGACCAGAAGATTGCATTAAATAATTCCATTTCTGCTGAATGATTGCAGTCTGGAGGAACTGTGGTACCTGGAGACTCGCTGCGAGGCTCGTCTTTCTCTATAGGTGGAGGTGGCAGATCCGCTGGCGCTGCTCTGAATGGAGTCGGCATCGCTCCCATTTTAGCCAGTCTGTTAGGAGGATCATCTCTGCCAACAAAAGACAGAAAACCAGTTTCTCCTTCTGCACCGTTATTAGCAACATTTCTATTGAATGTGATGTCAGTTCATTTGGAAAATAGTCTATCATGCTGTCAAATTAAATTATTTTTAAAATAAAAATGTATATTTAGTTTTATCACCAAGTTTCTGATTAAGTTAAATTTTAAATTAACAAGTACTTTAAATTAGTGAGAAAGGTTAACATGGAGCAGCTAAATCCGAAGCACAACCTAAACAAAGTTGTGTTACATTGTATACCTTTAAGGTCACACTGTTAGTTAATGCATTAACTAACTTTAAAAAACAAGCAATCTATCTGTTACAGCATTTATTAATCTTTGTTAACTGTTCATTGTTAGTAGTCATTAGTTCAGGTCCAATGAATAATATGAAGAAATACAATTGATTTTAATAATATATTAGTACATTTTGAAATTGACATTAACTAAGATTAATAAATGCTGTAGAACCTGTAAATTACTCTAATGTTTGCAAACAATACTTGGTCACAATTGAATTCTTAGTGTATGGTAGTGTATTACCTGTTTTTGTCTTGTAGCCTCTCGTTAGAGGAGTGTGACGAGAGGTCTGAGTGATGGCTCCGCCGATCCTCCTGAGGAGAATATGAGCGGTACGACTCAATCTCGGAGATATCTGCAACACACAGTAGATGTCATTATCACACTGCAACAGGCTTCAGGCATCATTCGTGTTTGCAGTGAAAACGGTGCATGATGGGTTATACACATCCCACTTTTATTTAGGGATTCAAATCTCTAACCCTGTGCAAAAGACAATAAGTTAATAATTAAAACCAGATTTGATTTCCTTCATTCTAACATCTTATATTATGTGATCAAAAAACCAATACGGAGGATTTTCAGAAAAACATAAACGACTTCCAAAACATGGGACGAGTCTCACTAGAGTTGGTAAAATGACAATTTTCATAAGCTTTGGATTATGGGTAGTGTTTATGTAATCCTCCCAAAATCAAAAGCTTTTCTCTCCAATCCAGTGTCAGTACAGCAGATCAAAAAAATAAGTTAAGAGGCCAGAGGTCTCTTAGAAATTCGGGCAAGGCATTGCCAAATACCTCACAACATCAGACACATCACAAGGTAATTACTGTATATAAATGCAAACAATAATTAATATGAATTATTGCTTATTAAATATTTGGATTAAATCAATTAAACTGATGCAAGGATCTTAAGTATTGATGCAATATACTGAGAAAATAATTTATTTTATGCCTGTATCAGCAGCCATAATATAGGGTCTCAACCTTAAAAATAAATAAATAACAGGGCCGTACACACATTTTTGTCCAATCAAATGCTCTGTATTTCCCCCTAATACCACTTCACACCAACAGCAACAACAATTAACAAATCATCATTCATGGCTTTGAAGTAAAGGCTACTGTCCCTTTGATTTGAACAGGAAATACATCAATGGCAAAGAGAAATCTGCTCATCAAGCCATTATTAGAGGGCTTTAATTAAATCAGAAATGTTGTGACTGATTATCTGCTAATGTTGCTCTGTTAGGGTCTGTAGAGCCGCTCACCATCCATCTCCGAGTCGCTGTCTGCCATGGGCGGGACTCGGATGAGCACCTGACTGCGATCCCTCTGCACCATCAGCTGCAGCTTCCCACGAGACTTCTCGATCAGCTTTCCTGCGTCGCTCAGAGACAGATTCTCTGTGACCGTCCCGTTAATCTGACACACCAAAACACACTGTGTTAATGAAGAACAAATGAAGCACTTCAAATCTAAGATCTTATGATAAACAGCTTCAAGTAACAATCATACACTAACATTCAGCAAGGGTCAGCAAGATTTTTTTTTAAAGAACTTTTAAAAACACACAAAAAAAAATCATGGACATGATTTGAAAGGGTTAAACTGTTCACGGTCAAAAATGATTGGAAGACGAATTTCATCTAGTGGAAACGTTTGGTACAGCGGCCAAAATGAATCTTACTGCAAGCAATTTTTTGAGATATCAACGTCAAATTTGGAGCACAACTTGTTTAGATTTATGGCTTTGATTTTCTCACAGTTTTAGAGTAAAATATGTTTTGGAAAATACATATTTCGTATAAAAATTGAAAATGGTATTTTTGTGCATTTTTCATAACAATATATATATATTTTAAGTTCATTTGAAAACTTTTTTTCAGTTCAGCAATAATCTGCCAAACTTTGTGCTCCAAAGCATTCAAGATTTATCCATTAAAGTTAGAAATTTCATTTTCAGGTCCATGCTCAAAAAGTGAATAAATGGATTATAACTACTGCATAAATATAAATTAGTACCATAAAATCCTCTAAAAAAAAAAGCGAACTCAAATATAGTACAATCATTTCATAGAGAAAAAAAAAAAATCTGTCTCCAAATAAATATGAAGCAGCAGATCAGAATCAGAAATGTTTCTTGATCGTCAAATCATCAGAATGATTTCTAAAGGATCATGCGACACTGAAGACTGGAGTATTGATGCTGAAGATTCAGCTTTGATCACAGGAATAAAATACATTTCAAAATACATTAAAATAGAAAATGGTTATTTTGATTTGTAATAATATTTCACATTATTACTGTTGTTACTGTATTTTTAATCAAATAAATGCAGCCTCGGTGAGCATAAGAGACTTCATACAAAAAAGTTTAAAAAAAAATCTTATTCTAAACTTTTGGATGGTAGTACTAGTGTATCATTTTTTATTTTTTACATTTTCTGAAGAGAATTAGTAGTGCATGCTAGAGCAAAACACATGAGACAAGGATAGATGCAGGTCGTAATGAGTGAGCCGAAAGGTACACAAGAACATAAATAACTAACCCCTAAGCCTACACCACACCCTAACAGACCGCTTTCGCAACCAAGAGTAAAGACCGGCACACCTATTACTCCGACCTGCAGATACCCACACTTGAAGGCATTCTGAGTGGTTGCTCCAGACACCTACTTTCAGAATAATGTCGCCTTCTTGTAGTTTGCCTTCTCTGGATGCCAGGCCTGTGCTCGTCATCTCTTTGATGAACAACTGACTGCCAAGACGGAGGCCATATTCTGGACAAACATGGGAAAACAGATTGTTAAGAGGGTGAGCTGCAGGTTGAAACTGGAAAACAAACAGGTAAAAGAACCCGATGCGCATCTACCATCATTGGGCCGGTTCTTTAGAAGAGTAACACTGAGCGGCTTCTCCAAGGGTTCGTGTCGTTGAGGCGCGGGCGAGACATCCAGCTGGTCTCGACTGTTACTCCTCTTCATGGGCTCGTCCTGCCGGTGCTCGTACCTCCTGCGCTCGTGGTCACTGGCTAAATTCTCTCTGCTGTATCCGCGAGCAGGTTCTGGCAGCCTGTGTGTGTCGGGACTGTGCGATCGGTCCAGCGTGCGGTCGCTGCGGTATCGTCTGTCTGGACTGTGCTCTCGGTCCAGCATGTGTTCGCTGCGATAGCGCCGGTCTGGACTGTAGTTGCGGTCCAGCGTGCGATCGCTCCGGTGATGTCGGTCCGGGCTGTGGTCGCGATCCAGGTTGTGGTCGCTCCGGTGACGGGGATCGGGGCTGCGCTCCCGGTCCAGTATCCGGCCGCGGCTGCCGTCTCGTCTGTACGGCCTCTCGGGGCTCACGCCTCTCTCCATGCTCCTCCCGCGACTGCGCTCGTAGTCCCGCTCGCGCTCGCGGTCCAGGCTGGCGCCCCGGTCAGGGTAACTGCGCCCGCTGTACACGCTGCGCCGGTCCTGGTCGTACTCGTAGTCATCGTTGTAGTCGCCGCTGAAAACTCTGTCATCTGGGGATGGGGCGCGTTTAACCAGGTTGATGGGAATTTTTCTAGCTCTCTTTATCGTCTGATGAAGGATGGGAACAAAAATGTATTATTCATTAAACCTTTGTTTTAACTGTCTACAAAAAAGTGCTTGGTCTTTATTGCAATCAAAATGACAAATAATTTATGTTTCACTCACGATTTTGGCTACTTTGCCACATTTGCGGAGAGTCTGCACTGCAAAGGTGTGTGGGGCACCGTCCATGACCACAGCGTTGACCTGCATCACTCTGTCATTTTCACTGGACATCATCATGAAATAGTATTAGTCCACGCTCTTGCACTTCATAAAGTGACTGACTATGTTCAAATCCAACAGTTGAGGAATGTCACTTTGGTGCTGACATTTAAGTCAATATTAACAATTGAACCATGAATTAAACATTAGAATAATTGTTGGTAGACAAAAAAAAAAAAAAAGACTTCATTTGTATTTTTGAGTCTATTGCTTATAAGAACACTGAAAACTTTGTTAAATTTTTCTTGAACATTGAGAAATATCTGATGGTTACTGCTTATATTTAAAAATTCTATAATATGATATGTAATTTAATGTATACGTTTATATTTATATAAATATATTATTTATACATTTAACTTTTCAAATAAAATTAGTGTTCATTAGCATATTCGTTTTCACTGTCGAAACTTTTTATTGGTATTCCTACATAAATGCTGTTTACGTCTTAATTTTCATATTTTCTGTGTCAGTGTCATTGATTGGATGAATGCTGCATGTGATATGTTTACATAAAGGCTCTAGCGCTGCGCATCCTTGGATAATATATTGCTGACCATAATATCAAGTTGGAATGGACTTTTTGGACAATAAAAGGTAAGAATGAAATGGTCTCTTCATTTACAGTTGATGCGTTTTCTGTCACCATTTGACATTTTCCCCTCAAACTCTGAAACGACTGTTGCTAAGCATCTAGTCGTACCATTCTAACACCGCTTCGTTTCACACTGTAATGCGAGGTTAACACAGCAATAACCCCAGGTAAAGAGGTGCAAACCCTGCTTCTAAATTACAAGTATGAAACATCCTATACAGAGGGTTAAAAGCAGGACTTATGATGATAACCCGGTAAGCACAGTGTGAAAAGCCCTTATGGGACTACAATTCTTATCAAAGGTTGTGATGCTTTAAATATTGTTTAATAGCTTACAATAGCAAGCCATCTGCAGGACCCCCTTGCAGCACATCAGATACGACAATTGCCGTGTCTCCACTTTCTTCGTTTGGGTTGTCCCGTCCTCCAGACACAGCGATGCCAAAGCCCATCTTGGAGTCCTATATCAAGGCAAAGTGTCCATTTTAAATGTCTTTGCTTCCATTCCTAGAAGCCCTTCATTTATTTACTATATTAAACACTTTAAATTCATTCAGATGTACAGGCAGCAATAACTATTTAATAAGATACCCCGGAATTCAATTTATACAACAGTTATATTAAAAAAAGTACTATGTGCGATTCAGTTCACCAGGTTGATGATGCAGTGCGTCTTCTGCAGCAATGGATGTATGCCACTGCACTCTTTAGATTACACAATAGATCTAATGCTAGAGGTGCAGAAAATACACACTTGATATTTAAGTAGGGTTGGGAAATATTTTATCGATTTCGATTCCAATTCTGCTTATCGATTCTGATTCTTATCGATTCCTATTTTCAATTACAATAAGGTAAAAAAAAAAAAAAACTTCGATATCATTTCACAGTTATTCTAAGTCTTTTTGCTAAATATTTAGTTGCAGCTGAATACCACGAACAAAAATCTTCAGGCTGAAGAACTCTTGGTTTTTAACAAAAATACTTCAGTAAAAACAACTAGCCTAACTATAGTTATATAGTATATTATATGAATATACTATACTATATTATATTATAATATAAATTTCAGTTAAGATCAGTGAGTGAATTTTCTCTTTGTCTTTTGTTGTTTGATTAACATTAATTATACAGATGTCAGCAGGAATATTAGGCTGCTGTCACTTTAAGACAATGCACGGATCCAATTTACTGTTACACACAATATACAATATACTGTTACACACTTTCTCAACCGTTTATGTTCCATTAAGACAAAACTGACTGTTTATGAGGATATTTTGACATAATTTTGGGTGTATTTGTCCGAATCGATAAGAGGAATCCAAAAAAATGTTTTTTTTATAACTAGTATCCGATTCCTGACCTTACGTATTCAAATCCAGAATTGGAATCGATTTTTGATTCCCAACCCAACATTTAAGCAACAAAAAGCTCCTATAAATACACCAGAATGCAAAGCTTTTCAGTGAGAAACAAAAAGGCTAGAAGTTAGCATTCAGGAGCAATCAGAACTCTGTTGCTCTCCAGACTAACGTCCTGCAGGATGAGGTACTCACCCGCTGTAGGGTCACAGTGTACTGCTCCCACACCGTCTCCTCCATGACTGGGTTCTGAAACAGAATGAACAGGCTTACATGTAGGACAGTGATGGACAGAGTCAAGTTACAGCAGATATCAGGGATATACTGAGCAAAATCTGCAGAGAGGTGCTGCCACAGTGAAAACCTATATGAGCACTTCTCTTCCAACGCAACTACATGAGGTAATCTGAAGACTCAATGAACTGAGGGTCTGAACTCAACAGAAATTGAGAGATCTGCAAAAAAACAACAACTGACTATCATTGGGCTACATGCAGACTGTTGGGAAATAAATTATTAACAAATGTATGGCATGACCCCTTTAAAAAAATAAGCCTACATTATTTGAAAGTAATTCTTTTAAAAGGAAGCCTGGCCATTGAGTTAAACACTATAAATATGGCCTTCAGCTTCAGTCTGAGAGCTACGTGACGTCCTCGCCGTGTTACCTCTTCATCCAGCCGTGCGCACAATGGGTGATTATGATTGTTGCTCTGTAATCTCCTCAGCAAAATATGATTCCCAGTATTGCCCTAAATAACTCTCAACTCACAATCCACATCTGATGCCTTTTAGCATTTAATGTATAAATGATTTCAACTTGTTTTTTCATGCTATAATCTAAAACGACATTATTGCACAAGTTAAATCAAACTACATTTAAAAGTTAAACACTTCTAAGCCAATGACGCACATAAAATAAAAATTGCATCTGCACGTCAGTGAATTAATGGAAGTGTGGGGACATGTTTGTTTGCATTTCATTATGTGATATATAACTAGAAATAATAGTGAAGTATGGATAACAGAGTGGAGTGTGCGAGTTGTGTGCAGGGAGGAAAATTACTAACAATCATAAACATAAACATAAATTCCAGCAATGGAACAACACTTGTTTTACAACACATGAACAAAATGAAAAATCCTGCTCAAAAATGATTATTTCACAGAATTTGATACATTTTACTGTGAAATATTTCACAAAGTGGTGGGGACAAAATCAGCCATGGCAAAAAGTTCCCTGTCCACACTGTACACTATCAGTATAAACGACGCAATATCACATTGAATAAGCGAAAGCTTATTCACATTTTATTTACATTTTTGTAAATAAACAGTTGCTTAAGTGTTTAACCACTATCATCACGGTAAACCACTGATTCTTATAGTTCTCTGAATAGGAAACACCTGTTACATTTACACATCTACCCAGAAAACAAACTATAACACCATCTATTAGCCTACATTTGCACATCTACCCAGAAAACAAACTACAACACCATCTATTTTCCATACCACCACAAATTACAGTGTGATAAACTTTGAACCCCTTCCTAAACCTTGGTTATCAACCTCAAAGCAAGGTCTACATCAAAGTATGAAATGCATCAGTGCATGTTAATGCAAATACCATAATAATAACCAACATTTTACAATTTTCAGTTAGTAAAAAAATTACAAATAGTAAAAGCCCTCCAGTTACAGGTAGATGTGTTTTACCATATTTTTCCCCACAAAAAGCAGGAACATTGTTACTCTAGAGTATACTTACACTTATATACCATACTTATACCACTACTAAATACTATGCCGTTACATTTAAAATCTAAAAGTCAACCTATATGGCAAAACTCGAATGGTCCTAGCCACATAAACAAACTAAAAAGTTAGATTCCAGCCGATCTGTCTAAGACAGGTGAAGTTGTGCAGGCGAGAGAACTGAACGAGTCCTTACGATGCCCTGGAGGATGCGGATGGCCTTGATGGTGTGAGCCCATTTCCTGTGCAGCGACAGGACCGTCTTCATGTTGTCGCCTCTCCGGTGAACACAAAGCGAATCACCCCTCAGCAGCACAATGCATCTGTCTGCCTTTGACGTAAGACTGAAGCCCGCTGGCCTACATTCAGTGCAAATCCCACTGTCCACAGCGAACCACGGCGCAAAAAAACGTGACAGCTGAGGAGCTGTCTACTGCTAAGGTATTAAATTAAAATTGCATTTAAATTCATCAAATGATACAGCTCTATCTGGGTTGACATTAAAAGCTTTGCCTGGCTTACGAAAGGAACGAAGCACCTTCATGGTCATGGGTTGGGATTTTTCTCTGCAAGAAGTGCAGGACAAGCGGGACTGGTAGATTAGCAGTGATTCCATCACTATAATTAAAATTTAGAAGGATTATGGGGTTTAGAGCACCTAAGCAGTGTTATTTTCTAAGAGCAAAGCCGTATAGAATTGAACACCATACATACTATAATAGTGCTATTTTAGTAAATTGCATGGAACTACATGTCATAAATGTTCTTTGATCTATAATGGCTTTCCAACTCAGCCTCAAATCTTATTCAAGAAAGGATTAACATGTGGCATATGAGCTGCCCTCAATTCTTTCTTTTTTTTTTTGCTAACCAGAACAGATTACTGAAGGATGATGTCAACGAACTGATTTCTCACTGTAACTGAGCTTGTATTGTTGCGTTGTACAGCAGCAGGTCTCCGAGCGCTCAGTCCAACACCACATCAGACTGACTGAGGTCACCTAGTAAAGGACCGGATTCAGTTTGGTTTCCTGCGCTCTTCATTAAAGAGATCAGAAACTCTCCATCAGTGTCTTTCAGATATAAACTGGACAAGACCAAGATCTCATACTCACCATCAAATGCCTTTAAAGAGTACCAGCTAAAAAGTTTGGAGAAAACTTGCAATTCATTTTTCTATTGTTCTTAAAGACCTTCTCATCTAAAGACTTTTGCTTGAAAATAAGTTTTTGTAGATAAATTAAACTGTGCATGTATGAATTTCCTCACAAAACAAAAAATTAAATTCCAGACATCTATGAAATGGATGAATTTTTAAGTAAAACAACAAGTAAAATTTGTGTATATATTTGTGTTATCAGTCATAGTTTTGGTAATAATTTTTTCCAAATCTGTACAAATATTTAAGAAAGAGTTTTGACTTGTACTTCACACTACCGTTCAAAAGTTTGGGGTTGGTAGGACTCTATCATGTATGCATTTATTTGATTAAAAATACTGTAAAACAGTAAAATTGGGAAATACTACCATTTAAAATGTTTTTGGTAACACTTTATTTTAATGGTCCCCAAAAGACATTCTATATGAGAAACTTTGAAACTATGTAACTTATTCTACTCAGCATCATTACTCCAGTCTTCACATGATCCTTCAGAAATCATTCTAATATGATGATTTAATGCTCAAGAAACATTTATTATTATCATCAATGCTGAAAACTGTTGCTGCTTCATATTTATGCATAAACTGCAATATATTTTTTTAGGATTCTTCAATGAACAAAGTTCCAAAGAACAGCATTTCTTTGACAAAAAATCTATTGTAACATTATAAATGTAATTTCAAAAAAAAAAAAAAAAAAAACTTGCAGAGATATGGTCACATAAGTATAGAACATTAAATATACAATCCACTTAGTTATGATATCTTCACTTCTCTTTAAGCAAAATGTATAGCCCAAGACTTGAACTTGGAAAGCAAGCATAAACAGATCTTTACACTTTCACATTATAAATACATTGCATTAAATAAATTACATAGGATTGCAGAATGGAATAATGATACTGGAATCAAAACAATTCATCAATAAAACACCATACCTTTTTTTTTTTTTTTTAATTGGGCAGAAAATTTTAAATCTAAATATATATACAGTGAGGAAAATAAGTATTTGAACACCCTGCTATTTTGCAAGTTCTCCCACTTAGAAATCATGGAGGGGTCTGAAATTGTCATCGTAGGTGCATGTCCACTGTGAGAGACATAATCTAAAAAAAAAATCCAGAAATCACAACGTATGATTTTTTAACTATTTATTTGTATGATACAGCTGCAAATAAGTATTTGAACACCTGAGAAAATCAATGTTAATATTTGGTACAGTAGCCTTTGTTTGCAATTACAGAGGTCAAACGTTTCCTGTAGTTTTTCACCAGGTTTGCACACACTGCAGGAGGGATTTTGGCCCACTCCTCCACACAGATCTTCTCTAGATCAGTCAGGTTTCTGGGCTGTCGCTGAGAAACACGGAGTTTGAGCTCCCTCCAAAGATTCTCTATTGGGTTTAGGTCTGGAGACTGGCTAGGCCACGCCAGAACCTTGATATGCTTCTTACAGAGCCACTCCGTGGTTATCCTGGCTGTGTGCTTCGGGTCATTGTCATGTTGGAAGACCCAGCCTCGACCCATCTTCAATGCTCTAACTGAGGGAAGGAGGTTGTTCCCCAAAATCTCGCAATACATGGCCCCGGTCATCCTCTCCTTAATACAGTGTAGTCGCCCTGTCCCATGTGCAGAAAAACACCCCCAAAGCATGATGCTACCACCCCCATGCTTCACAGTAGGGATGGTGTTCTTGGGATGGTACTCATCATTCTTCTTCCTCCAAACACGTTTAGTGGAATTATGACCAAAAAGTTCTATTTTGGTCTCATCTGACCACATGACTTTCTCCCATGACTCCTCTGGATCATCCAAATGGTCATTGGCAAACTTAAGACGGGCCTTGACATGTGCTGGTTTAAGCAGGGGAACCTTCCGTGCCATGCATGATTTCAAACCATGATGTCTTAGTGTATTACAAACAGTAACCTTGGAAACGGTGGTCCCAGCTCTTTTCAAGTCATTGACCAGCTCCTCCCGTGTAGTTCTGGGCTGATTTCTCACCTTTCTTAGGATCATTGAGACCCCACGAGGTGAGATCTTGCATGGAGCCCCAGTCCGAGGGAGATTGACAGTCATGTTTAGCTTCTTCCATTTTCTAATGATTGCTCCAACAGTGGACCTTTTTTCACCCAGCTGCTTGGCAATTTCCCCGTAGCCCTTTCCAGCCTTGTGGAGGTGTACAATTTTGTCTCTAGTGTCTTTGGACAGCTCTTTGGTCTTGGCTATGTTAGTAGTTGGATTCTTACTGATTGTATGGGGTGGACAGGTGTCTTTATGCAGCTAACGACCTCAAACAGGTGCATCTAATTTAGGATAATAAATGGAGTGGAGGTGGACATTTTAAAGGCAGACTAACAGGTCTTTGAGGGTCAGAATTCTAGCTGATAGACAGGTGTTCAAATACTTATTTGCAGCTGTATCATACAAAGAAATAGTTAAAAAATCATATATTGTGATTTCTGGATTTTTTTCACCGTGGACATGCACCTACGATGACAGTTTCAGACACCTCCATGATTTCCAAGTGGGAGAACTTGCAAAATAGCAGGGTGTTCAAATACTTATTTTCCTCACTGTATGTATATATATATATATATATATATATATATATATATATATATATATATATATATATATAAATAAATAAAAAATAAATAAATAAATAAATTAATAATAATAATAATAATAAATATATAATTTTTTTTAGACATGCACACGTATCCATATACTGCTTTGACACTAACAAGTTCTCTCCAAGCCACAGAAATACCAAAGTCAGTCAGTGTGAACTTAGAATGAAAGCACTGCAATTTCCAAGCAAAACCAGCTCATGTTTACAGAGACCAAAGAGGATTTCAGCAGATTTGTTAGAAAAGGTCAGCAGCACAAGAAAAAAGATGATTACATCTAAAATACAAACTGAGAACCTGCCCAGAACCGACCATGCAACAAAACAAGTGTGACTGTGAAGAGCCACAAGACAACCTTAAAAACATCTGACATGTGCAGAAAGATGACAAGAAGATATTCACAACTCCCCTCAAAACATGTGAAAGTCAACAGTTTGGAGGAACATTACTTAGTCTTATGACACTAAAAAAAATACTCTCTGAGCTGTGATACTATACACTCTCTGGCGCAAACAAAACACGGCATATTACACACTGGTAAACCACCTCTACAGAGTAGTGTGATGGGACAGAATCACACCGCCAGGACGTTCCTGTGCAGCAAGGATCGAAAAAACCCAACAAGACAAGAGGACGAAAGCCAAAATCTTCCATTTAAATAGGCCTACATAATCTAATAGGGTGTATACTTTTTATAGACACTGTAGATTACATTTTAAAGCATTTTCAGTTCAATCAAGCGAGGTATACCAGTTGTGAGCCATCAGAAAGCATACTGAAGGGAACAGGCACAATGTGTGCAGACAGAACTCCCTCTGCATTATAGATAAGCAGCTTTAGCTGTCTGTCTGTGTCCCTTCAAAAGAGCTGAAAACAGTGAACGACAGCTTTCAGTCCAAGTTTCTACTGAAATATAAAGTCTCATTTCAGGCGATGCATAACAGACACGTGATGAGCGTTACATAAAAAGCATAAATCCAATCCAGGTCTGGGTACAGCAAGTGTAAACATGGAAGGAGATTTTTTTTTTTTTTGATTTTTTGGCCAATTTTCTTTTCAGTTTGGTGTAAAATAAGAAAGACTAATGAACAAGAAAATGACCTCAAATTAATTTTAGATGCATATTAACCAAACAATTAACAACTAGCCTATAATTCCATATTTTGAAGTGTTGCAGATTGTGAGAGTATGATGCTAATGTAAAACTGGTGTGGTGGTCCCTCTGCTGGTGACAATTTAAAAATGTCTCAATTCATTTTTTTCTACATATTAAATAAAATAATGAATTATGAGTATATACAATATTAAATAATTCATAAAAAACAGCTTTCCTGTGCTTACATGAGAAGCCTATTCTCCCTAAAGCTGCTTATACAAAAAATACAAACATAATATTAATTGAACTAGTCCTTGACTTAATGTTGAACTATTAAACATTGTGGTAGTACTTTATATTTTTTGACGATAAAACAAATAACTAGTCTATTTAAATATTTGATAGTATATTTTATTCGTTAAGTGTCGCTTGTGCCGTCATTATTCTGATTCACAGACTTATACTGCTGTACTCGACACAAACTGATGATACATTTGATCGTGTTACACTGGCGTTAAGATACATTATGGTCATCGCTATTGTATTACTGAAGGAAGCAGGTGGATAAGTTACAGTAACACGAGCAACTGTGTTACTCAGCGAAAGACTAAGTTTAAGTTAAAACGTCCACTCTGTGAAATTAAAATGAGCGAACTGAAGGAGTTTAAACAGTAGCCTACTCACATGACAATAGTCCATAACCTTTCTGCTCAGAAAGAGCCGCCTCTCCATAACAACGGGCATCTCGCAAACTGCACTGATGCTAAACTCTGTATACTTAAAAGAATGAGTTTAAAGTACC
Organism: Abramis brama; assembly: GCF_963993115.1. Taxonomy (NCBI): domain Eukaryota; kingdom Metazoa; phylum Chordata; class Actinopteri; order Cypriniformes; family Leuciscidae; genus Abramis; species Abramis brama. Next base: position 5,116,837 of record NC_139987.1, read on the forward strand.
ACGGGCTGTGAATAAAACAAAGTTAATAACACGGAAACCTCTGTATAGCGACAACACGGGCGCCTAAAACATTCAAACTATTGTACTGTAAATCCCGACCGTACCAATAAATCACGGGGGGCGGCAATGATAGCCAGCGTATTTTAACCTCTATTGAATATGCGACTATTTTCTATCACTTCAAATTACATTAGCTTTATCTTGGCGTGCTTGCACGTGTTTTTAGGAATTAAGCAACGAGAAATGCTGCATTTCTTTCATTGCGTGTCCGACGAGGTACAATGGACGGTTCCAAAACCTCTTATCTATCGACTGTATTTGCATATTATCGACGGAGGCTTTGCTCATGAATATCAATTAGGCCGTGCTGGCATTGCTTAGCAACCGCTTCCAGACACGTATACGTACTCAAAAGTCAAGTCTTCCCCACAGTAGTAACGATAGGCTACTATTTGATTTGAGATGATAATTTAACCAAATGGCTAAAACTTTTGGAATTCCAAACTTACCAAAACCCTACTCGGACGGGATTAGTTTTACATGGAGATGTAGTGTAAGGTAATCATTACCAAAGCCTTCCGGCGATTTTAGTCTTGCCCGAATCGTAATTTACGGAAAGCGCGTTCACGTGGCGGTAAAGATTATAGCGTAATTTGCTTAGTATAACGTTATAGTTGTTCTTCCGTGCCATTAACGACAAAATCGCATGAACAAAAAGTGTTTTTCTGATTTTCCAAGTCTCTGAAATGGATTCATGAAAATAAAAAGAACCAACGCACAACTTATTAAGAAAGAGTATGGCTTTCCTAAAGTATTAAACACTCAAGCACAATGTAAATATAACTGGAGCCAAGCGGGAGAACCTGAGGTTTACATTTTCGCTACAAAATCGCCATCAAAGGCTGACTGTTAATATGTAACATCTTCACATTAAAAAGAGTGACCACACTAGACAAAAACGTACCATAGTATTACCATACAAAGTACTGCATTCAGTGCAATGCTGCAATTTGAATTACTTTAAAATCACCATGAAATAAAAATTGACAATTCTTATTTTTATGGAATAACAGTATTTATTATAAATGATTTATCCGTGCACATCATTATTTTTTTAATTCATGTGCCCTCATAATCTTTAATCAAAATAACAACCTTTAATCAAAATAACTTCCCCTCCCTCTTGCAGCATCTCTTCTCTGATCACATGGGACAATAACCTGTTACATGAGATCCACCAATAGCAAACAACATGACAAAGATTTGTCATGACAAATCGGGTCCTCCCTCGAAATCAGGTAAGCTAGTACATAAGCTTATTAATACAGACATTAATCCTCATTATAACGTAGTTCAAACAGAATTTATCATTACATGATTTTGTAGGACTTGTAATTAGGCGCTAAAGAGAGTACCTATTAAAAGTAATTTGAGCCAGTTGGATCGCTTGGGGTCCTAACAGAGAGGAGGGCCTGATTTGTCACCACACCTGTCCAACAAGCCGTTTCACTCCAATATACGTCACAATAGAGAAGAAAAGACTATCACAACTTGTTGCATAAATATGGTAATCACACACACGCATTTAAAGGACTCCATTTGCATTCAAAAGTCAATATAACTTTTCTACAAACACTGTCAAAAAATAAACCTTGTTTCTGCATATTTTATGTGACGGGGAGGATATGCTTGAGTAATCTTGTCAAGCACAACAAATTATAAATGTCCAATTAGACAAAAAATAGCAGATTTGTGTTTGGTGCAACTTCCTGAATGAATATAAAATACATGAACACAGGAGAGATAAAGTCTGGAAGTCAGCATGAAACTGAAGTTGCGATAGTCTTTTCTTCCCTAGGGAAACAGCTTCAGTTTTATGATCAGCAAATTTCGGACATGCGTGTTTTGTCCGTCATTAGAACAAGCAGAGACGATCCAAACTGTGTGCAGCACTTCATTCACGATAGAGTGGAGTTATGAGGACTTGATGACAGTTTGAGGAGTCAATGGAGTTATAAGGTTTAGTCACAAAATCTTTTTAATAATTTTCAGTGGTCAAATATTTGCAAAACCCACAGACAGATGTAAAGGGTGACCAAAAGTTATTTAAAAAACAAACAAAAAAAAACTAAATACGGAGATGCGAGGTTTCCGCCTGACAGCAATGTTATATACATTATGTATTTTATGATTACTTGCTTTTGAACCAATTATTATTGCCTCATTGTGGTTATATATGTATTTTAAAGACCCCCTGTGGTGAAAATCAAGTTCTTAAATGTTGTTTATATGTCCATGTGGTGTTTTTAATATGCTTTAAGACAAACCAAGTGCAAATTCCTAAGTCAACACCATTGCTGAGTATTTTCTCCTTAAAACTGCAGTGAACCAAAGACAGTCTCACAAACACGCTTTGAAATCGCTGGTGTTTCTGACGACACAAACTACCCTGTAACCAATCAGATCAACGTGTGATCGTCAACGAGTGGATCTCTGAGCTGGCTGAGTGAGTGGAGGCGGGGCTAATTTGCATATTTATAGAACTGTGTATACTAAATGAGACAAGGGTGTAGAGTTACATTCAAGCTATTTTAAGGCATGAGGAATGTCATAAATGTGTCATTTTGGTGCTCAACGATTTATATAATTGTTGCCTACAGGGGGACTAAGCCATTTTAAAAGCTATTGCTCACTTACGGTAGGTCTGTTTTTATTACCACAAAAAATATGATCCGATTACCGATGTAACTAATTGAGCGATTATGCAGTTACCAAAATAATCGTTAGTGACAGCCCTAATTGCAGTGTTTACATGAGGAGCGTTTGTAAAGTGCAATACCTGTAAAAGAGCTGGGTAGCTTGGAGCGGAGAGGCGTCGCAGACACAAATATTGAGCTTCGTAGGTCAAGGAAATCCTTTTCCTGTTGGAGCGGCTTGATCGGAATAACTCTATTTGGGCCGACTGGTCACTGTAACAAGACATTTTTTTGGTTAATAACACTGATCACACACACTCTGAATGTCAACAACAAATATTTATTGTGAAATTAGCTACATCTAGGCAGAATTTTCAGTAAAACTGAGAACGAACTACTATTTTGCTCACACAGCCTGAGTCCTAGTCACATAACCACAATAACGCAGCAGAGAAAGTCAGTATATGCACAGTAAAGCACTTATTTGAAAGTTGATCTGGTCGATCTGTTAATAGCTAAACATGTTTACTAAATGTTAGTGTGTGTGTGCATGTAAATAAAATGTCTAACCCTGCAATTATACCTGACCATGCAGTTTGTTTTGTTGTTTTAGCGAAGCCTGACAAATACACAGCCTAGCTTAACAAAAGTGCTATGAGTACATAAAGAGGCTGTGTTATAATTCACAAAACATGTCAGAAGTATTGCAGGAGTTAGCACCTGCTCTGAATGGAGTACACTTGATCTCTTTGGCACTATTCGGCATAACTGCTCAAACGTGTTCATGAGATCTTTGCCAGCAGAGTAGCCTGGAGTGATAGACTAACTATTGTTGCAGTAATGAGTGCTCAGGTTCAAGGGACTGGCTATCAAAGCTCATAAAGCTTCTTAAATGTTTAAAAGATAACTAGATTTCTGAATTGCATTGCCTGACAAAACTTGCCACTGATGTTTGATTTGGCTTGACAGCTTTTCATTTATTTATCACAACTCTTTGATGGTCTTGAGCTTACATCTGTCAGAGGGCCACAAAAAAAATGTGTCCCAAGTTAAGCCAAAATCCAAGTAAAATAACTGGTTTTAGTTTTTTTGTGAGTGTTTTGCATGTTTTGTGGGCCGATACTGCACTTGTGTACTCGTTAAAATGCTGTGATACCAACAACCGATACTAGGCAGCATGTGTACAGTACAGGGTTTATGACAAAGAAACCGACAACAGAGCAAACAGAGCAGAATGGATATATCAGAGAGAGAGAGAGAGAGAGAGAGAGAGAGAGAGAGAGAGAGAGAGAGTTGAAGCATCTTTATTGCTGTTTACTTGGCACATATGCGTCATTTGAATTAAAACTAAATCATGTGCAAGTAAAAACATGAACCGTTACATGATTTGTATAACGAGTGGTTCCCTACATTATTACAGGAAGGTTGTACAGTAATCACGACATTTTCAAAAAGTTTTCTGTGTGCAAACATCAGAAGCGTGTGCCTAGAAAGCTAATAGCCTATTAAATGTCTTGTGCTGAAAATTCACACACAATTGTGTCTAAATGCTTGTATAGGCAAGTATCCTTGTGAAACATAGTTGGTTATGTCTTAAGTGAATGTAAACAGTTGAAAAGAAATCCATGTGTAACGGTATGTTGGATACGCGCAGCTCTTAAAGTGACAGCAGCCTAATAAACCTGCGGCTGTATTTTGTCCTCAACAGAGGCGGACAGAGTACACAGCTTCATTACTTGAGTAAAAGTACAGATACCACTTGCTAAATTTTACTCAAGTACAAGTAAAAGTACTACAGTCAGATGTCTACTTAAGTAAAAGTACTAAAGTACTTGTTTTTAAAAGTACTTGAGTATCAAGAGTACAAGAGTACATTTTCTAAATATTGCATTACTACTGCCACAGTGCTTACATTGGTAAACACAGCAAACACTTGAAGCGAAAACTATCATTAACTTGTTCAGAAAATTGAAATAATCTGGCGATGTGGGGCCACAGGGAAGACTCATGAATATTCATTAGGGAAGTCATCCCTGATTGGTCTGATGACCTACCCCTAACCCCACCCCTAAACCTACCCGTCACTGGGGGTCTTATGACCTCCCTAACCCCACCCCTAAACCTACCCATCACTGGGGTTAAGACCAATCAGGGATGACTTCCCTAATGAATATTCATGAGTCTTCCCCTACCATCCTGGGAAAAAAAATACTCCCGGGATGGACCTGCTGCGTCTTCATCCATTGTTTCGTCCATGGTTTCGTCTCTTATCTAAATCTGACCATGAAGGCGGAAAGCTGAAGGTGATTGCTGATAGGCTGTCCCAATCAGTGGCGCCTGCACAATCCAATCACATTTGAGAGGGAAACAACAAATCGAGGGTTTCCGAGATGTTTCTTTTTTCCTTTTTTTTATTTTTTTTTTTTTATATATGAGTAATGGGTACTCAGTTATGGATAGAAATGTAGTGGAGTAAAGAGTACAATATTTGCCTCTCAAATGTACTTGAGTAATGTCATGAGTACTCCCCAAAAATTATACTCGAGTAAAGTACAGATCCCTCAAAATTGTACTTAAGTACTGTACTCAAGTAAATGTACTCAGTTACTGTCCGGCTCTGGTCCTCAATGTTAATCGAACAACAAAAGACAGAAAATCACTCACTGCTCTCGACTGGTTGAGCTCTGCAGAAGCAGCTCTAACTATTCACTGCGATATTAAATTAAACATAAAATATGATAGAGCAATAATATGAACAGTGAAAGTAACAGTAGGTCCTACAATACATTTTAACAGGAATAATTAGGCATGAAAATAACTGGGAAAAAATCAATTTGCTAAGCCAACTAATTTGATTCAAATTCTTTTGGTTTCTCTGCCCAATATTTTTACAAATTAAAAATGCAATGGACATACAGGTATCTGTACTTAGTATCTGAAAGTACTAAAAATAAAAGTATCGTATTGGACTTGTCCTGGAAAAAGTGGTATCGGTGCATCCCTACTAATTATATATGATCATGTATCACGATGTATTGAACCGTGACTTTCAAGTTCAGTCATAAGAAATAGCACACCTCTCCTCGACCAGTTAAACTTCATTTGCCAATCATTAGGGATGCACTGATATTTGAGGTACAGTATCACTCATATCCGCAGCATTAATGGCGCGAGGAGAGCTGTGTGTCAAGTTTAATACTTTGGGTAAGGGTTTAATGAGCACCCTCCATAATTCAGTGTTGAGGAAAACTGATTTGCTCAGTTACTACTGAACAACACAAATACTATCATTTGTAGAGTCATTTGCAGAGAATTGGCACACAGAGCAGCTATAATGGTACAGAACGAGCCACAATACTCAAACACATCCGATCATTAGAACCAATTTACCAGCTACGCCTGCCATGGGCACCATCAAACTTTCTTCTTCCTATAGTATCTTCTACATAACTCACCCCGAGGGTCTCCACAGCCTCCGGCCAGGTGGTAACAGCTCCCGCTTGTTGAGCGGCGCGACCCCGATGGCCGCTTGCATGATGGTGATGAATTTCTTGTACTTCATTTTAAAAGTTCTCTGGTTCTTCTCGGTTCCTTCGATCTAGAGAGGCTCTCAGCAACATCTAACCTCTTTGTTCACCAACTATAACGTCACTACATCACTGATGAAGCTGCGTATAATCTCATTCAAACCAGAAAAGAGTCATTCTGTCTAACAGACCCCTCGCCGCACACACTATCTGCATTAGGGAGTCTCTTGGTCTGTGGAATCTCACAGATGCCCATTTCGTTCTCCTCGTAGGATAAGAGGAGGGAAAAGAGAGAGAATACGACAGGCACGTGGGCAAGCTGGCAGAGCGTCGCTATTACATAATTCTAGAGATCTCAAACATTAGTCTAATGAAAACACTGTGAGGGGGGATAATTGTGGCACTAAGCCGTGACAGATCATGGAAGCACCCTGGCCCGTTGCTCTGTAATCCCTCAGGCGCTGCTGGTTTAGCCTCCACCCATTATCACCCATCCACCAACACACACGCACGTGCACATATGTTCAAGATTTGTCCATTCATAAACAGACCACCCAAGAGAAGATTTTCACCAGGTTGGAGGGGCGGAGTAACCGGGCTTCTCCTCCACCCAGTGTGCGATTGCATTATCATCCAAGTGTTTTGAACAGTGGATTATGGGTAGGAGGAGATTGCGCTGCCAAAGTGCCGGGGCTCTAAAATCCCCTCCACACTCCAACTCTTTCAAATCACCCAAAGCCCCCGTAATGAAACCGTCTATTTTTAGGTTTGGTTACAAACATACGTTTTGTTTGAACATGGCAGACTAGTGGCAAATGACCCGAGTTGGCATAACATGATAAAGTAATAGCCAACAAAAAGAAATTTAAACCAAAAAGCCACTGCAAATTACATTCTAAATCTTTAATCTAAAAAATTAATTATAATTATTATTAATATTAGGGATGTGCTGAAATTTAGGCTACCAAAAAAAAGTTGTTCAACTGTTTTGAAAGGCCAAAATCAATAACCGAAACACGTTTAATTAGTGTTTCGTGCACAAAACAGCTACAACAGTTAAACAACTCTAGCTCTAGACTGACAATATTAATTTATCGATTTAAATCGGTAATGATATGGTTTCTTAAATATAAAATCTTTTAGTCTGTGCCGTTTTCTGTTGATGCGTGAACAAAACCTCACCAACATTTGTGGCGCGCCTGCCATCCAATAATCGCAAACAGCTTTGTGCTTTGGTACTTTTAATATGAAGCAAAGTCTCAACTTTAAAGTTCTTTCAATTTATTATGAAATTCAATCAATAAATGTCGTTTTGGTGCTCTTTAATACACCGTGACGAATCGCTGTAGCGTCTCAGTTCAAGCGGGAGCGTGGATCAATCAAGCACACCTGAACCGATCATCTCATCCCCTCTTTACTACTAGTTACAGCACCAAATAAACATTTATGAACACCAGAAGATATCTTAAAATATACATTACAACTTACTGAAATGAATCCTGTCTAATGTAATCGCTCAATCAGTGTTTCAACCGGGGAAAGATGTCAATAAAACAGATTGTAGGTTATACAATTTACCTCAAGAAAGCTATTCAATGTGTATAAACTCATTCATTAGGTAGGAAAATAACTTTAGAGAAGAGCATATTTCTTAATTTATGCACTGTAGGCTAGCCTATTACATATTCATTATAATTTTACTTAGGCTAACCTGTTAGTGAGGTCTTCATTATTTAATGTATATTTAAATTACAGTTTATTGTCATTAAAATGTTTTTTTTTTTTCACCAACAAACTGGATTAGAAACAATTCTGTTATTAAAAGGTTGATATAAAAACTGCCCTATGTGCAATTTAAAAGTTTGTAAAACTCAATTTTAGATATTTGAGTGTTGATTATTAAATAAGTTTGAATGATTAATTGACTTTTAATTTATTATTTATTTTTGGTTTTCCGCCAAAGGGCATCCTGAATTTTCGGTCTCGGACCAGAATTTTAATTTCGGTGCATCCCTAATTACTATTTAATAATATTGTTAATAAATTCATCTTTTATTCAAAAGAAATTAATAAAATGTAAAATGTAGTCAAGTAGACAAGGAGGTTGCAGAACTGCCCTAATTCAAGGTTTCATTCACATATCTATCTCAAATATCTTATTAGGATATTTGGGTAGAATTTTTGAAAGGAACAGTGCTTCTCTGTGAATAAAAAAAGATAATATGTAATCATAAAACAAGTTGCCACATGTAAATGCTATCTGAAGATTTTTTTGGTAAACCAATAAAAAGTATAATAGCAATCCATCAAAGAAAGAAACATGAGTGCAAGCAACTTTCAATATCACCAAAAAAATGACTGAATAACTATAAATTCACCATTACATGCTGAAACCTGTCTCTGAACCTCACTCACACAGACATGCCTCCACACAGTCACAGAACAACCACTCCCATTACACACCATAATAGCTAAACCATACAACTGCAACTACTTCTACACTACAGCAGTTTAAGAGAACCATTTAACCAGGGTCGTAACCAACTGAGTGGGACAAGAAATATTAGAATAGAAATGGCCAAATATCTGATAATCTTGAAGCCGCTCCTCTGCACTCCATTACACACCGCTCTGTTTGTTGTTAGCATTTTTAGGCTGGTCTGCCTTAGCGCTCCTCAATGTCCAAATGATTGAGATGACCAATCAAATAAAAGAAGACGGGTCTTACCGTATGAAGACGAGTGCGATTTCCAACACGATGCGTTTTAGAAAATGAAAGAGTGCATAGTAAGATTGTAAATAGCAGAACATTTAATATTTGACAACTGTTTTACCATAGAAATGTTCAGCGACCAACAGTAATGTCCAGTGATGCAAACTACTATTTTTTTTTTCATGAAATATGAAAATATGGTATAATTTACATAAGGGGGTTTCAAACCTGTCCTGGAGGACCTCGAGCCCTGCACATTTTGTACGTTTTGTTCAGGTGTGTTAGATGAGGGAGACACAAATGTGAAGGAATGGGGGTGCTGCGTTTAACTCCACTTTTAGGGTATGTTTACACGACAACGATGTACTAAACACGGAAACGTTTTTCCTTTGCATTTTTCACGTACAGATGACAACGTTGTCAAAAGCGATTCCTGTTCACACAGATCCACGAAAACAACAAAAAGTGCTGTATTATGCATGCCAGGCCAGTAGATGGCGATGTCACTTTGTAAAGAAACACTACGTGCCTATAGATGGGTTTCCGTTTCTCGAATTACCCATTATCCTCTGCGGCGCGCCGCCATGTTGTGTGTCAAAGCTGTCAGTAAGCCACTGGGAGACACGGCTCATTCACTGTGCTGCATTAATAGAAAGCCAGTTAATATAAAGTATTTTTGACTCTTTTGTGTTGAGATAACGATGACAAATTAAGAAGAAGAAAGTCTCTGGAAGCATACAATTATTTTGTTAGAATGTCCGAGTTAAAATTTTATGTGGTCGCATTTGTGCGAGTGCATGGTCATACACTACTCAGTTAAATTCACGCATGAATTCTCCTGCATTGAACTTGTTTTAGCGCCCGCCAAAGTGAATTTTTGTCCCGCCAAAGTCTTATTTGATCGGTGAGTAATGTAGATGAACTGGGTGCATGTTTAACTGAAAGAACGAGCAGATAGAGAGAGAGCCGGTCGCGCGCGCGCACTCTCTCTCTCTCTCTTCGGAGCCAGGCGAACATGTAAACAAGACTTCACCGTCTCCAAACTAAGCGCTGTCTTGCTCTCTCTCCCTCGTGGAAATGTTAGTCTGGAGCCCTGCATTGACGGTTCACATCGCTGTAGCCAGACGGCTGATATCTGCACAGCCCTTATTATATGGTACATTTAGACTCAGTGTCAAGACAACACCATCTGGGTAAAACAACAACAACAACACAACGCTCCGAGCTAATTTAGTGTAACTTAGGAGAGAGATGGAGAGCAGAGGCACGGAGCGATGTGCTCGACCAGCTGATGTGGCCACAGAGAAAGTGATGAAGGTGGACAATCGTCAGAGTGTGCTTCTGCCCAGCCAACACCTCTCAAGGGCTGTGTCGATAGTAGCCGCCTGGGTACAGCGATTTGACAGCCGATTATAGCTAGCTAGCGCATTTAGCTAGCCCATCTTGGAAATGATTAGATAAAGTGTCACATCTCCAGAGCACAAAACCTCTAAATGTTCACAAGAGCAGCACTGAACATTAACTCAAGCCAAACGGAGAATAATCGTATGATTTTTATGTTCAGAATAATGCCGATTCAGGGTATTATCATGCTCCGTAACACAAACGCTTGACCCACTTGACACACAAGATGGCGCCGTAAGGAGTTGCGGGAGAAATGTGACGTCATCAGAAACCTATCTATAGACTGAACATGTAACACGCATGTGCGTGACGTCACCGTTTTCACAAATTCGCGTTTTTGTAATTTACATGGAGACGATAACATTGTCGTTTTCAAAAACTTGCTCTTTGAAATCGGTTTTCAATTTTTTTATATATTTTGTTAACATCTCGCAATTCTGAGAAAAAGTCAAAATTGTGAGATATTCTGACTTTTTCCTCATAATTGAGATATAAACTCTTCTGTGACGGAAACAAGCTTCCATATTGATTTGAGGAGAACATCTACTCAAATTGTACACTTCTCTTCAGGCAGATTCATAGACCACAATACAACACGATTGTGATGTAGATTGTGCTTATTTACCCCCACCCCACACAAAAGCAGGACTGCGCGCTACCTTACAGTTCCCGCTAGGGCTGAACGATTAATCGCAATAAAACTGCACGATTTGGCAAAGGCTGAGATTATTTTGTGCGCAGCTTGTCAGTGGAGCGCGGCTGATCGGTAGTAAATACTGCCCCATCTGAACGCCAGGGGGCGCTCTCATGTAAACAATAAATATGCCCCGTCGCAGAAGTACAATAATGCGCATCTTTGCAGGAAATCCCTATCGCTGTAGTTGAATAAACAGAAGATTGAAACGCTTTGATTAAACATGACTTATAAATACACGACTGCCTTATTCTGTGTAAGAAGGCACATCATCTCACAGAAGGAGGAGCTCAACTGTCGTTATGAAGTGAGTTTGGAGTAAATGCATGTTATTAAATGTTGTCTGTTGTTGGACAAGAGGTTCATAAATGCTTCTCATGTTTTGGAAAGATGTTTGATGCGTGTTGTTTTTTCAAATGCACGTTATAAGTGACTCAAACGATTTTAAAATCGCGATAAGCCATCTCGATTTAAGTGCGATTACATGTAAATTGCGATTAATCGTTCAGCCCTAGTTCCCGCTGGATTTCATCCTCTGAATTTAAGCTTAATAAAGCCTGAACCTCATCGTCGGTCAATCGGTCGTATTTTTTAAACGACATTGTTGATTCTAATAGCAAATAACTGTTAACCGCACACACCGCAACAGATAAAATGCTGCGTGGAATCAACCAATCAAAATGCGGTATGAGCGCAACCAATCAGAAAGTCCAGCGCCCAAGTCCCACCCATGAAAGCTTCTGAACTTTGAAAAAGTACTACCTAGCAAGCAGGGACTTTCTGAGGGGGAAATATTAATATTCTAGTTCCTGGGGAAAGTTCCTGCGGTGGAAACGCAGCTAATAACGTACATCCAAGTGAACGAGAAGCAGGGAAGATAGTGAGGAAAGATAGTGAGGGAAGGGCATAAAAATGGGACCAGCCCAGGACAGGTTTGAAAACACCTGCTTTACATGATAACTGAAATGCAACAAGAAACATTTAGCATTTTCAACATACAGACATACAATTAAGAGTGAATACATGCATGTTTTAAAATAAAATATTATTTGCAAATAGTTTAAATGGATGACTTCATTACTACAATTAGACGTAGAATTGCTTTTACTGTTTTTATTGCTACACATATTCCACAGTATAAGTATGTAGTAATAAGAAATACTACAGTATCATATCCTGCTGATAATGCATTGTTTAGTTCTAAACTGTTGACCCACATGAACAACTGAACTTTGTCCTTCAGTCTGACTCATGTAAAAGCTGCTCAGGCAAACTCAGTCCAGCCTGAACAGATTTTGAAATAAGCTTGAGGCACATTAAATAGCACCAGAATCAGACGTTTTCCAATAATATGAAAGGTTCAGATGTCATATAATACATATATATTCACCCCTGAACATGTTAATATGAACAATATTTGTAGAAAACACCAAAAATAACAAGATTCTTAAAATCTAGAAACGTTTGCAAGACTAGTCGATGATTTCTCTATGAACCCCCGTCTAACAGATGAAGACACTAACATGAATTCCACAGCATAATGTTTAGAAAATCCTTCAATTCAGCTCAAGTGGATTAAGAACTCAAAAGCATTACGAAACCAGACATAAACGCGGTTTCAGTTTTCTATTTTCAGTCTACTGATTCTGCCAAGCTCATATTAAATGTGAACAAACACCATCGTTTCACCAAACAGAAAAATGATTTTGTGTGTTCTCGTGTATTTCTCCTATTGTCCGAGTCGTTTAATGCCTTTACATAAGCGGCGTGTGGCAGCGTAAGCTAAGCTTTCTTTCCTCTTTCCCCATGTGTTCGGCTAATGCAGAATCAGTCGACATTATGCAATGCCAATGCACATATGTACATTCAATCATCAAATAAAACATGTCACATTTCAATCACACTCAGCTTCACAGAGTTAAACATATAAGCCTGTAATAATAACCAATGATAAAGCAGTTTATCTCAAATAGGCTTTAACATAAATTTAATGATGAATTGAGGATTTTAAGGATTATGTCAGGTTAAAGGGTTCTGTTATTCTGGGTTTATTTCCACAACCAGAAAGTATTCTTATCAGGAGAGCGCTGATTTCATCCGTCCCACTGCTGTCCTCTTATGAGAGAAACTCTGAGTCACAGAACAAAACTATGAGTCCATTACATTTCACACCTGGACATGAGGAATGAGAGTAGGACACTTGCATCCGGTTTCACAGACCAGGATTAAGATAGTCCCAGACAAAAATGCATGTTTGAGCTGTTTTGACTGAAAGCAACTTGCACTGGCATATCTTATCACTGTCATTGTTTTGTCTCAAGATGGACACCAGTAATGTTTTTTCTAAGGCATGTTTATAAAAGCGACTTAATGTCCTAATTAAACAAAGGCCTAATCCTGGCTTAATCTAAACCCTGTCTGTGAAACCAGGCCTAGGGGTGCGAAGTATTGAATAATGTTGTACTGCCACATACAGTTTCATTATAGATCTAGATAGATCAATAGACAGACAGATAGATCTTTTAAACATTGCACAAAATTTACAGCATTCATTTTCATTATATGGATACCTGTTTCCGTAATGCAATGCAATAAAAAAAAAGGTAATTGGAAAGCTTTTTTTCTCACAACTGCAAGTTTATATCTCACAATTCGGAGTTTACAACTCGCATAATTCTGAGAAAAAAAGTCAGGAGTGCAAGATATAGATTTTTAATTCTGACTTGTCTCCCCAAATTGCCAGATTATCTCACAGTTCTGACTTTTTTCCTCAGAAATGCAAGTTTAGGCTATAGGCTCTCTCACAATTCTGCCTTGTTTCTAGAAATTCAGATTTATTTCTTAGGATTGTTCGATTTGAGAAACATAAACTCGCAAAAATCGGTAATCATGACTTTTTATCTCACAGTTCTGACTTTTTTCTTGTATATGCAAGATTTTTTTTCATTAATTATATCTCACAGTTTTGAGGAAAAAAAAAATCTGAATTAAAAGTTTTAATCTTGCAATTCTGAGAAAGTCAAAATTGCGAGATAAACTCGCAGTTCTGACTTTTTTCCCCTCCTTTTTTCCTTGCTTCAATAAAATAAATTTTTTTTTTTAACTTAAAATCACTTTATATTTAAATGTTTATTAATCATATAAACCTTTCATAATTTCTTTTCTCATGAATTGCGCTGCTTCAAACAAAATTCAATAAAATAAATATACTTTTTTCTATTTTCTATTTTTTTTCTTGTAATTGCAAGGTATAAACTTGCAATTACAAGAAAAGTCAGAATTGTTTAATAAAAAGTCAGAATGACCTTTTTTATTTTATATTCTGTGGCGGAAACAAGCTTCCATATTTACACACAGTTTTGAGGGGAACATTAACTATGGAATAACATGGAAGCAATAAAAACATCTGATATTTTGGGAGATTTATTGACCTTGACACAGTCATGAGTGTCCTCTCTATGATATCATTTCCTGACTTTATTTAGTTTTTTTTCTCAATGTAAGATTAAGCAGATGAGTTCAAATTATTGAAAAGCAGTTTTGTTAACCTTTAATACATAAAATAATTTGATGATAAATTTGAAATTTGAAATTGATTGTAAAACTTCTTTCTTTAAAAATAACTTTATCTTACACTTTTTCTGGTTTTTAAATACGTTTTTCCATTTGTTTACCAAAAAAAATAAAAATAAAAAATCTAATTTTCCAAAGGAAAAAAAAGTTTAAAATACGTTTAGTTAGACGTCTTAATACAGCGTTATGACACGAAACCCAAAAGCCCGCGTGAGAGGAAAACACACTTTCGTGAGAAACACACAGGACAAAGTCAGAGAACACACTGGTCTTTCATGACAGGACGGGCTACTGTAGGCCTGAAGAAAAACGCTGCCAAAAACACGACAACTGCATTCAACGAAATTATAAAAGCACACACAAGTCCGTACTAAAGTTCACATTAATGTGTACATAATCTAACAGCAGCTGTTGAACGTTCCTGTGACATTACTTAGATTTTTATCAGCCTCCTCCCCTAAACAATAGACTACCGAAACCAGTGAACAGGGAAATGCGACCGAAACAACAAAACTGCTCCAGTGTGAAGAGCCTAACGTTACCTTTAGAGAGGCCGATACTGAAGATCCGTAAACTCCTGCCAGAAACGTGCGGGGTTCAGGGTGATCTATATGTGGCTGGAGTTGGACACTTCCAGAGAAAGTTTGAACACCTCGATTCAGTGTACAATCCCAGATTTCCTGGATCCTCCAGGTATGGGCGTGTCCGTGAGCGCGCAGGTGAGCCCAGCAGTGACTCAAACCACGTGACCACGCCGCTTCATTCCTGTGCATATCTGACCATTTGATTTAACCAGACTTGTTTTAAACAGTGTAAGAGTTACTCTTTCTGACATGTAGTGGTTAAACTTCTACCCTATTTTATTTTATCATAATAGTCAGAATATATATAAAAATATAGAATGTCGAAAAGATATCATTACGTTTAATAGGCTAAATGTTAAAATGTTTTTAGATGATTTGTAAAATCATATTCCGTGCAATAATCCTATCCATTTTGAGACACGAGCATGATTTTCGGTTCTTCTAGGTTATATGGTGCTGTTATTTGAGATGTTAAGAAAACTGATAAAAAAATAAAAATAAAAAAAAGAGCTGAAGGGGTTATTTTGAATAAGTGTGTACTTAAAATCACTAATATCTTGCCCAAATATGCTTATGGTGACAAATGATAATTTGTACATTCATAATTTCTTTTCACATGAATTGCGTTGCTTCAAACAAAATTCAATAAAATATATTTTTATTTGAGACTAGAAATAGGCATATTATCCTTAAAGAGGGCCTTTACCCCCATCCCATTGTAATATACATTTTGATGTAATAAATACAGTGCATAATATACATAATATATTGGTTTGATCAAAGAGCATATCCTACTGGGACAAACAACACCAAAACACCCCCTAGTGGATTGTTTTTGTATATTGCAAGTAGTTATTATGTCTTGCACAATATTATGGAGGACCAAATCTGCAGAAATAAATAAATAAACATGGAAATAAATACATGTGGCGATAATAAAATAATACAATTATATATATATATATATATATATATATATATATATATATATATATATATATATATATATGAAAATATAAATAAATTCAGGATTAAATTGAATTGAATTATTTATTTTTAATTTCTGCAGGCTTGATCCTCCATATTTTATAACTGCTATTTTTTTATTAAGTTAATTAAACATTAGAATAACTAGAACAAATAATTATTGGTGCATTAATATACCTTACAGCTCTTCAGGCATATTTTATAGACAAATTCATGCGAAGCAAAAAAAGTAAAGTTCTACTGAAGATGCAGCATTTAATAGCAACTAAAAACATTATACATAAAAGCACACTTAATTAATATATTACTCTAATCAGAATATATTTAAATACATATTTATAAAAAGTTTTTTAAAGATTGATGGTTTTTAACTTTTAAACCCATTTAAATCTTTACACAAAGTAACATAGACCATTATAATTGTGCTGATTGTACGTCAAAATCACATGACCAAAACTTATTTTTTGGTACTAGTCATCGTACTGTAATGATCAAATAAATGAATGAAATCATTACTCACACAATACAAGTCAGGAGTCATGATTATTATAGAATAAATTATACATTTCTTTGAATGACACATGCTTTAATCAGGTGTCACGCCTTTAACATGTGTACCGCCCGGTGCATTTATGAGACAGTTACAGTGCACTGGTCCAATGGGAGTGTAACTATTATTATGCAACAAACTTGTGTTTTCGAGTGGGTACAAAGTGCACAGTGTAAGGCACTGCAGTACTATAGTGTGGCAATCACTCTGCCATTGTTTCAAACGTGTAAGGCTTTTCTCAGTCCGTGTGAATTAGCAGCTAGAGATATCCATTGTGCAAAGTTGTGGAGCGGCGGGTGAAACAGCAATGTTTCGATGATCTGGTCCACTTCAGAAAGCCTTACGCATCACTTAAAGAGAAAAATAATATAAACCACAATCAATGATCTGGAGCGAATGACACAAAAGAGTTTGAGTTCCAGGGGAACTACAGCACCAGTCATGCAATGAGAACAGTGATATGTGTGCTTTGACTCGACTCTACTGACCAGGTAGACGTCCAGACCAGACTCGGGTGTGCCTGGAAGAGGAGGAGCGCTGTCGTCCAGAGCAAGAGTCGAGCTCGACGTTCTACACAAAAGAAGAAACAAAACCTTGATAAGTCAGACAGAAAGCTATGGTGCCAATAACACTGTATTTAAGTCCAAGTTCACAAAGACCTTTTTAATTAAACTAATATGTATATATTAGTGTGAGTAAGTGTGGGTGTGTGGTCCATGTATTCCCAAGTTATGAGGACCAAAAATGTGTGAGGAAAACAACTTATAAATCATATGAAATTACATTTTTTTGAAAATGTAAAAATGCAGTTGTGTGTGATGGGTAGGTTTAGGTTTAGGGTTAGTGTAAGGGGACAGTTTGTACAGTGTAGAAGCCATTACGTCTATGGAAAGTCCCCATTAAAACGTGTGTGTGTGTGTGTGTGTGTGTGTGTGTGTGTGTAAGTGTGTGTATGTAAGCGTGTGTGTGTGAGCATGTGTGTGTAAGTGTGCGCGTGTGTGTGAGAGTGTGTGTGTGTAAGGGTGTGAGCGTGTGCGTGTGTGTGTGAGCGTGTGTGTCAGTGAGCGTGTGTGTGAGTATGTGTGTGTGAGTATGTGTGTGTGAGTGTGTGTGTGTGTGTGCAAGTATGTGTGTGTGAGTGTCTGTGTGTGTGAGTGTCTGTGTGTGAGTGTGTGTGTGTGTGTGTGTGAGCGTGTGTGAGCGTGTGTGTGTGTGTGTGTGTCAGTGAGCGTGTATGTGAGTGGTTGTGAGCGAGAGAGTGTGTGTGTGTGTATGTGAGCATGTGTGTGTGTCAGTGAGAGTGTGAGTATGTGTGTGAGCGAGCGTGTGAGCATGTGTGTGTGAGTGTCTGTGTGTGTGTGAGAGTGCGTGTGTATGTGTGTGAGCATGTGTGTGTATGTGTGTGTGTGTGTCAGTGAGCGCATGTGAGTGTGTGTGTGTGTGTGTGTGTGTGTGTGAGCGAGCGTGTGTGTGTGTGAGCATGTGTGTGTGTCAGTGAGCGTGTGTGTGAGTATGTGTGTGCGAGCGAGCGTGTGTGTGTGAGCATGTATGTGTGTCAGTGAGCGTGTGTGTGTGTGTGTAAGCATGTGTGTTAGATAAACACCTGTTTTCTGTTTGCAGTTCAGTGGTCACATCATCTATAGAGTAAGCAGAAGGAAAAGTAGCCGCTGAAAAAGCTGGATCGAGTCTTGTGGAGCTTGGAATAACATCAGGTTTCTGAGAGGAGTGTGTATCTGTCAAACAACAGAAGTAGCATTGGAAGAAATTATCAAAAAATTGTATGGCATCCCTTGTAAAAATAGAAGTACACTTTAGTGTACTTTTAAAAAGAGTACTTATGGAAATACTATACTTGAAATGAATGTAGCGAATGAAATGACTTATGTACACCTTTATATGTAATCTCAATATGCGTGTCATGTATTTAAATATATTTGTAATTACACATTTGTGATGAAGTTGCAATTTAAAACTAACTTTAAATATAATACTGTACAACACTACCACATGTATGTTCTAGTTCCTGTACCTGTTTCCTTTGTTCTCATTTTGCCACCACTCGTTAGTTTCCTTTTTTACTGATTAAGTTACGCACCTGTTTCAGTTTGTGTTGATTAGCCTCAATTGTGTATTTAAGCCCTTATTTTACATTGTTTGCGCTATACGTGGTTGTGTATCTTTACTCCTAGTTATTGCTAGTTTTGATTAAAGACTGTTTGTTTGTTGTACTCCATTTATCGTGCGCTCATTGCAACCACTCAAATCATTACAAAAACACTACAGTTAAAACGATAATCAAGTACTTTGTTAGTCAACACATTAAATTAAGTGTACTTCTTGAAAGCATGACAAAAGACTATTAAAACAATGATTTAAAATCTACTTTAATGTAAAACTATTAATTTGGCATTACATACTTTTTAAAAGTGTACTAAAGTGTGTGAAGAAATAGTCATTACAAGCGTACACTGTTTAAGTTCACTTAAGTGGCCTTTTACAGTATTTGAGTAATACTATGTTATCGGCAAGACTAGTTTTTAAAAAATGAACTTTTATAATCTACAAGTGGACATTCAATAAGTTAACTTCTTTTTCAAGAAAAAAGAGAGATCCATTTTCAAATTCTATGATTATTTGCTCACCCTCATATCGCTCCAAAAATAACATCATCATACATGTTCTGTCGTTCTAAATAATGACAGAATAATTTTTCTTTGGTTGAACTGTAAGATTTTTAAATGTGTGTAATAGGGAAGTACTCTTCTAAGTCGGCTAACAAGCACCTGTATCATCGATGTTATCGAGTTTTTCGAGGCTTTGCACCCTCCTCTCCTCTTGACTCTCTTCTTTTACAGTCGACAGAACTTCCTGTGAGGCTGACCTACACTGGATAGAGTTTTTCTTCCTTTTCGAGGACGCACCACGAAGAGCTAAAAGTAAAGAAAGGGGGAAAGAAAGAGGGAGAAATGTGAGATGTTAAGTTTTACAATCATGTATTATTTTCAAATTTATCATCAAATTATTTTATGTATTAAAGTTTAACAAAACTGCTTTAAATTTCAAACGATCATATTCATTTAATCAAAATTCCATTGTAAATAATAAAGAAGCATTAAACTTACGGTGAATCTTTTTAAATACTGTGCCACCCATGAATTTCAGGAATCTGTCAGCGTAGAAATTAGGTCTATGGACAGATACTGTGTCCTAGCGTGCAAAGTTGCAAAGAGCCATAAATCATAATAATGTTCAAATAGTAGTATATAAGAAAATAATATTTCAGTGTAAAAAAAGGAAAAATACATACACCATCATGCACAAGAGCCTTCCACGAGTGTTCAACCTTCTTTATAAGTCTATGTATATAAGATAGAAATATTCAGTATTCAACATTTAATTATGAATATCAGTATTAGTAATTATGAAGTATTCATTTTTTGTCAGGTGTGTCACAGTCATGTGGCTGCAAACACACATGAAGATGAAGACCAGCGGGGTAATCCACAATATATAGACTTTATTTACCAACTCAAACTCACAGGAGATCACAAAGAACCACAAATTAACACAAATGTAATCTCAGACAAGAACTGACCAAGAGAAACTGAAACACAGGCGCTCCGTCCGAAATCGCATACAGTCTAATAAGTAGGTGCTACATTTGAATTTGAATTTACATCGCGACCGTTAAAAAAGTACGCTCTATATAAGTATGAATGTGTGTAGTATGAATGTAATCTGGACGTACTACAATTGCCATGTTGATACTGTCACATGACCTCCCAGCGTCAGTTGCGTCGCTTCACTGCCATTCACAAATCCTGTCCTGCGGCCTCATGGGATAGTAAAGTGTCCATTGAAGACACACTTCAGAATCTCACTGGAAGTTGTGGGTCATCCGGGGACTTTACACCTACTGTCTTTTCAATACTATGAATTCACACAAACTTCTCTTTTGGCTTACTGTTTTTCGCATACTATATAGTAGGGAAGTATTCGATTTTGGACGCAGCGAGGGAGTATAAATACTAGATACAAACAAAGGAAACTAAATGAAGAACAGGTGAACATAATCAATCAAACAATCAGTTAGTAACCATAGAAACAAACTAACAACGGGAACCGGAACTAAACACAGAAAGGAAACACAGGAACTGTAACATAACCGTTATAAGGAGACTCATACCTGTAGGACTGCAGGATATCAATAATCCCCAAAAAGATCAGCAACTTCTCTTCTTTGTGTTTAGCAGGGATGCCACCCATTCTAGAAAAAAACACATGATTATTTCAAAACTAATCCAAGGTCAGTCATAAAATCTATTGGAAATGTTTTAAAAGAACAGAGGAAGAATTTTACATTTTTTGACATTCTAATACCCCCCTTTTTTAGTCGATCAGATTCCCTGACAACACTATTTTTTCTATGAATCATTTTGTGTATTCAGATTAGCTGAAAATAATCAAATAATAAAATAATTATATATATTTATACCATGGTCTTTCTGAATACTCTATTCTGATTGGCTGGAAGGTGTGCAATAAAACCGTTTAATGCACAGGTAGTTCCAGTCAGTTTAATCACCGTTCTATATTTAATGCACAGTTTTTGTTGAATCGCACACACACATGTCAGTTGGAGATTGTGCTGCGCGCACGCACACAGAAACATTCAGGAGCACAGAAACTTTTCAATGCTGCCCTGCGACTTTTAGTAATAAAATAGCTTTGCAACTGAATCGCTACATTATTATATTTCTCAGAAACAAGGGGATAACATTGCTGGTTTTGAATTAAACAATCAAACAATCTTACAACAACAATCTCTCTCTCTCTCTCTCTCTCTCTCTCAATAATTAATTCAATTTAATTAATTAAATGTAATCTTGCGCATCACTTTATCTCAGTCTGATTCAAAGTGGACAGATCTACGAGCGGTAACTAAAATAACCGTCAATTTTACCCTTCCGGTCAAATAACTTACTGCAAACATCATTAACAGCTTTAAGTTGTCAATGCTGGCAAATGACCATGGTATAACATATATCACCAAGGCTGCATTTATTTGATCAAAAAATACAGTAAAAACAGTAACATTGTGAAATATTGTTACAATTTAAAATAGCAGTTTTCTTTTTTAATATATTTTAAAATGCCATTTATACCTGTGATGGCAAAGCTGAATTTTCAGCAGCCATTGCTGCCTAATATTTTTGTGGAAACTGCTGTATTTTTTTCAGTATTCTTTGATGAATATAAAGTAAAAAAAAATAAAAATAAAAACAACAACAGCATTTATTATCAATTTAATGCATCCTTGCTAAATGAAAGTGTTAATTTCTTTTTTTAAATGAAAAGTACTGACCCCAAACTTTTGAACAGTAGGCTGACAAGTCTTTGAAGGATATATTTTTGGAGAAAGGACGTGTGGTGAAAGTTTGCCAAACAACATAAATTGCTTACGGCATCTTTTATTTCTGTTTACTCTGAAAACGGAGCGATTCCACTCACGTGTCGTCATCGGCGTCAGCGAGAGGCTCGGCAGCTTTGCCGTCTCCTTGAATGGACTCGCGGGCTGTGGAGTACAGGACCTTCTGCCCACCCTGACGCTTACTGTCCCCTCGGCCTCCTCTCCCCCTCATCTTCCTGTCCAGAACATGGATTCCCAGCAGCAAACTGTAGTCCATGATTTTAAAGCTTTCCAGCACCTGAGGAAGAAAATGAATTGAAATCACAACCACAAGTCACTTATAATGCCAAAGGGCCCGATCATACAGCCGGCGCAATGCAGCGCCAGGCGCGACGCAAGGTTTTTTTGCTAGTTACAGCCCAACACAGTTATCATTTTCACGTCCTGCGCCATGTTGTTTAAATAGCAAATGCATTTGCGCCTATTTATGCGCCCATGGGCTGCTGGTCTGAAAATGAGGTGTGTTTTGGCGCATTGTTGGCGAGTTGCTATTTTGAGGCAACTGAAATAGATTGAACCATTGACCAACTGAAACCTGGTTTAAAGTCAATGGCGCAGTGTTTATTTTTTTGTTATTTAACCTTCATCCTTCCCTCGGGTCATTCTGACCCGGAATGTTTTTTGTGGTTGTCACAAATCAGGAATGAATGAAATGCGAGTAATGCTTCAGTACACATAGAAAAACCTAAAAATGCTCAAAATTCAAACTAAAAATGCTAAAACTTTACCAAAAAATGACTTTATAATGTCTACATGTGTATCTGAATGCATCCTTAAGAAAAACTGACTTTAGGACCCAGGGGAAACAGCTCATTTGCTCCAAATAGTGCTATGAAGGCCATATAGTGGCTGGAGTCATAAAAATATAATTTTTATATACATTTTTTTCCACAATAGATATTTTGAGCTGAATTAAAAGGTTTAGGCATACAATTGTGAGTTATTTTGAATTATAAGGTGAAAGAATGTGCTTAAATTACTATTTATTTATTATTTATTGATTAAATATAGTAATTTAAAGGTAAAAAAAAAAAAAAAAAAAAAAAAAAAAAAAAATTGCATTAAAAAATAGAAAAGATATTATCAGATTGAAATAAAATTGTAAGTATAATTTTTGGGCTTCGATCATTTTAACCAGCAAGGGAAGGATGAGCACATTAGAAATATGAGCCTACAGCAGCACACAAACATGTCAAATATTACAAATAAAAGGATTACAATGTAAAATATTATTATTGTGTACATAATGATATGGTGGAATCCGGCTTGTCCCGTAGATGGTCTGCTTGAGCTTAAACCTCGTGCACAAGCAGATCCGTTTGCTCTCTGGAGAAGCGTTCAGTCTTTCCGCTTGCAAATTCCACAAAAAAAATAATGCACATGTAAATAGCGAATCCGCCATGACGTGAGCGCAACTGGCTTTTAAAGGGAATGGGAGATGACACTCTGATTGGTTTATTGCACGTTACGCCCAAAACACACCCATTACTCATTAAGAGAATAGGGACAAAACTTTTAGACCATGCGCCGGGCACGCCGACCATTTTTCTCGTCATTAAAGTAGCAAAAGTGGATTCGGACACGACCTAACTGTGCTTGCGCCCAGCGCTTTAGACCATGCGCTTAGATCGGTAAAATAGGGCCCAAAGAGTTCTACAGTGTTCAACAACACGACTCACCCGACAATCTCTCTGAAGAGTCTTCATCAAGGCGCTGTACGTGTCTGCATCGAAGTAAAGACCTTCGTGCATCTCCTGGAAGTCCAGATCTTTAAAGGTCGGGGAAGATTTGCTGCGCTCCTTCCGTGACGCTCTGCGTTTGTAAGTGGAGCCCTTCAAGTCGTATTTGTAGTGCATTTTCAAAGAGCGAGGCAGAATGTTGTTCATCACCACCAATCTGATATTAACACCGCCACACTGAATGCAGTACAGCCCGTAAAACTTCGGTAAGAGGGTCCTTGGGTTCTGATTCAGATTCTGCAATCGAGAAGGACAGTTTTTCAAAATCGCTGTGAAAAATATGGTATACTTACTGTAAAATTGAAGATAGTGGGGGTTGATTGTTAACTGACTGTTTTATGTGTTTTTAATGTGCAGTGTAGTCCTGTATTTCTACAGTAAACAGGGCCATGAAACAGCAATAAAATGATTATCTTGAGTCTGCATTACTCATTTTTATATTTAAACATTCATTTTAAATGTGAGGAATGTTTTAGATGAAAAAAAGAGTATGAATAGTGCAGTTTCTTCCTGTACTATTGTTACTCTTGTGGCAGGTTGTGTGGCTCACCATGTAATATCCTGGAAGCAGCTTCTGCAGAAATTCAGCTTCTTTGTGTTGCACAGTCTTTATGATGAACTCATCATCACTGGTTAAGTAAAACCATGAGCTACTCGCTCCAGGGTTCGACAGCTCGATCAGAGGTTCTTTACAAATAGAGTACTGCAGATAAAAACATGCATTAATAATGCAGATTCTACAAACACACGTGCACTTTCATTTAAAATGGTCTCATTTATGTGTAGTTAATGTTCACTAAAACTACTTAAAATAATTGAAATAAAATAAAATATAAATATCAGATGGGGGGAAAAAACTTAAAATGAAATGATAATTATATGCTGGCTTGGCAACTAACCGAAGTTTATATTGAAGTATAAAATGACTACTAACTACTAAAACATACTAAAATGACTAAAACTAAAACTGAAATAAATATATAGATTAAAGCTTAACAGAAATATAAAAAACTAAATATATTATAGAAATAAATTAAAAATATATGAATAAATATTAGAATAATAAATAAACAATACGAAAATAACACTGCCTCGTTTGTGTCCCAATGACTTTGCAATGACATAATTTACAGGATGCTAAACTTTATTTTTCATTAGTTATTTATTATTTTTTGTCCTATTATTTAATATATTGACTGTTTAATGTAATGCAACATTTGAAATAAAACATTAATTTTGTTCAATTTAGTAAATTAGCATTTTAAGTTTAAAACTTTCAATTTTAAAGGGGCTATATGTAAGGATTTTCATGTATTAATTGCTTTTTTTTATTGCCAAAATGTGAACAGCTTGTAATGAAACTTCATAAAAAACTTCCCAGATATCCTACTTTGTCTATGAATGTAGACTATTTATTATGTGAAGGAGTCGGGAGATTTTCACTGGAAAAATCCAAAGTATGTGATGTTTACGCTCCCGAAAGCCTCTCTTCTGTTCAATGACACATGAAACAAATGCTTATACAATGTTCAGGATAATGGCGAAAGAGCTATTCCGTACTGAAATGTCAGTGTGTCATACAAAGAAAAGGGATTCATTCAAACTATAGCCTCACATAGCCAGATCTATATAGTCTAAAGTATCATATCAGTGTGATTTTAATGACCTCATCTGTCGACATGATGACAGGGACTCGGAGAACTGGTGCAAACATATCCACATCGCTACGATCAGATGCTGTCATTTTTGTTGTCTGTTTATTTTGTTAATGAGAGGAAAGCGCACTGCACATATTTACATATTCATCTAAACGTCGCTCTCAGCAGTGTGGATGGTGTCGGGATGTTCGTTATCAGTATATCACTGCAGAGGTATTTCAAACTTATTTTTACTTCTAAGCAAAGAACGAAAAAGAACTTTGCAGTGAGTATATCGGAGCACTTAATCACGTTCAGTATTGTACGTCACATGCGCATGAGGGCGAGCAAGAGCAATAGGTTGCTGGCTGCAGTTCACGTAACGGCCACCAGTGTCACTAATAACAAGGGTTTCTGAATTCTACATAAAGCCCATTTAATCTTTTTTTTTTTTTTGAGAATATGATTTTAGCAGTAAATTTGTTTAGATGAAATCATTTCATAAAATTTTCATGTAAATAATTATCTTAGTCTTACCAGATAATCGTCTGGTTTAATCCCAAAGAGCTCCCTAAAGTAACGGAAAGCCAAAGGAGCATAATTCTTAAAGCGAAAGTCAGGGTAATGATGAGCTGGGGTCAGATTACTGCCTTCGCTGAAAGACAAAAGATACAATATTCATAACTTTGTTATTAAAACAAAACCGTGTAGCACTATTTCAAAACCTAGTTACCCTATACAGCCTTTTTAGACATTGACCAATTACTGACCAATTGCAGTAGGAACTCAGCTGTGCTAATTAATCATGCAGAAAATATTACACAAGCTTATGTCAAAACACAACAGAACTGTTGACATTTGGAACAGGGCCATTGTATCTCAGTGTTTGAATAGTGAGTAAATGGCAACCACACATTACATCTGTCGAGTGTGAAGCTCGGTACATGTACGTTAATACTGTACCTTGGGAGAAAGGCACTCTCAACAACGTAAAAGTCTTGCATGAGAACATCTCTGTCTGGTTTGGAGGTCAGGTTGCCGACTGTGTAGCCAATGCCGAGCTGGATGGCTCCTCTCAAGGCTTCAGCTGTGGGCTGAAGAAAATGAATGAAGAAACAGGAAAACACTGACACGTACAGAAAAAATAATCATCACTGTGCAGAGATAAGGCCGCTCTTATCAGTACTACAGTAACAACACACATGGGAGGAAGTCATAGACAAGGAAGTTGAGGCATATGGCTACGTTTAGAGGGCATTTACAAGAAGACATTTATTTGGTATTACTGGTAGAATGTCACAATGTGAGCAAATAAATATAAAAATATACAGTATTGTGAAAAAAATACAGTATTGTGAAACTGTAATGCTCTTGGATTGTGATGGCAGCTGCAAAAAAGTGTAAAATCTAGTGTTTTATCAAACATATATAATACTAGTATAACTCTGAACCAACTAAATGTCTTTCACAGACTCAATTATTTTCACTTTAATTTTGGAAACTAATCCTGGACTTATAATTGTCACGGTCGATGCAGGGAAGAGGAGAGGCTTGGATCTAATTGCAAACAGTATTTTTTAAAGAAACAAAAAGGTAAACCATGCAAGGAAGAAACAAAGCAAACGTGAACAGAACAACTCTACAAACCATGCAAAGACAACAACTGACAAACACTGACTGAAACATGGGGGTATTTATACACAGGAAGACAGGAGGCTAACAAGGAACAGGTGAGGGTAATGAGTTACTATGGAAACTAATGAGGGTAAGTATGCAATCTAACAAGGGTAACTATTGGAACAAATAAGGCAATGGAAACAAAGGAAACAGGAACTAATAACAGGAAGTCAAACAGCAGGAACAATAGGAACAAGAATACACTTCAAAATAAGAGTACTAAGCACGAGACAAGAATCATAACAATAATGACCCTACTGAATTACAAAAAAAGTGAAAATAAGAAATTATATTTAGCATTTTTTTCAATGCAAATAAACACATTTTACTACCAATTTTTTTGTTAATGTAATGTGTCCAGACACATTTATTTGGAATTGGAATTTTTCCTCGATGATTATAATTAGATTATAAATACTGTAACACATTAAGGAAAATAATCTGGTACAGACAAAATTATTATTATTATTTTATTAAAGGTTTTTACCATAAATACTTAATGGTATTAATACTTTAAAAATGATAAGAATCATACTTATTTTTAGTCAGTTTAAGTATAATTACTTATTGCATTAAAAATAACTATTTTAATGCATTATTTTAATATGAAATGAAATATTTTATGAATATTTTTTTTGTGGCACTACAGTAATTGTGGGGAAGGTGGGCAAGTAGGTGCTTAATTTAAATGATAATCTTTGTTTTATTTATTTGTATTCTGTGATTTGGGGGTGAAAAGTGACCTGGACATTTTCCTAAACACTTTATGTAAGATGTATAAGTATTACAATGTATCACGTTCTGTGTGTCTTTTTTCCACGTATTCCTGCAGTCTAATTATTTCTGTCCTCGTTTGTTCCAGCTATTTCTATCCTGGAATTGACAAACATTGGCCCTTAAACCCAGCAAGCCATTTTGTGGGCAAACATCCAGTTCGCTAATATCCTAATATCCCTTATATCATGAGCCTCCTGTCCATGGTACACATTGCATGGCACATGGCTATAGTGTGGTCGCTTTATATAACAGTCAGTAGGAAAATAACATTTCAGACCATAAGTATGACAAATCAGATTGGGATATGCAAAGACCCAATCCTACTAAATCCCTTAAGAGCTCACAGCACAAACCCTACATTGTGCTACAGAAAAATATGTTGGGTTAAGCAAAAATTATGACAATTAATCAATTCATCCCTGATAAGTACAGATAAAACTTAACTTCTGTTATGCATTGCACACACACCTTTTTGTGGTCTTTCCCCCCAGTTTTCTGAGGTCTTCCACCTCCGGTCTCGTCTGTTGTTGAACTCATCTATTATTTACAGTAAATACACAAAATGCAAAAAAAATTACAATAATAAAAAACTGTCTCAAGGCCCCAAGAAAGAGAAAAACAATATAACAATACTGCACTATTAAAATTAAAAAAAGAATAGGTAGCTTTAGTTGTGAGCGCTGTGCACATTATCAAACAGGAAATGAAGTCATGTGATTTTCCTGTTCTTGGTAAAGTTCAAAGCTGCTGATGCAAGAGATGCAACTCTAAAGCAGCTCATTAGAAATCCGAGAATCATGTTTCCTCCTGACACAATTTAAACGTTTCGGTCGGACCGTACCTTTGTGATGCAGCATATGTGGTATTTAATCTCACAAAATTTAGAGAAGTTGCAGTTCTGCTTATTCACAGGAAAGGAGGAAACAAAGGAGGGAAAACACATGCAAAATTAAACACTTTTCCTCTTTATACAACAGCGCTCTATACAAATAAAGCTGCCAATGGCATCAGGGAAAATGAAAGCTGTTTGCCTCTATGGCCGAATGTTACAAAAACAAAGACAGATACTGTAGATAGATAGATAGATAGATAGATAGATAGATAGATAGATAGATAGATAGATAGATAGATAGATAGATAGATAGATAGATAGATAGATAGATAGACAGACAGATAGATGACAGACAGACAGACAGACAGACAGACAGACAGACAGACAGACAGATCGATAGATAGACAGATGACAGGCAGACAGGAAGACTGACTGACTGACTGATTGATTGATTTAGATAGATAGACAGACAGATGACAGACAGACAGAAGATAGATTGACAGATAGACAGATAGACAGATGACAGACAGACAGACAGACAGACAGACTGACTGACTGATTGAGATCGATAGATAGATAGATAGATAGATAGATAGATAGATAGATAGATAGATAGATAGATAGATAGATAGATAGATAGATAGATAAGGTTTTGTGAGATACATAAATCCATATGCTTGATTGTATTCACCAATCTGACCAATTTTGTGTTGAGACTTGAAAATGCTTTCTTCAGATGTAAACAGGTGAGCAGCACAAAAGGGTTCACACTTTCAGGGTACATATTACTACTCTTAACATGCTAATGTGCCCTTTTAGGGATGGATAAAGTGCCAAGTAGTCGCTTTAATGACACTGCCCCAGTATACAATCTGTTGTACCGCTATACCGTATGTACCGGACAGTATAGCGTTCTCCTTACCTTGTAAACCACTCTGTTGTTGATCAGAGGTCAGAGTCACCGCATATCCAGCCGAAAATGACTCCTGCCGTCTACAAGAAGACATAAATAGAACATGAGTAGGTGTCAGGGGTCTGTCAGTGACTGATACTGAAAGTGAAAGACATTAAGATTGTGCACAGGCAAAGGAAACAGAGTGCTAGTGAAAGTAAACAAAGATGGAAAGAGAAATGGAATAAGTGATAAATTAAAGCTATTTATACACACACACAAAAACACATGTGTGAGGCTCATTCGTTCCAGAAATGACAGATCGCATGCCCACACACCACTGAATGTTATGAAACCAACTCTGCAAGATATTCAAATCCAGCAGATGATGTGCACAGCCTATTTCCTGTTAATAAACTGATGGCAGCATTATAAACAAACACGTTTCTGTGCGATATATCCCATGTCTAAGAGGAATCGCTGTAAGGAGAAAGAGTAGTTAGAAAGCATGTTCCCATGTTAAAGCATTGCAGAGAACCATTGCCGGTTTTGATTAGTCTATACAAACATTATTAAATGTTGAACGCTCCTTCTTTGACGTCTATAGAACTCAAGACCCCATATTTGGCATATTAAGGTAAAAAATGAGAAATGAGTACATACCTCAGCCACACTAACTGCTACAAACCAACACGGTAACTAGTTGGGAACGTGGATTCAAGTTCTTACTGTAACTGTACTGGCTGGCTCCTCGCAGTATAGCCTCTAATATCAAAGCAAACAGATTTGCAATTAATCATGAAATCCTTTCTAAGACGGCCTGTTCCTCAACGTCCCTGCCCACAAAACAAGCAAACAAACCAAGCCAAGTACGTAAGAGTCCTGATTCTTCAGGCATGGCCGGTAAGGCAAGGAGGATATTGCTTAAGGCGCTATTGTTTTCACGGATTTGCTGATTTGTTCATATCTGTGTCAGTGCTGCAGATGATCAGATATACAGGGCACAAAGCTATAAACACTGCACTTTATTATACTTTGCACATTATAAAGTAACCAGCTTTTATTACCAACTTCATTTTATTTTGGTATAGGTAGCCATTAGAGTATTACATTTGTTTCCCTTTTCTCTTGAAAATATTAGGCCACATAGAGACAATATACTACAAATATAAAGATGCAAATAGAATAACAACAACCGTAAAAACCTATCAACAGTTATTAGTGCTGCTTGCTACATTCATAATATGAATGAAGGAGGGTCAGTACTATTTTTTTTATTTTTTTTATGTCCAGATATATTCATTTATACAGTTCATGTGCACAATGACTTGAATACATCTCTTCTATGATGAACAAGTTTTGAATTTTTTAATTAAAATTAATTTGGAGATTTTTGGGAGGTAAATAATGTTAAATTCGATGAGTGTTCCAACTTTTCTGGTATTATAATTAAGAGAAAAAAAGGATTATACTTAAATTCTTGAAGAAATAAATCCCCAAAATTGTAAGAATAAGTGTTTTTTTTGTTTGTTTTTTAAAAAAAAAAAAAGCTTTTTAAAATTATTTTTAGAAAACAATTATTATTATTTTCTTTTTTTGGGGGGGGGGGGGTATTCATTAATTTGAAATTCCATGGTGTTCCAACTGTCCTAATAATGAAGAAAAAAATTATTATTATTATTACTTAAATGTTACAAAATAAATAGCTTATTCATTTTTTAAAAACCTCAAAACAAATCAAAGTCATGTGGTGCAACCAACATGGAACAGGAAAAAAGCAACCACCTGAAATATGATTTTTTTTTACTCTGACCATATTATGCCCTAGTAACTGTACAGAACACCTTAGCCGACACATACCAACAGTTTTCAGAAAATATAAAACTCAGCTTCCCTATAAGTATTGCGTAAATGTCCTCACAGCTTGTTGTATAAAGCGTTATACACAAGTGAATGTGTCACAAGGTGTTACGGGTGCTGTAAGGTCATAAACAAGCAGTTTCATAATGACCATGGACTTGTTAAAGATCAGAATAGCTCAAGTAATGTTGCTTTACACAACAACAAACCAAAAAGATTTCGTTATATAAATATGACTCTCAAATCTAAATCAGAGATTTAACAGTAGTTGATATAACTGTTCCCAAAAGGTTTATTGTAAGAAAACAATTGCAGAAACGCAGCATGGTCCGAGGCTTTCCCAGTTTAGATTTCCCGACCCTTAATTCCAACTCCCATGACCCACTGTTATTGCGTAACTGATGACTGGTGAAGAAGCCAGTGCATTATATATATGGGTAGACTTAAAAAAGCCAATCTATAAATCTCTCACCACACAGCTGGTTAGACTGACACATAGATGGAAACTTTCCAGGACGGCCAATTCAAAAACTGGATGTTCTCTTCAGTCTCAAGGGTCTAATCGTGTTCTTCACACACGGAACAAAGGGTTTGCCAGAAATAAGGATATTTGCAAGTCAAATCACAGGATGGCAGGATCAGCAGGGCTGACATTTCCTCAAATCCTGCAACATCCTCAATAACCTAACATTTTTAACCTAACTCTCTCATCATCACTACAGCCTCACACCCGGCCTGGGGTGAAACAATAGGTCTTTATCATCGGGGAGAGGCGTGGATTCGAGCAAAGAAGCGGAAAGCCTGTTTGCATTTGGCGTGGAGTGAGGGGAACGCAAATGACACGAGTCATGACATAAACCGGTCACATGACCCGCTCAGATCGCCACTGTAAACACAGGACATCTATAAAACAGAGCACTGGGCTTACAACTAACTGGAGAA
Source organism: Abramis brama (assembly GCF_963993115.1). NCBI lineage: Eukaryota > Metazoa > Chordata > Actinopteri > Cypriniformes > Leuciscidae > Abramis > Abramis brama. Next base: position 5,149,391 of record NC_139987.1, read on the forward strand.
CAGTAACTAACAAAGATGATACTGATGTAAACAATAGCGTAAACAGATGAAATTACAGCTTTTGGAGATCAACGTTTAGTCTATGTGATGTTTGTATTGTAAGTATGTCAAAGCATATAAATCAAACCTTAGTAAATTTGCTTTTTCCATACATTAAATACAGCGCTATCTTGGATCTATATAGATGTATAATACATCTATGAATGCTTATTGGCTTATTGAGATTATCTGCAACCGTTGACAATCATGCCTGTCCTTCTCGTTCACTGTAAAATGTGAAAACATGCAATTTTTACATTCGTTCTTTTTTTACCTGAATACAGCAACTGAACTGAAATGTTATGAGATCAAAAATGTTTTACAGTTGTGCATGTTATTTTCGAATATTTTGAAAACTCAAATTTGAGTGAATATTGTGGAAAATAACAGGAATTTTATATCCGTCTCATTGGCTATTATCACGACTAGTGAAAGACAAGCCAATTATTAAAGTCACCATGAAATCAAACATGACCATTCTTAATTTTTTTTATGGAATATTACCGTTTATTATATACCAAGATTTATCCGTGCACATCTTTATTTATTTATTTTTTTTGATTCTCATGTCCTCGTAATAATTAATCAAAATAACTTCCACTCCCTGCAGCATCTCTTCTCTTCTCTGATGACGTGTTTACTGGCACAAGGGCGGGACAATAACCTGTCACTCACATGAGATCCACCAATAGCAAACTACAACCATCCAACTATCCAATCAATTCCTGATGGACAAAATCAAGTCCCGCCCGACATTTGTTCTTGTTCAACAAGCCGTTTCACTTGAATATGCGTCAGAATAGAGTGGTGCAGGTGTGACATCACTGTAGGCCAAAGAACAGAAGCGAGTTAGCATTTTAGCATTTCCATCGTCCCGACGTCAATGTTTTTTTTTAATGGGATTTTGTTTAATTGGTTGAAATAAGGTCTGTGGTTAACAAGCTCAAGACACTTTCACGTTTTATTCTACGACTAATATTACCACACTCCTGAGCTTTTTTGAAGCTGTTACGCGTCTTGAAAAAGGCGGTTGCTAACAAGTGGCTAAATGGGACTACAGAAGCTGTCGGGGAGATTAAACGTCATCACGCCGAACAGGTAAACTCAGTCCGCTTTTACTCATTATGCTTATAATTGTGCTCTTAAACTATTCTAACTCAAGCGTTCTGGGAAAATGTTTTTAGATAAAAACTTAAGCGAGTTGTCAGAAGCTTAGGGATGATGACGTTGAATTCGTAGGGCCGTGGTGTAGTCCGTTTATAGCCTATTTAGCTTTTTACTTCTTTCGTCTGCATTCAGGCTTCAAAATTCATAAAAGTTGTATTCATCTGTGAAAATGATCTTGATGGATAAAACGTGCAAGTAGCCTATCATACATTTTCTTTGATCGCAGAGCTTGTTTTTTGTGATTATCCAAAAGCCTATCGGAAAATCCAATCGGGTATTTGTCGAGGGAACCAGTGTGATGTGAACTGAGTTGGCCTACAAAGTGACATCATACCTGCACCACTTCATAGGAAGAAAAGATTAATGCAACTTCCGTTTCATGCCAGCTTTAAGCTGCTATTACAGGGTTCTCTGGTAATGGTGCAAAAGTGTATAAATGACCATTGTTCCTCAAATGCAGCTGCATGTCACTCTTACTTTTTACATAATAAAATAATTTTACTGCAAATCAATATTTTTATAGGGTTCAGAATAATTTGATAAGCAGCCGTATCAAGTCAAGACATAAAGTCAATAAAAAATAAACCCCTGCAGGATGATTCAGGGTTTATTTTGTGATAACTGTCTGACTGAACATGATCCTTTACATATTGGGCTATTTTAGTGCTCATTCTGCATAATGTCATTTCAAAAATCGCTGTCAGTGGTGTATAATACAATTTGTGTGTGTGTGTGTAGGCTAAATATTGTGTGAAATAATTGTTTAAACTTAGATATTTTATCTGATTCTTGATTGAGTATTAAATTGTACCACACTGGCATTATATTAACCATCAGTTCCCCTAGACCTATTAGCATCGACCATTAAAAAACAGGTAGTGGTCGAGCACTAGTTTGAGGCCACAACCTTGTAATGTCCAGTCTACCATACAATAACTAACGTCAGCCCGTGATGCAGCATTCATTTCTTTAAAATTGTAGATGCTTGCATAACATGCAAAGCATCCGAGGCTTCGTGCGCAAATGTTGAAGAGCGTTTGAGGAAGTAGCGCTCCCTCCCTTTACTGTTAAACCAAACCACTTTCCCACAGAACAAAGTGCAGCCCAGTTTACTCATTACATTTTTAACGAATTGGTGTCAATAAATGTAGAATACGAAAAGACACTTACGCAGCATACAAATTCCGTTTAACCTTTTAATAAACAATTTGGCCCTAAATGTGCTAAGTTATTGTTAAACGTTATGAAGTGTTTCTCTTTACAATGATCATCAAACTGCTGTGTGTGAGAGCTCACGCATGAAATGTGAATGTCAGATCGTTACTACATTAAAGAAAGCACTATAAGTAATAGTGGAATAGGCTATGCTAGAAGAAGAAGAAAAACTTACCGTCAGTGATTTTCTGAAAAAATAAGCGAAGCTTACAAGTAATAAATGGATATCATTAAGCCATGGCTTGTTTCTCAGTGACATTTGAGAGCATGTCGAGCTTCAGGTTTTGACTGTCAAACTCTCTCCGCCCACGCGCACGCGCTCAGGTCCGTGATACGCGCTCACAATGTAGGCTCATACATATTAAAAAAAAATGCTTTCATTTTAACGGGAGAAACACTTTCAACGTGTTTTTGTATATATATATTGTAAACAATGTAAACATAAGCTAGGCTACTACAATAAAACCTGTTAATAAGTTAAGTTTTTTTTTATCCTATTATCCATCTAAAATACTTTCTCCCCTAATAATCAAATCAGTAATAATAATATATAATAATAATAACAATAATAATAATAATAATAATTTTAAATGAATCCTATACATTTATTAGTTTATTAAGAGATTAAGTCTTGTTTTTATAGAATGCTTTAAAGAGAATTTCTTAATGCTGGCAAGTGTAAACAGTATAATTTCTTTAGAAGAGGTTAGTAGCAGTGGCCATCACACCCAGAATTTGGCCTGTCACTGGCAACTTTTATATGCAACCTAATAATCTGTTTTTGACAGTTCAGTCTGACTAATCATGTAAACACTTCAAGCAATCCCACTGAACTCCATTCGACTGAAAGGTGTGGTGTAGATCTTAAATAATGCGTTAAATCCAATGTTTATTCCAACTACTTTCACAATCTGATTTAAAGGCCTACACTGAAGTGCCTTGAAACATGCAGCATTATTCAATGTGTTGATGTAATTTCCACTGAAACAGGAAGACAGGGCGGGACACCGGACAGCGTTTAGTTTATCACAGCTCGGCCAGAGCCGTTGAGCTCGGTAAAGCCGCAGTTTCCTCCTAATCTCCTCCATATCGCTTTAAAATATAGCATTCTGTGCAGAATTCAAATGGATCCGATGCATTTTGTAGTTTGCGTTGACTCGTGCGTGTCTCTGGACCGGTGTTCTGCTGAATAATGCTTCCAATCAGATTGTGCTACCAACACTATTGCATTGTTTTAAAGGTAGGTTTAGGGTAGAGTAGTTATGGACATTAATAAAGCCTCAAACCTCATGATTATGATGCAGATGGCACAATCTGACAGGAAGCATTTTTCTTGAATTGTTCTTACTGTTTTAATGGGAGATAGCAAAGACATTCGCCCCAATGGAAAGCATATTTGCACTGTCTGAATTGTTCCCTAACCCCTATATAGTACTCTGTGCCATTCACCATGTAAAAAATAGTAACGTTTGTGCGATGTAATGTGTGAACAAATTACCGATTTCAGCAGCAGCCTGTACTTATAGTGTAGGGGGCGGAGCTTCAGATTCTAGAGAGCATTTGATTGGACAGAAAATCTGATGAGAACATGAAGTGCAGAGAGATGTCATCAAAATCATTAATCCATATTGGCAGAAGTGAGAGGCTATGATTGAAAACTTCTGAATATCTTCTAAATGTGAATTTTGTCATTGTTTTGGAGCAGACTAGCTTATACAGTAAGGCTAACATATTCATACTAAAAGCCAAAAAACTCATTTTGATTTCATGGGGACTTTAAAAATATGGTGCAGTGGTGCATTCTCCATTTCTGAATGCAGTGAATGAAATACTGCATGCATTTAAGATTTGTTATAATAGTATAATAATGTCATCATATCAGTCCTAACCTGCTGCCTATATCTGTTACGTACTGCTCCGAGGATTGGGTTGGAGATCCTTTTATTGGGACAATCCAAAGTTGTAATCCAAAAAACAGGCAAGAGGTCACACCACAGGCAGTCAATAAAAAGTGCAACCGGGCAGAAAACACAGGCAAATGGGTAATCCAGAAGACAAGAAGAGAAACAAAAGACCAAGATAGTTGAAAACAGGATACCGCTCAGAATTGCAGTGCAACAACATACAAAACCTTGCAGTGAATGACAGAGTGAACCAGGTTTTTATAGACAGAGCTAATGAGTAACAGCTGTAGACAACCAGTGATGAAGAAACAGGGCAGAGGATTATGGGGGATGTAGTCTTTGATGGAATAGCAATGAACATTAGTCTGTGATGGAGCTGAAAAAGTTTTTGTATCTTTATTTTTTCATACTTCTCAGCAGCAAACCATACCAGAGTTCTCATGAACCGTACCCCAGACCAGTGTGTGTACCTGACTTAAGACAGCGTTCACATCATCCAAATTAACCACATTCTGATGTGAGGTTTTCCTTTGGTTGGTAGAATGCAACCTGTTCGCCTGTCTTCTCACAGACCTGACAGTGGAGCAGAACAGCAAGAAAAGCTCTGCATCCTGCATGACCTCGACTTCTCCAGTTGTTCCTAACAGACTGTTCTTTCAGGGCTGTTCTTTTTGAATTTCAAAGAGGATGTCCCAGATGAACCATGTCAATGTCAATACCACTTTGTTTATAAAGCACAATTAAAACAACAGCTGTCCAATGTGCCTTACATACTACTTGTAGTATACGTTTAAACCCAATACAGAGAAACACATCCAATGATTAAAAGCTATGAAAAACATAAGATTTGAGTTTTGATTTAAAAGTATCTACAGTTGTGGCAGTTCGAACACTTACTGTTCCCCAGTTTCAGTGCTTCTACTGCAAATTTTCAGTGGTCACATCTCAGTTTTAATCTGGTCCTTGGATCCTCTTATAGTCCTCAGTTTGAGGATCTCAGAGACCTGACAGGAGATCAGCGAGGTAGGATGCTGCTGCTAAGCCATTGAGATATTTATAAACCCATTATAAAAATCCATTCTGTAGTGGACCAGCAACCAGTGTCATGAAATTAGGGTGATATGTTCATGCTTCCTGACACAAGTCCAGAGCCTAGCACCTGCTTTTGTACCATTTGAATCTAAAGTGGTGATCTTTGGTCCCTCGAACTTAGCTAAAAGGTTTGCACTTCACCTTGGCCCTTTAGCCACCAATGTTTAACACTCAAGCGAGGAAGCTTGGTGCTTGTTGGTGCGGTGGCCAGACTGCTGACTGGCACGAGGAAACGCTTCAGTAGTATCTCCCAGTTGGCTTCTCTGCACTGCAGGCTTCCTGCTGATGTTAGAGTGCAATAGAAGGTCTTGTTAATGGTTTTTAAAGGTTTGCATGGTCTTGCTCCAGAGTATATTTCAAGCTTGTTGCAACATCACTGTGCTGCTAGACCCTTAAGACAGTCGCAGAGTTTTCTTCTAAATGTTCCTAAATCCCGGTTGGAAACTAAAGGAGACCGTGCCTTCTCTGTGGCAGTGCCACGACTCTGGAATATCCTCCTCCCACTACATATTAGATCCTGTGACTCGTATGAATGTTTTAAATCTATGCTGAAAACACATTTCCTTCAAAGATTTAATTATTTAAAACAATAAATATTAATTATAATACACTTCAACCATCTTGTTTTGTTACTGAGATTAAAGTTATTTCACCTTCGAAAAAAATATTAAATAAATTATTCAGATTAATACTTGGCACAGACAGCTTAATGTAGCCTACCTACCCACTGGAAAATTGGAATCTGATGTATCTTTACGTCCTGACCCATCTAGTGGGCACACATTTGTAAAAAATATGTTTTCTTTGGTTAATAATCCTAATTTACAACTAATTCAATATAAGATTCACAGAATACATATTACACAATATAAAAAATACAAAATTGGTTTCTCTAATTCACCCATTTCTGTTCAATGTAATCTTAATAGTCAAGATACATACCTCCATTCTTTATGGCATTGTAACCCCATTAAAAAAATTTAGTCAGAGGTTTTGGAGAAATTGTACATTATTCTTAAGATTAAAGTATCATTATCTTCTGTGTTTAGGAGATCTTTCAGAGACTGACACCACACCTCACTATTTAAAATTAGTTTCTATTGCTCTACTATTTGCTAAGAAAACCCAATTTAGACATATAATAATTCATATAACTATAATTCATTTAAGGCATGACTTTATATTTTAGGAATTCATTTCTGTATTTTTGAATGTGTAAAGTGTAGATTGCATTGAGTGATTGGCAGCTTTTTTTTTCTCCTCACTTTTTTCTCTCTCTTGTTTGTTTTTTGTAGTCTTTTTTTCCCGTTTGTTTTCTATTGTATTGTTGTAAAAAAAAGAAAGAAAGAAAAATAATGCATCAGTTCTTTGTTGCTTACAATTGCCCGTAGGTGTTTGGAGACTGAATAGTGATGTGTAATTGGTGTATTTCGGTCAACTTGTGTTGTTTTTAAATGTGCTTAGAAATAAATGTTAATTGATTGATTGTAGCCTTGAAAGAGAAGCCTGACTGATTCCTATATGAGTGATTTGCAATAGTAAAGCCTTGAAGTAATCAGGGCATGAATGGATATCTCAAAATTCAAAAAGGACAAAAAAAGTCCTCACCTTTGCGAGTGCTCTTCGATTTGCTCTAGATTTGACCACCGAACTGACCTGTATGTCAAATTTAAGAGCACTATCCAAATATACTCAAGTATTTTGAGTATAAGTTTTCCACAAGGTTTTATATATTAGGAAAGAGAAGGCAAAGGAGGTTCAATGCGGTCGTTCCTCGTACTTTAAGACTTTAAGACCGTCAGATTTCAGATTCTCCTCTTGCAACATCCAGGCATTTGCCCTCCCTAATGAATGAAAAAAGATATACATTCAATTCAAACTACAGGTTGTACAATAGAAACAGGATCAACTATAACGATGACAGCACAGAGAAACACTTTCGCTGGAATCCAGCTGTTGAATGATAAAAACATTGACAGCCAATCAGAATCCTTCCAACTTTAAAGAGCTCGAGAAATTAAAGTGGGAGACGATAAAACTGCAGCGCGTGCTTAGAATAAACATAACGATATCGTTCGCTGGTGTGGATGCTAATATAGTTATCTTTTACCGTTCTTGGTGTGAACAGGCCTTTAATATGTCATTTACCGGACTTTATTTTTTACCGCAATGGACACGCTACGTCTTCTCTTGCAACATCCAGGCAGTGAACTTCCCTATTCTACTGAATAATTACACACACACACACACACAAATAAAACTCAGGCTGGACCACACAGAGCAAATATGCTTGAGAAATATTACTCACCTGTGATTGTTTTCCCTTTTTCTGTTTTTAATCTGGTATTTAGCGCAATTGTATTTTACCTCAGCGGACAAGATGCAGTGTTTCTATTTGCAACATTCAGGCAGTGAACATCACTATTGTAATGAATGACACAATACAGCGCATATTAAACTTTAAGTTGTGCAAAGAAATGCCTGAAAAATATTACTCACCTGCAGTTATCATTTTTATTTTTGGGGTCTCAGTCTGGCACATACCAGTTTTTCCCCAAAGATGTTTCCTCATGCAGCATTCGTGTAGTGAACATTACTATTCTACAGAATGAAAAAAAAAGATACACAGTATCAACTGACCCTTCGCTAAGCCACGCCCGAAAACCACCACTGGCCAATCGTGGCTTAGCAACCGTAACTAGGCGCGGGAGGTCTGGCAAGCTTTGAGCGAGGGAAACATGCCGAAGCGTTGTGCGTATGGATTGTGCAAATCTGATACCTGGTATCCTAAAAGTTTGGACGGGGTGGTGGATTTTGTTCCCTTCCCGAAACCTAAAACCCAAGGGGAGAAATGCCGGGCGTCATCATCATTTATATAGCGCCTTTAACAATGTAGATTGTTCCAAAGCAGCTTTACATTGATAATAGGAAATTAAAAGTAAAGTGTTTTGGCTTTATAGCAGCTCTAGAATAAAGTTATTGTTCAGCTCATGGATCAAGTGTGATTAAAGGCAAGACGGAGGCTCACTGACATAACTTGCGTTACTTAAAAATATATTTCAGCATTTTGTTAATCGACGGCCGCCCTACCCCAATCCGATCGCGACTCTCCTTGTGTTAGTTCTAGTAACGTAAAAGTAAAAGGTAGTTAGTAAAAGGAGGGAACATCAGGGGGCTTGCCGGAGATCTCCAAGGAAAAGGTTGGTATGCAAACTTAATCAGTTCATAACAGTAACGTTAGTCACTTATGTGACCCACGGCGTGTGAGCACTGAGCAGTAGCCTGGCGCACTAAAAATATAAGCGGGAGAATGTTGTCATTGCAAAGTGGTCAGGCTAAGGTCTTGTGTTTATTCCACAATACTTATGGATAAGCTGTTTGATTTATAAATATTAGATTTTCAAATTTCACTCACCCTGCTGTGCACGAACATAGCTGTTCCCATTTGAATGGTAACAGCATATGAGGCGGCTGCTGCTTGCGCTGGGCTGGGACCTATAACTGTTAGGCTTTATAGCTTCAATTTTGATGAAATTATTCTCTAATCGGTTGCATATTATGTCGTGGATATATCCCTCGAATGCATACTGCAGTCCCTTTTGTCTTGCTCTCTCAGATATTTCACCTGTTCGCCAAAAATGACTAATTATCTCCTTGGGAATGTCTGAAACCAGTGCATACATACTGTACTAGACGTGCCAGGCGCAAAAGCTTGACAGGCGTAGCAACAGTAACTAAGGAGGGCGGGGCTTAGCGAAGGGTCAATTCAAACTATGGGCTGTACAATAGAGAGCATGGATGCTTTAAATATTACTCTTCTGTTCTTTTTATTTTTAATCTGGCATTCACTCAGTTGACAGGCTGTACGTGTTTCCTATTGTAACATCCATACAGTTGCCATCCCTATTAAGGAATGACAAAAATATGTATTGATTCAAACTATAGGTTGATAAAGAGCAGAAATGTTTGAAAGATATTACTTACCTGTGTTTTTCCTGTTTATTTTTGAGGTATTAATCTGAAATTTACCACACTTTATTAATTGTAACATTGCAACATTCAGGCAGTGAACCTCCCTATTCTACTGAATGAAAAAATATAAACACAAATCAAACTACAGGATGTACAAAAGTGAATAGAGATGCTTTAAAATACTAGGCTACTCACCAGTTTTATTTTACCTCAGTTGACTGGCTGTGTTTATCAAATCTAGTTGTTGTTGTTGTTACAGTTGTTAAGTGGCGGTTTAGCGAGGCTATAAATAAATGGTCTGACAACTCTCACATGTGGCGTGAGACACAAGCTTTCACTCTCTGTCTCACGGTGCTCTCTCGCCAAATTGGCATCTCTGTTTCAAATACGAATATAATACCGTTTTGGCGCACTTAATGCGGCATAACAGATCGCTGTAGCCAGAGCCGTTGAAAAACAGAGTTGCGACGTGCTTTGATCTCGCGGGCGTCGTCGCACGCGGTCACGTGGTTGATGGACAAACGGAGAGTTATGGAGAGGCCACATTAATGTTAATGTTTTTCTTGTATTTCATTTAACCCTCAGGCTCAGGTATTCCTTACGTATTGGTCACTCATACTCCTTGGTGGTCAAATGTGACCATACACCTTAACTATTTTTCAATTAAATAAATGTTCTATATTAGTTCAATAATATTTATTTAATATTTTGAAGAGATCTTTTGGTACTAAATACTATGTGCACTAATAATAGTCCATTCCTGACCACTTAAACAATATTTATATTACAAATAGTGTAGTATTTAAGGTTAAAATGGAGAAAAGTAGTTTAAATTCCAATGCAAAGAGGCAAACTAGAGACATTTGTCGCCGGAAAAATAATAATTTTAATTTGTAATGCCATCGTTTACCCACTAGGTGCCTCTACCTGTATGGCTCTTTAATAAATATACATGCATCTACTAGTAGTTGCTCAGAATCAAGTCATAACTGCTTAGGCCCTACTTATTTTTAGGTTTCACATTTAAATAAATAAGACATGGTCAAACACTAGATTTACTTGCATCCTAATATTTTAATGATACTCATATAAGCACACACAAGGGAATATTAATGAATGCAAGCAAATACTGAATTTAGCCCATACATTTTTTTAAATAGTGCTAAAAAATGGCAAACTGCATTCAACAAAATATTTTTTTTCCTTATATGTACAGTAGGCTATATACATATGAAATGATACTGAATCAAGATCGAAATTTGTATCAACAACGCGGGAACAGATGCTTACGACAAAATAAACCATAGCCTATAGAATATAGATTAACAGAATGTATCATTAATATAAAATGACAAAACTTTTGTGTCAATTAATTAACCAACATCTCGAAGTATCGTTAACTAGCCTGCTGTTGTGCGCATAAAGGAATTGGTTCCCATATTCAACACTAGATGGCCGAATGAGTCATCGTTTATTTCAGGCAATAATTTTCCCACGTGAAAGGATGGAATGGCATCCATTCACATACAGTGATTGAGAACTCAACACAATTCAGTGAATTCACCAACACATTTTTCCTCAGCCTGGCTGTGTTGGCATTTAGAATAAATAGTGTAAGAAGCATTGCCTCACCCCCTTATTATAGCCTAACTAAACCAGCAGAAATTAAGCGTTTCTTCCTCACACAAAAGACACACAATCCCTCCACATGTGAAGAATACAGCATAATTTCCATCTGAAATAGAAATATTAATCATATATAGGTTGCATATATGTGTAGGCCTACATCAATGACCGTTAAAGGAGAAATATGCTCTTTGCTGATGGTGTAGTAACAGTATCTACCAGCAGGCCATGCTAACAGGTCATGCTAACCGGCTGCTAAATCAAATGATCAAAGCAATAAGCTAAAGTGTTACACTGATTTATCACAGTTTTAGGTTCTCCACTTCAGGCCTAAAAACACCCTTTCCTGTAATAAAAGTCTTTAAATTTATTAAATTAACCTACTTTAAAAAAAATACCAGACATTAACTAAATGTAAGGAGTAACTTAAATATAGGCTACAATGATAACTAGCTAAATGACGAACAGGTGTATTGATTGCATGAGTGTCCAAGATTGGCGGGAAACTAGAACAAAGGAAACATGTGACTGAAGAGAAACAATCTAAAAGTCCATGAAAAATGAAACTAAACACCAACAGAACGTGACACCTACTTCCATATTCTGTGTAGCTCAAACAAGTGATAGCTTCATTTGAACATGTGCTAACATTCAAAGATAACCAAAGCTATTAAAATGGAAATAATAGGCTATACTTTAAAAGAATATACTTAAACCCAATCTGCATGTTTGAGCTGTTTTAACTGAAAGAAACTTGGACAGGCATATCTTCAAATATGTCAGTGCCATTGCTTTGTCTCAAGATGCACACTAATGTTTTTTTTCCAAGGCACATTTATAAAATATTTAAAATGTACTTAAAAGTAAAACTTTTCATTGACATTATTACAAAGTGCTCTTTTTAAAAGTTTACTGAACTGTCTTAAGAAACAGTCATGAAAATTAATTCTACTTAAGTACTCATAAGGGGCCTTTTAATTAATTAATATTACATTATCTGCAAGTACAGTTTAAAAAAATACACTATATATATATATATATATATATATATATATATATACAGTTGCAATCGAAATTATTCAACCCCCATTGCAAATCAGGTTTATTGGCAAAATTTACAGACTTTCAGCTGTTTGCAATGAACACTAGACAGCAGCTTCTGGCAGCGTTTCTGAAGAATCTTAGCCCATTTCTCATTAGCAATGGCCTCCAGTTCAGTAATATTCTTGGGCTTGCGTGCTGCAACCGCCTTCTTCAAATCCCTCCAGAGATTTTCTATGGGCTTCAAGTCAGGTGACTGTGAGGCCACTGTAGACTCTTCCAGGACTTCTTCTGCAACCAAGCCTTGGTGGAATTTGAGGTATGCTTGGGATCATTGTCCTGTTGGAAGGTCCAATGACGCCCAAGCTTCAGCTTCCTCACTGACGGCATAAATCCATCTTGCCTTCCACACACTGCATGTTTCCAGTGCCAGAGGATGTAAAGCAGCCGCAGAGCATCACGAGCACCAACATGCTGAACTGCAGACAGAGTGTTCTTTACAGCATAATATGCTTTACCTTCTTCCTCCAGACACACCGCTGATCCAGAGGGCCGAAAAGTTCCAGTTTTTTTTTCCAGTTTTTGTTTCAGTTATCGCTCCACAGAACAGAATCCCAAAACTTCTTTGGCTTATTTATATGATTTTGAGCAAATTTGAGCCGACTTTTCTTGTGGTTTTGGGTCAGTAGTGGTGTAGGTCTTGGAGTTCTTACTGTGCAGCTGAACCCTCAGTGCCTGTTGCCTCCAGGTCTTGCTGCAGGTCTTCTGCAGTCACTCGAGGGTTTGTCTGAACCTGCCTTCTCAGAAATCTGGTTGCAGCCATTGATAGTTTCCTTTTTCTGCCCCGTCCATGTAGTGTAACCACTGTTCCTATAACTTTGAACTTACAAACTTTGCTTCCAAACATTTAGTGCCTTCGCTATCTTTTTGTATCCTGTTCCTTGTTTGTGAAGGGCGATGATATCTTTTCTTAACTTTTTGGACCATTCTTTTGACCATATTTCTAACTTGCAGTCAAACGTGACACTCAAGAAACCTAGCCAGTTCAGATATTTTGTGTGTTCTTTTTCAAGCACACCTGGTGCAACTAATGAAGCCCTTGATCAGTTGCATCAGGTGAGCTTGAGGCTACACCTGTTTTGCAGATTTGCACTGTTGTGAGGGACTCTCTTCTGGGGGTTGAATAATTTAGAAACTGCAGAAGTCATTAAAAGTAACATTTTCAGTTTTTGTATGTATATATATATATATATATATATATATATATACATTTGTATATTTGAAGTAGACTACAAGTACACATTCAATGCAATTAGGGGCACAAGGGACCAGACGTGGTACTTCGCAGATACAATTTTCTAAAGCGATGTTTTCCTTATACATTTTATTAAAAATTTCATTGGACTGAAAGATTAGCCAACAGTTTTCAAGTTGGAAGGACTTGCATGGGCAGGGGCATAGTGCCAGGGGCATTATCAAGATGGCTGCCAAGTGAACTGTCCGGTCTTTGATAATAGTCCCTTCTGTGTCACCATTATAGTCCCTTCTATGTCGTGGTAGCAAATCTTCGATGGAACAGGGTTGAAGGGTTGAAGGGTTGGTGGCTCCTGCATCAGACATCTGGACTTTGTTATTTTAATGTGCCATGTGTTGAAATTGCAGGAAGGTCAGACTAACTACATTAAAGTAGACGTCCCACATGGCCTATCAAAGCAGAAGAGCAAAGTGCCGGTAGTGTGGGGCAATCCCATTAACTAGACTGGGGTTTTGCTGCATGCAGACAGACAGAAATGCTCTGTGATCCTTCACATGCAGTCAGCATATGGATGTTCCTGAAACATCTGTGAGGTTCTGTTTCTTTCTTTCCTTCTACATCCATTTCTCCCACCCTCTCCCAGTTATCTTTGATATTTATTTTTGGGCACGTTGGCTAGCCTTACATGGTCTGGCATTGGTTGCAGCTCTTTCTGGAAGACGCCCACTGGTCTGCGCTCCGTCTGTGGCAGTGGCAGGACCGGAATACCAGACGTTTGAAGTCATTTTCATTTTCATTGTGCTTTGGAGATATGAATTGCGTATATCGGTTTATTAGAACAAGATTTATTCCAGTGGCAAATTAACAGATCTGATTTTGTTCGTAATCCTGACATTGGAGTATACTCATCAAACGCTGGCTCTCTAAACAATGGAGATTAAATCTGTGTGTGATAAGCATTTTGTACACAAATGTAACTGCAATAACAATGAATGTTTGATGCAACTGGTATAAAGAATGAAAGGAACTATTTGCCTGGTACTCACTCAGGACTGTTAGAGAGGGAGAGAGAGACCGGCCAGAACTTCCCACACAGAGAGCGGGTGGTGAATAAGACGCATTGTGTCACATAGGACACAGCAACAAATCGCTCATTGAATTGTCGTGGGGTAAGATTAATGCACAACAGCACAATGCAAACTCATAAAGCCCAATTTAGAGGACGACACAGAGGCGTCAGGCGCCCCATTCTCCATTCACTGGTCTGATTAAGTCACTAGGTCAAGGTTTTCCTTATTCATTGTGGATTTCTTTTAAAGTAAATCTTCACATTTTTTAAATTTAATGTGATTTGTATAGGAATGGTAAGTACCAGTGTTTTGTTACCTTCTAATATAAAATGAGTCATATAGTTCTTATGTTCCATTACAAAATTACTTGAATTAAAGGTAAAAGTAATTTAAAAAAAATCATAAACACATTAGAAGTGGTCTAAATATAATTAAAAAAAATTACATATATCTTCTGTGTCATAATCATTGCACGCTGTCCTACCTGCCTGTCAGCATATGTATTTCCATTCCTCCGCGCACCTGCTCGCGCAGACATCACATGTCATCAGGCTGTGCAGATGCAGAGTTGTAGACAGACGTCAGTCACAGAGCGCCACATACGAACAGTAGCCATTTTACACTTCCTCCTGAACCAAAACAATGAGCTTATGTTGCGTTCACGCAATGCATAACCGTAATTACGGAAGATGGCAACCCATGACGTTCTACTGTTCACATCCTCATACACAGATTTATGTGTTTCTATGTCAACACTATCAACTCCGAAATGAATTTGCTGCAGTCAGGTGGTACAAGCCAGAGCTCTGTAAGTTGTTTATGTTCATTATTATGTGCTTTCAGACATGAGGTAATGTAACGCCGTCTCTCGTGGCGCTTTGCAGACTCTGCTGTGTTTGTTCATGTGTTTTGAAGGAGGCGTGGCTTTGATGATGCTCTGAAGGGAGGGTGGGATTTCATGCTTTCAAAGCTAGCTTGCTATTGCTAGCCTCTCTGAAATTACCTACCCTACCTTTAACCTTTGACCACTGTGGTGGTAATAAACCCCAGTACTTAAGGGGGCGATAGAGTTACCTTCAAATGTCTGTGCCATTAAACCAGATCTAAACACTGACAACTTCAACTAAATTGCTCAGCAAGATTCTTATCAAACTTTTACAAGTTGACCTGAAAGAGAAAACACACCATAGAAGATAATTAGACTAACACGCGCTAAAGCGCACATTACACCAATGCCGATAATGCAATGTGTATTTGCAATGCTTTATGAATTGTGCTCTGAATTATTTTATTATTCAACAATGTATAAAACTAAACTTGCGTAGCCAGAAGTGTCTGTGATTATGATGTACATGTTGTAACTATTAATTTATTTTAAAATACAAAATGGATTTTTTTTATACAATCACTTGAATGCATCTTTTCTATTATCAACATGTTTTACACTTCTGAATGAAAATCTACGTTTAATATTTTTGGGAGGCATAACGTCAACAATGTCAGGTCAAGGTCATACAACTGTTCTGAGGCAATAATGAATAAAAAAAAGGATCATTATAGAATTAAATTCATGAAAAGAAAACCTTGGGTAGTTTGGCATAATATTGTATGAATATTTACTAGGAAAAAGATATTAAAATATTATAAATACACTTTTGCCCATGTCATATGGTGCGACCAACCAAATAATGCGGTCCAACCAACATGCAGAAACATTAAGGATAAAAAAAACAAAAAACATTTAAAAGATACTATAGAGAGGATCCCTGAAGAACGCAGTTCCTGTGACTAACGTCAATAACTCAAATATAATGCCAGATAATTTGAGCTTTTTATATGTTCAGGTTGTAAAATATCATCACCCAAATCCGAAGTGGAGTCTTTTGACTTGGCCAGTAAACAAGCAACCACCCTAAACACCCTAGCAACCACATAGCAACACCCTGGCAACCATCCTCAGCACCCTATGATCATGGAGGCGCCATGAAAGCAAGTTTTGTAATATTTTTGGAAAAAAACATACACTGACTCTATTGTGATCCACTGAACTGTATTCAGGTGATGAACTGTGCTCTGAGGCACAACGTGGTAATGAATCCTCTGTTGGAGTATTCTCCTAATACAAGAGACTGTGAACAGGATATGATGTTACTGTGTGTCTAAAGGTCTTATTACACTTTGTGCACAGGATTAAGATCCACAGGATGACTACATAAAAGCAGGGATAAGAGGAGACGGTGAAGGCAAAAGTGCTCAGGTTACGCATTACACACATGATTAGGCTTCAGGCTCCTGCGTTAAGCTAGTTTTTCGTCACACTCCGGAGCACTTATGTTATGGAAGTGTGCTTCATAACACTTTTTTTTCTGTGGTTTGTCAGTGCAAAACTTACCACCAAGGTGCTGAGGTGTTTTGGATGGTTCCCAGGGTGTCGCTAAGAGGTTCTGAGTGGTTTCTAATGTGTTGATTAATGGTTGCTTACTGGTCCAAGTCAAAAGGGCTCACCTTAAATCTCTACGATATTCATGTCTCCAGGTATGGTTTGGGTCCTTTCTTCAAGGTAAGTCTATCGGATTTCTTAATCGCACACCTCTCCTCAACAAGTCTTATGGTGTATAATTCAGATCCGTTTCACAAATGGTGCAGGATGAGTTGCACACCGAAGTTTAATACTTACGGTCAGGGGTTTGTTTAAATCTCTAACCTTCGGAGAGGGAAACACAGAGTAGCAGAGAGAAGAAATGCTTGGCATCCAGCAGACAAAAGGGTGGGACTGGCAGGAAAAGCAGCGATGAGTAAAGCTCATGTTCTCCTTTATGAGCCCCTCATCTAACGGCCGCATTTGATTACAGTAAGGCTCAGAGTTGAGGAACTTTTACAGGATTACTGCCAGTTTCCTCCAGCACACACACACTGCTGGATGCTGGACCGTCTCGGTGAAACTGGAGTGGGGGAAGCTTTAATGAGGGGTATGAAGGGATGATGTTGAAGCCAGTCAGGGGAAACAGTGGGGAGTCTCCTTCGGATCGTACAATCCACTCGACTCATGTTATGCAGTTCATTCTGTTTTGATTCCAGTGAAGCTTCAAGAAACAAAAAGGTAAGGATTCCTTTTTTTACGATGTATGCAGATGTTTTCTTTTTATTTAAGAATCTAGTACTCAGTTATATCCCAGACGAAAGAAAAATTACAATCTGTTAGTTACTAGATAGCAATGAGATTATTTAGAGAGCAAGCTGAGACTTTTTCATGCTTCTCAGATTTTTCTCCTGAGGAAAAAAAACCCTAATCTCCTGAAGAATTCCAATGGGATCTTGACTGTCTTTCAAAATGTGCTCACAATACCAAAAGTCTGCAGTCAATTATGAACTCAAATCCCTATGTTCACTGATTTGTGACTATTTTTATTTCTCATAAGGAATTTTAAGGAGAAACATCTGAGACAAAGTTGATTAGAAACGTCTTCTAAGCTACGAAAGAACAACCTGAATGAAATTAAAATTTTCAAATGGGATTTTATGGCATATTCTTCATGTTTCCTATAATGTTGTCTGGAATTTAGATATATATTTTATATCTTATAAATAATTATCTAACATTTCGGTGTTGGATCTTCTACTGTACAAATGGTTATTAAAACATATTTATTTATGTAATTTTGTGTAAAATTTTTAATTTGACATTATTACAAAGTGCACTTTTTAGAAGTGTGTAAAGAAATGTCTTTAAGAAAACCTCATTACTCTTTCATATAGAGTTATATTATCTGTTGGAACATTTTTTGAAATATGCTTTTAAAATATGAAGTACACTACAAGTGCACATTCGGTAACACTTTTTTACAGTGTCCTTGTTACATATGTTACATGTACTTACCATAGTAATAACAGTAAATGATGCATAATTACATGCAAGTAGCCCCTTAACCACATCCTAATCATAACCTAACCTGTACATGTAGTTGCTTATTATTACTCAGTACTTAAATATATAATTACACTGTAACAATGACACCTTAAAATAAAGTGTAACCCTTTATTTTAAGGTGATGTAGTTACATTGTACTTACCCAAATAAGCACTGAGTAATATTAATTAACTACATGTGGTTACTATAGAGTTGCGGTTAGGGTTAGGGTTTGGTTTAGGGTTAGTTACTTGCAATAATGGATAATTTACTGTTTTTGGTGACACTTTATTTTATGGTGTCATTGTATATTTAAGTACTGAGTAATATTAAGCAACTACATGTACTTAGGGTTAGGGTAAGATTTGGTTGAGGGTTAGATGCATGCAATTATGCATAATTTACTGTTATCACTATGGTAAGTACATGTAACATGTAACAAGGACACTGTAAAATAAAGTGTTACCTTTTTTTTTTTTACTATAGTAAGTACATGTAACATGTAACTATGTCACCTTAAAATAAAGTGTTACCAAATCTTTTATGAATCTCAGCTCTATGAAAGGACAACATTTCTTTTTGCACTTTAGTAATATGAGTTCAGATGGTGACAAGGCCCAGGCCAACCGCACCCATTAAGACGGCATCCCACCAACACTTAAAACTTACAGCAGTGACGGTAAAGATTCTTTACCTGCCTCTTAAAGGACATAAAACCATTACTGAAGTCAAACTGATTTAAGACGTCTAATGAGTAATCTGGTCTGTGTAGAGTAAAATAAAGTCTGTGTCTTAATAAGTGTGTTAGTGAAAATAAGGTGAAGATATACTGTGCCACCCTAAATGTCAAGAGTGAAAGACTGCTCTCTAATTTAAACTCGCACCCTTGACTCGTGGCCAAAGAGGCAATGCTGTTTTTCTGCTTTGAACGAGGGGCCAAGTGCTGTAATCTCAGCTCTCTCACATGATAAGGTTAGGCTGGGGTTGAGTGAGGGGTCTGGGCTGTTAGTGGTCTTGATGGGGGTGGATCAGTGTTGTTTCTCTGTTCAGAGAGTGCATGGGCTGCACGTTCACGCTGTTAATGGAGGTACCGAGAGACGGGAGCAGTAATTTCTCAGATCATTTCCTACCACTTTGCTTTTCCCTCGGCCCCCCTTGTTCATTAGCAGTCATTAATTCCTCAGAAAAACCTCCAGTGAGGGTGGCGAGGGCCGCTGAAAGGCAGAAAAACAGCAGTGAGACAAAGGATCACATGTGGAGGTCATGCGGGGCATGTTTTGGGGCCCAGCTTGTTTCTTTCTAATCCAAAAGCATGTGTGAACAACTACTCATCAAACCATGGATTGAGCCTCACTGTGTCAAGTGATTTCTGTTCAAAGTCAAATAAGTTACAAAAGATAGGACAGATATAGAAATAAATTGTTTACCCTAAAATTGTTCATATTTTTTACGTAGAACACAAAAGGAGAATTTTTGAAGAATGTTCACGCTGCACTTTGACATAACGACTCACAGTGACCACATTAACAAATAAAAAAAAGCACATCAGAAAAGTAGTTCATATGACACAATATTGCACGTCTTCTGAAGCAATGGTTGAAATATTGTAATATGTCATTTTGTTCACCCCATAAAAAATATTTTTGTCTCTCAACAATGATCTCATCAATGTCTCAAAACTGTGCTCAAACGTTATAAAATACTAAAGTCTGCAAGATTTCAGAACTCAGAGTGTTCAATATGAACTTAAATATTTGAAAATCTTTTTATATATCTATAATCTTGTATGCCAACAAATGTTTCATTTGTTGCTGTTTTTACTTTAACAAAAAAAGTTTAGATATTGTTGAGATACCATTGCTGTGAACTCTTGTATGTCTCTTGAGCAACATTTGAGCAATAACATTTTTCTCCAGGACCCTAAACCTTTCTGTTGAAACTTGTGATAAATGCAAAAAAAAATAACATTGGCAGGCATAAATTTCATAATGTCATAGTGACTGACAACCGTAAAAATTGTCTGTATTGCAATTGCTCATAATTCGTCTCACACTCAAGCAATTCCCTTCATCACACTGCACAGCTAAAAAAAAAAGAAAAAAAAAAAAGAGGTAGAAAGTAACCAATATTAAAAAGGTTTCAACACAGCTGGGACTGGTGCTCAAACTGTAAACTGTTGCTTGCTATTACTTTTCTAACCGACTGAACGGTTTTATTTGGTAGACGAATGTACAGGTGAGGAAAACTCATCAATGACCATTGAAGAAGGGATTTATGACCCTTTTTTGACTTGCGTCAACACCTTAGTAACTGCATAGCAACGCCCTGGCAACCACCCACAACACCGTAGCATTGTGACATCACTTGCAAGAATGAGTCAGAAAATGTTTATATTTAGTTTGAAATCTTATACCCATAAATCTGCCTGAAGTTACCTCTAAATATCTATCTGATATCTAAATGTATATCAAGTCATGAAGCTATACTATACAGAAAGCTATAATCATTAATAATATAATTATAGCGAAGAGCAGGATACAACTGCATGCACAATGCATCATGTAATGTAATATTCCCCCAATTTGGCTGAAGACAGAAGGCCGTTTCTTCGCTCATGCCCCTCCACACACACATTACGCTGCACGAAGTGGAACGGAAGCAGCGTTTGATTAGCCTCTGTAATCAGGGTCTGTCCAGACACAATAATGACATTATTACAGATTCTTATCAAACAAAGCCCACAGGTCATGTCCTCAAAAAGACAATCTGGACTGTACTCGCAGCAACACAGATGAAGCACACTAACACGATTTCTTTCACGAGCTGAAGAATAAAAAAGCTTGGATGGAACGAGAATAAGAGAAAAAAAATTCAGAAAGTTGAACTTTCAGAAAATGTTGGTTGTCCACCTCAAGAGGTCAAACTAAAATATTATATGATCTATTATATGCTAAAAAATTTGGAGATAGTGTAACTTTTTAGCAATAAACAATTTCCCCAGCTCTTATACAGCTATACTGTATGAAAATTGTCAGAATATGCAGTGGGGTTAAAGGTAAAAACGTTGCTGATTTAGCATACATTAAACAATCCCTTAAGTTAGTTTTGTTTATGGTAAAACACTGCAAAAATACTGTTAATTGGTTAATAGTAAGTTCCTTTACTGTATACGGTGAAAAACTGTAATAAATCTAATGGGGTATTTCATGTAATTTGACAGTACTGTAATTTTACTGTGATTTACATTTTTTTTGGAAGTGAAAAAGAACTAGTAATCTTATCATTTAAAGTGAAAATCTGTAAATTGACATTCCTAGAATTCTCTGCGTGACACTTGACATTTGGTGGTTTTTCATTAAAATAACTCTTTTTTTTTTTTCTTATCAGTTACAGTACATACATTATAGGGTTTAATGTTACGTCTTATGTTTTCATGCATTATGCGCACCTTCTACATATTAGTATTAACCTCAGCTTGAGGAAAAGCTACTTGTTTCTTTCTCTTTTACAGTGCACTTTTCTTAAATGTTCCATTTCTTAAAGGAATCAACACATGGGGAAACTATTTTAGCTAAACATATTAGGAATTACTATTTTGATTAATTAGTATTTTTTCTACAATGTATTGAATATCTAAAACTGTATTTGTTAGATTATTTGAACATCCAGTTCTAATTTATATCCCTTTGTTTTGCAGCCTAACAACTGTGCTAGACTCCACGACTATCCTCCTGGCAGGGATCGCTGGATACTTCAGATGAGCAAGGAACATTAAGACTGGAGAATTACAGTCCTTCTTTGGAGTTTGTGAGGCTTTTGGACTGCACTTTATTTTGATAGAATTAGATGCAGTCTGTTTGATTCACTCACTCTTGTTTCATGTAGCACCAACCCTTCACACTTCATTCCCCACATACTGTAAAGCACAGTACTTAATTTAGAGATATGAGAAATATCAGAGAAAAATGCCAAATGAAGGACGTAATAGAAAATGGTTCTTTCAATGGCATTTAAAAATTTCACATGAGAGTAATGATTTCTTAAAATGATGTAATCATGTTCGCTCTACTTGGGTGGCAAGTAATAGAAATTAGGGGTTAAATACTTAACTGTGAAAGCTGATCAGCCCTCATGGCTGTGATTCAAAATGCTACACCACAAATTAGATAGCCTATGTTTTTGCGGACATGTCCCATGGTAATACTGTGGTATTCTTTGGAGTACCTCACCACGTTAATACAATTATTTATAACATGTCAGGATGGTGTTACCACCATCCTTCTAAAGTACATTTTTGCAAGAGCTACTGCAGATAAGAATCTTTTCCCCAATGTAATGAGAGTCAGATTTACATCTCTTTCTCACCTCACCATGAATTAATCTTATAGCAAAATGCAATAAGTGATGTTAACTGTTAATTTCAAAAGCCTTATCTTCTGTGCCTTTTTAGCGAGAAAATTGCATCAAGTTTCTTATCTGGGTGTAGTGGATAATTAGGGAAATACCTAGAGTTAAGCCAAGCATGGGAGAAGCAGGAGTCGGGGTGGGATGGCGGGGGTTACCGGTTTGTTGTGGCTGTGTGGGTTCCTGGCATGCGGATTTGTGACTGTAGTGAAAAATCACATTGCCAGGGATTACCACACTGCCATGGCCTTACCAGCAGTTCATGAGGAAATGGACAAAAATGGAGGAAATTTGAAAAAAGGGCTCCTGTCGTGGCAGAATGAAAAAGGGAAACTTCCTTAGGGTGTTTATACTCAAAAAGCAAAACACCTGCATTTGTGACGTCATTCTGAGCGGGTGCAGAGCTTGGCTGATTGGTGAACGTGCACGCTTGGTT
Organism: Abramis brama; assembly: GCF_963993115.1. Taxonomy (NCBI): domain Eukaryota; kingdom Metazoa; phylum Chordata; class Actinopteri; order Cypriniformes; family Leuciscidae; genus Abramis; species Abramis brama. Next base: position 5,172,519 of record NC_139987.1, read on the forward strand.
TTGTTGTTCACAGTGGCTAAGTTCTTCACCTGAAAAGAAACTAAGAAAGTGCTGTTTTCTTTTGGAAAGACTATGCTATGTATATAACATACTGGTAATATATGAATCTTGTGGGAAAAAAGTACACTTTAGCATACTTTTAAAAAGAGAACTTATTATGGCGATAATATACTTTAAAATAATAGACTTGAGTCTGAACTGAATGTAGTTTTTGGACACTTAACTGCATTGCTAGCCTGGTTAAAACCAGACCATTCTCAGTAGTAACTGAGTTATGGTCTGGCAAAGCTTCATTAATAACTCATTTCCAAAGGGGCGTCACCAATGGACGTCGCTCAAATGCCTCTGGGCGCAATTGGATTGACCTAAAACCAATCAGAGCGATCGTCATCGTGTAAAGCCATATGCTGCGTCCCAATTCGCCTAAGTTACACTACGCCATAAAAGTATGTACTCTTTTTGTGAAGAAAAGGTATTTACTTTTGAATGTGTAGCAAAAAAGTAGGCAAGCTTTGGGATATACTACTTCGTCATCTTTATCGGACGGATCTGTCGCGTGCATCCTGTCACGTAAACTGCCCTGTCAATCATCTTGTCACAGTTAAAATCCTCTATTAAATCTAATTTAATTTCCTACCGTTTCGGAGAGAAATGTAGTAGCACGTTCATCTGCCAGTGGGTCTTTCATGGAGACTGTCCTCATGTGTTTGCAATTATATAATATAAGTAATGCATTAATATAAATATAAATATAAATATAAATATAATAATGCATTTAAAAGTTGAACGGACATCGCTCAAATGCCTAATGCGCAATTGGATAGACCTAAAACCAATCAGAGCGATCGTCATTGTGTAAAGCCCGCCCCAACGTTTCTGACTGGTGTCCTGATTTTGACGGATTAGAAATGGGCTTGAATGAGCTCTTTGCCAGACTACTTGCAGAGCAAATCTAAATTTGCCGGAAGTTGTCTGGGTTTTCCCAGGCTACTGCATTGCAATTAAATGAATATGTGTTATGGTTTAAATTTATATTGTGATTAGCTGGACTTTAGAGTGCTTTTTTAACCCACTTAAAAGACTTAAGTTTCTTTCTTACTTTCTCAAGTAAGACTTAAGTATATTTGTATAAGTATACTTCACAGACAGGGTTTAGATTCAGCCAAGATTAGGCATTAGTTCCATTGGGACATTTAACTAGCTCTTAGAAAAATGCCTTAGAAAAAAAACATTACTGGTGTGCATCTTGAGACAAAACAATGGCACTGACATATTTTAAGATATCAAGTTGCTTTCAGGTTCAACAGCTCAAACATGCATTTTAGATTTACTTACGCCTTGTCTGTGAAACCGGGGGTTGGAGTACATTAAGTTCATTGAAACTTGCATGTCATGACTTTAATTAAATATATTTGTAATTACACATTTGTAATGATGAAGTTGCAATTCAGTACATTTAACATAAATTGACTTTTAATGTAATATCAAATAACAAACTACAGTTAAAATTATAATCAAGAACTTAACATGTGCCTTTAATGTGTTAATCAACACATCAAAATGAGTGTACTTCAAAACACAACAAAAGATTATATAATATTTAAATAATTTAAAGTATGATAACAAGTAAAACTGTTAATTTGACATTACAAAGTGCAATTTTTAAAAGTGAATTTAAATGTTAAGAAACAGCCAAGTGTAAAAGTCTTTTGAAAATATACTTGTGCACATTCAATACAATTAAGTGCACCTATTTTTCTCCAGAGTAGTGTAATAATTATGGTTTTATTAAAGGAATATTTTACCCAAAAATGAAAATCCTGTCATCACTTACTCGCTCAAACAACAGATTTCAAACGACACAAGGTTGGGTAAACTGCTTACAGAATTTTCTCAGGCCATATTTCTAAATGTTAACGAGGAAGGTATTAGCATCAGACAAACATAATAAATAACAAACATATCTAAATTGAAGATAATAGATGTTCTGTGTCATAATCAAACACACATGGGTAATGATAAATCTTGCTTAAAAACAGAGAGATGTGCCAATATTGAAACAGAACAGTGCTCCCATGAGACTGTTGGCTGAAGCTTTCATTGTGAATGCAAATGTCTCATTCAAAGCAGATGGCCATTATGTTAAAGGTGAAGTGTGTAATTTCCGTGCCACTATAGTGCCACCAAACAGACCTGCAAAAATAATACTGTTTTCAAACAGGTTTCCCAAACACTCCTGTTTGCTAATGTCAAATCAAACAGCTAGCCGCGCCCCACTAACCCCATTGGTTGAGCTGTTGCTGTTGCCGGGCGGGTCAGGAGCCTCAAACAAGCAAAGCAATGTTTTGCTGCAGTATTTAGAGTTTTTGAGGGAATCCACCTACAAATTGTTGACTTGAAGTTCTTGCTGAATGTTAGGATGGGATAAGTGTTCTTTAACATAGTACTTCAGCTTTAACTAAGGATGCAAATGAACATGATTTAAAGTGTAATAATAAAATATAATAAGATAAGGCATGATCAAGAAATCACAATCCTGAAAAGGTAAAACTTGGCTTTCTAACTTGGTAATGTATTTCCATGCACCTGTATAGTTTTAAAAATGTCAAATGATAATCTGTGTGGAGTTACGTGTCTCATCAGGACCTGAGCTCCGGTGCCTTCTGAGCTGATATCAGTTGTAGTAAAATACTGGCTCAGTTCAGCAGGAACAGGAGTGTGGCCCAAAGAACCATCTAGAGCTTTCAAAGGCCTTTTGCAGAACCTAACCTAAAGAAACAAGTCTGTGTTTGATGTGTACTTGTCTCTAAACGAATGTCCTGAAATGCCCTAACCTTAAATGAACCAGGAGGGCTGGTTTCCCAGGCACAGATTAAGCAAAGTCCCACAATAAAAAGAATTTCCAGAGAGAAGGATCAGAGTTCAGGTGACTTGACTTGGTCACATTTGAATGACTTGAGAACTGTTTGAAAATAAAGCATTTATTTGTTATATGACTTGGTCTCTTAGTTGAATGACTTGGATTTACTTTTATTTTTTTCACCTAATTGACACAACAAAAACATGTTGTTTTTGACATATGAGGAAAACAAATACAATTTGGTGTTTTGTTTTAAATAATTGCTCTGTGGCCACATCATGAGGAACTGGCACCACACAGACTGCCTTGCCTGTTGAGCTTCACCAATGTACTGTATGTCCAGTATGTATCAGTGTAATGCCCTCTAGTGTTGAACCTGCGGTCTAAATTCACAAACTCTTTTATACTCTTTAGACTGTAAAAAAATATTATTGGTCTAACTTAAAAAAGTAAGTTACCTGGTTGCCTAAATTTTGAGTTAATTGAAATAAAAAAAAATTGAGTTAATACAATGAAGGAGATTGGTATAATAAATAGAAACTCAAAATACTATGTTATCTGAACCACATTAATTATCTAAGTTGATTTGACAAAAAATAAAAAGTTGTGATAACAAATCATGAAAATGTTTTTTTACAGTTTTTATATGTATATTATATGTATAATATATGTATAATATATTTAATTATGTGAGCAAGCAGAAAGTAAGCATACATGTCGAAAGGCTTTGAAGATTTTTTGAGTGAGCACAATCACTAAATAGAGATGATAAAAAAGTTCCGGATTGCTGCGGGACTGCAGCCCATTTTAACACTTGCTTCGTAAAATTAGTGGTTAAAACAGTTTACATCTGTTTTATAGAATATTAAAAGAATGTTTTGAAACTTTAAAAATAATTCAGATAATTAAATTAAAAATAATTGTTTTGGTGATCTGAAAAAAATATTTGTATATTGTTATATTGTATGTGGGATCTAACTCTGTAAACTGAGAGATTTGGTGATAGATCTTTCTTTATGGGGCAGAGTTTTATGAATGAATTATGTAAAAAGATTGATCAAATATGGTTGGACATTATATGGAATAAAAAAAATACATTACATAAAGAAAACAGTCACATTTTTATGAAAATTGTGTTCTAAATGTTTTGGATTTTGAAACATTAAATAATACATTTAAAACAAGTTAATTGGCTTGTAATGTATAATGTATAAAGTATAAAAGTATAACGGCGGACGAGGAGCTCACCAAAGTGGAGCAGGGGGAACTGGAAAAGAGAGCGCAGAAAGTTTAGCAATAGCCTCTTTGGCCTACACTGGACAGGCGGGGAGTTCATAGACTGCCTCAATGATCGTGTTAGGGCAGACAGCAAGTTCGAAAGCTGCTTCCTTGGTCATAACAGGGCAGACAGAGGGTTCAAGGGTGACCTTCGTGGTCTTATCAAGGCCGTTAGAGAGTTCAGGGATGACCTCTGTGGTCGTGTCTGAGAAGGTAATGAGTGGCCATAACAGAAAGAGGGTAAAGAGCATCCATGGACAGTCCACCATCACAGAAAGCACAATCGATGATGGAAGTTGCTCTGAGACCCCCAGACTTGGGACCACTGAACTTGGACTTGCATTGATCACCAGACTCGGGATGCTGGCTGCTCGCACTGGCATCAGTTGTGGGTCCACACTGGAAATCAGTCTCCAACGCCCAGGGGCATTCTTTAAAAACGGCTGGAGACTCTCGCGTGGCAGCCATGAAGGCTGATTCGGGTTTGGACAGGAGTGAACCCAGCTCCATGACCGTTGGAGCTGATGAAGAGTAGCCGGTCTGTAAGTGCGATTTCATCAAAAGGTCCCTGATATGAAAACTCACAAAACGGCTGGACGTATTCCTTATTCAACTTTTTCATTGCCAACGATGCAGTAATTGGTCAACTCGGTCCATGATAGATCTAGATCGGCTGCTGGATCTATACTTGGTGTAGTCTTCTGTTACGAATCACTGCTCCAAGACTTGATGGGCTATCCAAGTGCAGTCCAAGTGCAGCCTTTATTTAGGACAATCCATAAGAGTAGCCAAAAACAGGTAAATGGTCGAATATAATCCAAAATAGGGCAAAATTCAAGAAAACAGACCAAAAGCATGAACACTGGAACAGGGAACTAGAATATAGACGCTCAGAAATGCACCAGTAACATTCACAAAGAACTATGCAAAGAAAGCAATGGAGAAAAAGGCAAATTCAGACAAGCAAATGATCGACAGGTGGGAGAAATTAAACCCTAGTGAATACGGGGAATGGATTATGGGCAATATAGTTCATCATGGGAGAGAAAAGGAGTCAGGAGGAGTGCCCTCTGGTGGAGATCATGGGCAGTCCAGCAGGAGGATCTTAAACTATCTAGATGTTTATATGGTTGTCAATGAATGGGACGCTAAATATCGTTTTGACTTTAACAAGATTTTCTAAATAAAAAGGCAAGATAAACCTGGTGTCCTCCATGATTCCTGTTCTCTCTGACAACAAATCACTTGAATGTCACAAGCTCATAATTATGACTTCAGAACTGGGAAGTAGAACATTTCTGATAGCACATGAAGGCAGATATTCATTTTGATTTATTTATCATGAAGGCAGATCATTTATTCAAGATCCAAGACAGGACAATCAAGCCAACAGTGCCAGGTGTTACATAATTGGCAGCAGGTGCAACACACTTCTCAAACTCTTACTGTACACCTTTTTATAGGTACGTGTGAACTACCATGCCATCTCCTGAGAAGTACACATAAACAACAGATACTCAACAGAAAAACATTTGGAGTTCTCAGATTGAAGAAATCACTAGAAATTGGGGGCACATCATACTTAAATTTATTATTAACAAACCACACACAAACATCTACTAATGACTTGTTAATGCATTACTGTGTCATGATTTTACTTGAGGGGGCATATCATACTTAATTCATTAGCTAACCATACACCATTCAACATACCTACACTGCACTCAGCCAAAGTGTGACAACACCAACTAACATCAACTAATGGCTTGTCAATGCATTACTGTGTCATGACTTTATATCATAATTATTTCACTGTTAACTACTTATCAAATTCAGCTCATGATTTAACATAAACGTACTATGAAATACACATCCTACTAGTACTTAACTAGTATTCAGCCCAGTTATGTGTGTCTGGATGGAGCAAATGGTCCCCTGACCTTAGTTCATGTTTCCTGTTTTTTTTGGGGGGGGAACCGATTCCTTGGGAACTGTTGTAAGTCACAGTAGGTTGAGTTTGATGGGAAAGAGAATATCACAAAACAGATTAAGACATTTTAAGAAAAATTATTAGTGGATTTAGTATTTTCTATGTTTGATATGAAGGATCAGTGAAAATAATGACAGACTAAACCTGTGCCATTCAGTAATGTTTATGACGAAGCTGCAAATGTCAATAGTTTAAATTGAAAATAAATTGTTTACATTTATTTTAAAGTCAAAATATTACGTATTCCTTCCTACTGAGCCTGACTGATTTAGTTTACCCCTAAATGTTAATTAATGCATTAACTATCAAACATGTACTAACATGTAGTTAAGGCTGCTGTTATTCATGCATGAATCATTATGACTCCTGTCGTAGTTAAGGATAGCAGCTCTTCATTGCCTCATGATTAGTTCATATCTCCTATGTTCATGTTAAAGGGGTGGTATAATGCCCTTTTCACAAGATGTACAATAAATCTCTGATGTCGCCAGAGTGTGTGTGTGTGTGTGTGTGTGAAGTTTTAGCTCAAAATACCCCACAGATATTTTTATATAGCATGTTAAAATTGTCACTTTTTGAGGGTTAGAAAAAACGGTGTTTGTGTCTGGCCCTTTAAATGCAAATATGCTGCTGCTCCCGACACAGAGGGCGGGGTTTCAAAACACTACTGTGTAGCAGCCTATTTTTTTACAGTCTATGGTAGCAGCACCGATTACGCAGACACACACTAAAATGACAGAAACGGTTCTGCCTTTTATGTTTAAACGGAGTCAGACAAAGATGGAGAGACTCAAGAAGAAGTGACAACACGTAGAATGCAACAGGACGTCTCTGAATGGTTAGTTGATGAATTTATGTTGCTGATGTGGAGTTAACTATCTTCAATCCCTGGTGAAAAAAAAATATGTTAAGTATACTTGAAGCCAGACTAATTATTAGTATACTTCAAATGTGTTAATGATTAGTTAACTTAAAGTGTGCTATTTTGAAACAACTAATTTTGTACTAAGTATATTTTAGTAGTAATGAAGTTGTAGTAAAGCATAACTTTAAATGTATTTAGTGTACTTTTGTGTACTAAATTGGAACAACTTTAAGTATATTTAGTATATTTTAAGTATATGCCTGTGTAGGGACTAGTTACATACTTGATTAGTGTATTAAAGTGTACTTTATTTGTGTTACAAGTACATTACAAATTAATTACAAGTGTCTTCGAAACATACAAGAAATATACCGTAAATTTATTAAAAATATATACTAAGTATACTTGCAGCCACACTAATTATAAGTATACTTCAAGTGTGTTAAGGATTAGTTAACTTTAAGTGTGCTATTTTGAAACAACTAATTTTGTACTAAGTATATTTTAGTTGTATTTAAATTGTAGTAAAGCATAACTTTAAGTCTATTTAGTGTACTTTTGTGTGCTAAATTGGAACAACTTCAAGTATACTTAGTATACTTTAAGTATATGCCTGTGTAGGGACTATTTACATACTTGATAAGTGATAATAAAGTGTACTTTATCTGTGTTACAAGTACATTACAAAATCATTACGAGCAATATACAAGTCTATTATTTTTGAGTAAAAATAATATTATTCTCCGTAATACCTTTGGCTTAATCCAAATACTACAAATAGCACACTTTGTCTTCAATAACAAATGCACATTAATAAACAAATATTACTTAGCTATACTTTGTACAATATACTTTAAAGCTATAGTAGGTAATGTTGGAGAGCTAGCAAGATTTGAAAGCGGCACCTCTTCTAAGCTCCACCCCCTCCCGTCAGTACTCCGTCCAAAGCTACGCCCCCACAAACATGAACGCGCATCCACAGTCGGAGTCAGCTGCAGGTCACAGGAAAGCAGAGTATTTTTGTCATGTTGGAATAAATATTTTTAAACGATAAATGCCTTTCCTTTACCATTTCAGCATAAACAAGCTATTACTTTTCTTACCTCCTTACATGCTAAATGAATAATGACAATGAATGTTGTATAACACTTTTTTTTTTTTTTTTTTTTAAACGAACAAGAGAGACCTAAGAGAAATACTTTTTTACACAAGTATCTGTACTTTCGCTGCTTTTGATTGTCATAAACAATCTGTATTTACATATAATAAATAAGAAATAAATATATATAAGAAAAGGAGTGTCCAGGGATGGCTGACAGGTCAGGCTTTGGTGAGGCGTCGTCTGCTGTGGTGATCTACTCCTTTGGCAGTGATTTACCTTTAGGAAGAATATCACAATTACACATCTGACAATAATTACTGCATATCAAAGACACACAAAGAATGACAACAAAACTTTGTTTCCATTTCACACAGTAACAAACATTTCTTCTCGTAGCTAACAAAACACATATGCCACATCACCACAGTTGTCCCGTTTATAAGCAATATTAACGTCATTTTATCACAATTATAATGCAGACACTTGCGACTATGGCTGTGCAATATGTTCAAAATGGCATGTCCTAAAAGTCAGATAAGCAGACCTGTAACGCAACTGGCTTACACCGACAGAGAAGCTAATGTTAGCATTGCTAGTTAGCACTAGCTACAAAAGTAGCTACGTGGCCTAACGTAACATATATCATGGAAATAACAAATCCCCCCGAAGCAAAACAAATAATTACCTGTTCAGCAGAAAGAACGCAACCTCGGCATCGCTTTTCATCACTTTTGCTCCCTCAGTTGTCTCCACCATTCAAATGCTGCAATGTTGACGCAAGTTTGTTCTCTGGCTTTATCCAGTGCCTGTTTCGTTGCAGCCTTTTCTGCCTCCGATTTTCTTTTTTTTAGGCTTTTTATCAGGGCGAGCAGTTACCAGCAAAGCTGGCATTGGTAGATTTTGCTGCATTTTCTCTTCCATTGTGCCGCAAACTCCTGCTTACTCGGTGTAGTGAGCTGAATGTTTCCGGAGCGGTGACATGTGATGAGTGCACGCAGGGCAGCGCACGCAGTGGTGCTCGGGCACGAGACATGAAGGCATCTGATTGGTTCTTTACATTCGCACCGAATGGCAGTGATTGGTCAGAGTTTTTACTGTCCTGCAGCTGCTACAGAGGTCTGATTTTTTTCATTCCTTTTTCTGAACACATAATGTATTGACTACTCTCAGGATGGAAGGACCATTTCACCCAGTATAAAAAAAAGTGTTTCTGAACAGGATTACCTACCCTAGTGAGTGAACTTCCATTTTTGGCCATGCAATATAGCCAGTGTTTACTTGGCTGCATGTTAAACGGCCACTTGTGACATCACAATCCAGTAGCTGCCACTTTCTGTACAGTAGAAAACACATTTTCTTGTGTGTTCCAATGGTGTGATTGTTGATGTAAAATTTGTAATGGATTTGTGTTTATTGTACATTGTGCCTATCTTTAACATTGTATAAACTTAAATTAAAAATACTTAAATCACAATTACAAAAGTAGCCATTTGTACACTGTATACTCAAATCTATTTTAAGTAGATCAACATAAGTATGTTTTCTTTAAATACACAAAAACTTAAAAGGACTTGTAGTGAACTTTTTAGAAATATGTTAAAAGTGTGCTTGTTTTTAGCATATTTCTTAAAAGTGTAATTAATCATATATTTATTACCAATGTACTTATAGTGCACTTGTTAGAAATATATTAAAAGTATGCTTGTTTTTAGCATTTTTTTTTAAAGTGTATTTAAGCATACATTTATTATCAATGTACTTATAGTGCACTTGTTAGAAATATATTGAAAGTATGCTTGTTTTTAGCATATTTCTTAAAAAATGTAATTAAGCATATATTTATTACCAATGTACTTATAGTGCACTAGTTAGAAATATATTAAAAGTATGCTTGATTTAAGCATATTTCTTAAAAGTGTAATTAAGCATATATTTATTACCAATGTACTTATAGTGCACTTGTTAGAAATATATTGAAAGTATGCTTGATTTTAGCATATTTCTTAAAAATGTAATTAAGCATATATTTATTACCAATGAACTTATAGTGCACTTGTTAGAAATATGTTAAAAGTATGCTTGCTTTTAAATATATTTTTAGAAAATATACTAAAGTACTATTATTTTAAAGTGTGTTAAAAGTTGTATTATAAAAATAGATAAAAAGCATGATGCTAATATACTTTTAATATATTTAAAGATAGTATATTTTTTTTAAATATATTTGCAATGTACTATTGAAAAAGGGAATATATTTCAAATATAATAAAGTATACTTTTTTTTCACCAGGGATTAGCATATTCTGTCATGATAATCTATAAATCGCTCGTATAGGAACTGCTGTGAGATGCACACCGAGTGACTTTCTATTGTATGTGAAAAAACGGATGCTACAGTTTGAGCTGACTCACAAATGTGCTCGACAGGGACGTGCACAAGAATTTTGAGGGGCAGTTAAAATATCACCAAAATACACATGAGAAAAAGAGTTCCTCATATTATTGTTTATTGTTTTTTTAATTATTTTTTTATTTTATTTTTATTATTGTTTTAAATTTGAAAATAAATAATCTGGATTGAATTGACAGATGGGGAAAAACTCGCTTCTAATAAAAGCGAGTAATATAAAATAAATAAATAAAAACGCTTAAATTTCGGGAAAAAATACAATCCTTTTTTAACCTTTTGGTTTCCCGTACATTCAGTTGTGCTTCTTGCTCGTATTCAGTTCTGATGGTACATATGGTAACTGGGCAACTATGCATGATTTGTAGTATGATTGCATGCTACACCGGTCGCGTGCAGCACTGCAGCCAGGTAAACAGAGTTTGCCCTTCCCCTACTGACTTTCACTTTCAGTGACCGAATGGAAGTGAATGAGGCTTTGCGATTTTTTTTTATTTTTTATCTAGGCCTACATGAAATTCTTACATGCATTGTACGATTTATTTATTTATTTTTCCCCTCGGAAGGGCAACGTGAGTCGAGAAGGGCATATGGGCAGTTGCCTGGGCAACCTGAGCAACCCCCCTGTGCACGTCCCTGGTGCTCGACTACAACAACTCTTCCTCATAGACATTAAAAGAAATGGACACAGTGACCCCATTGGATTCAACCAGGGGGCCAATGTTTCGGGAAAAACTGAAGCTTCCCCGGCGGCCGCCATTGATTAGCAGACCCCCACCTGCTGTTAGCAATCCATTAACTCCCATTCATTTTGGCGTCACTTTGACAGCGAATAACTTTACATCTGAGGCGTTTAAAGACTCCATTTGTCCATTATTTATTTCTAATGAATGCTAACAGCAGGTGATGGTCTGCTAATCAATGACGGCCGCTGGGGAAGCTTCAGTTTTTTCTGAAACATTACCCCCTTGCTCTTCCTCTTCTCATCAAGGACTACGTTCCCGGAGGCGGGGTTTATGTAAATCTTAGGGTTAGTGATGTCACTAACCCAGGAGGAATGTTGTGTAGTCCCTACCAGCCGTTTGTTGTAGTCCTTAAAAAGCAATTTCTTTAAAAGCAAATATCTCCCTTTGCTTTGAACTTTGATTGTGAACTTTGCAGATGTTGTTTATGCTCAAACAGCAACATTACACACTAACTAAAGTTAGAAAAGTGAAATCATACTCAACCACCCCTTTTAAGTAATGATTAATTCAGGCATTAGTACATGATTATTGTAAAGTGTTACCGTTATATGCCTATAGCATATGACAGACTCAAATATGTTTACATTTCTAATGAGAGTGTTTGTGGAGAGTCTTCCACCTATGTGTGGTAACAGATCAGACCAGTTATATTTGTGAATCAACATCACAAAATCAGTCTCAAATGTTATCACAAAAGTAAAAGTACATTTATATACATTTTTAAACAGAGTTCAAAACTATTTAAGAAAATGAAATTAACTAAAACTATGTAAAAATCATATAATGATGTGTAATGGAAAATTTTGATTTTCATTGATTTACAGTATTGATTTTCATTTACTTTCAGTAAGACATTGAAGTGACCCTCTGCTGGACCGACCTTGAGTGGTCTGCCAGCTTTAACTGACTGATGTGTGTGTTTTTCTTAACACTGGGTAACAGGTGAGACGTCAGGGGGAGGCAGATTGACCCTTATGGTCAGAGGTCGTCCAATTTAGAACTTGTGAGTTTGTAAGAATAAACTCAGCAGGATTAGATCACTAGCAGAGAAACCTTCCCTTGTTTAGATAAGAGCCTGTAAGCAGAAGACCTTGAAAGCAGTATAAAGGCTGCTCTGCCCTCCCTCCCTCGTCGCACTTGTTTCACAGACTGTACGGGTGACTTCTGTGTGGCAACTGGGCCTTCTTGCAAGAATAAATACCTTTTAAAAGACAGTTTGACTCAGAAATGTCTCTTACGCAGTGATGATTGTTTAATGAATATTTTTTGCCACAACAGATGCAAGATAATATGAATAGAAGATTCATATAAAACTACAAATCATCACATGTATTCTTACAGCACAAAGTCCAAAAGAGTTCAGCAGTGGATCTGCTGAGTTCAGGATTCCTGATCAGTCTTCTGTGTTTCAGTGGTGTGTGTTTGGAGGTGTGTTGACTTCACAGTTTCAGCGCAGTCTGTAACATCATCCTCCCAGGTGCTTCAGACAGCTGATTCACGGGCTTCACATTAATGCTTCTGAATCCTGTATTTTGCAAGAGCAGGAGTCATTCCCAATCACCCTGTGAGAAGTGTTTACTGCCAATGCAAAGTCGTCTCCTCAAAGATGTAGTGCTGAAGCTCCTCCAGCTGCTCCTGTTTTTGCAGTACATCTGAATGTCTTTAAAAACTGTCCAGTGAATTCCCATGTACGGAGTAGGGAAAGCTGGAATCCATGATTCTCAACATGTTCTGTGGCTTTGTCACTTTGAAGGCATTGCAAGTATTTTAGAATTACTTTCCAGGAAGTTCCATGTTCCGCGAGTAGATGACGTCACTGCTGTCACGTTCTCTCATTCTTTACTGTGTTGTAGTTTTCTAAGGAAAAAACAGAGTTTAACACAAACATTCATGGGAACATGTGATTCCACCACAGTGGTCTGAATCATTAAAGAAACACATACTCTACTCTATCTGTTCATTCATTCTAGTTCATGTCAGTTTTTTCTGAACACTAAATATCTCACCTTATCATGGATCTCTTCAGATATATCAGTTTGACTCTGCTCTGGACCACCAGAATCATGAGAAACTGGAACAAAACATTTGATTCTCTTTATATAGTTTATATGTGGTGAACAGACATTTCTGATAACTTTATGCTGGTCAGATTTTTATCATCAGATATAGTGAAGAACACACAGTGTCTGCTTCAGTACGGGAAGAACAAGCTGTCTGTCATATTTTGCAACACTAACTGTACAGTATATAAAATAAAATATTTTTTAGAAAAAATACGTATCATATCAAACTAGAAGCAAATAGCATAATGTAAATTGTTGTATTGTATTATAACTTTATAATATACTCACAATTTGGCCGTTTCTCAATGCTCTCCCGTTTCACCAGTCTGTGATTACCAGGCTGTGGTCTGGATGAGCGAGATCGTTCTTCTCTGCTCTCCATTTCTCTCCGTTTCTCCTTTTCTCTTCTCACTGTTCTTGCTCTTCTGTGAGTTGATGTATCTCAAACTTATGACATGAAATTGATAAAATACTATTTCATAGATTTTTTAATTGTTATAGTGTACAGATAATTTATTTTTCTGTGTTCATGCAAAACAATTATTGCAGATTATAGATTTATTTCTTACCTTATGATTGACTGTGAGAAGAAAAATGGAATACAGAAAATATCTAGATTTCTTTTGTCTCTGTATGTAAAGATTCCTATTATCCAAAATAAGATCTGAGTTCTGAGTGAATAAGCATTATAAGACTCTATATATCTGCTATACATATTCCTGATGACCAGCCCCCTTTCTACAGCACAACCCAGAGGGACGTGTTGTTCTCTTTAAACTTGTCAAACAGGGTGAGATGGAATGCTACACACACACACACACACACACACACACACACACACACACACACACACACACACACACACACACATATTTATGTCATGATCACATTTCTGCTTTTCTTGAAGGGTGAATAGGAGAAGGAAAGCCTATTAAACAGAGAGACCCAGTTCAGTGTGTCAGTGGGTGGGTTTGGCTGAACTTTGGTGGATCAAGTGTCTCATTTTTATCCACATAATGTCAGTAAAGAAACAATAGCAAACTGAATGCTGCAGAAACGTGATGTAAGGTATTGCATCAGACATAATGACCCCAATATGGACAAAGGGACATAATTCATAATGATTACAGTGAAAATCCCTAATAGTTTGAACAAATTGTGAAATAAAATTAAGGTTTTGGTAAGTATACAGTAATAAAGTACTTACAAATCATCAACAAACTATTAGTTTAAAGTTAATAATTCATAGTTCATAAATTGTAGTCTCTACATTGTTAATGTATTAATAGGATATATATACAAATAGGGAGTTCTTCATTCATTGTCACTGTAATTTGCACAGTTATTATTGTTTAATTGGCTCGTAGTAAGGAATTGTTTATTAGTTATTATAGTTAATAGTAATAGTAAATAGTTCTCACTTTAGATTAGGTCAAGGAAAATGTAATTAAGTACTTTAAACCAACCTTTATTGGACATTATATATTTACCATTTTCCATGACCTAAAGTGAGAACTATTTGCAGTTAATAAGTTGTTAACAAAGCATAAAAAAAACATGATCTAACTCTTTACATATGAGCAAATTAAACAATAATAATTATGTTAATTACAGTGACAATGAATGGAGAACTCACTATTTGTATAAAGCTTTTTAATATTAACTATAACTTTAATAGTTTTCAAATTAAGTACTTTATTTCAGTATACTTATTATAAATTCTTACTGAGTTTTTATTTTATTTATTTTTTTACTGAGTGGAGGGATTGAAATTTGTCTGGCTATTAAACAACCTTATTGTCCAGCCCATGCACCAAAATACACAGTCATCAGAGAAGAGATGCCATTGAGGGGAAGGGGACATTGTTTTTTTATTAAAGATTAAAAGGACATATTTTATTATTAAAGGTGCTCTAAGTGATGTCATGCATTTTGTAGGCCGAAACATTTTTTGTCACATACAGCAAACATCTCCTCACTATCCGCTAGCTGCCCGTCCCCTGAACACACTGTAAAAAAACGCAGTCTCTGTAGACAGCCCAGGCTCCACAAACGGCAACAAAAACAAACTGGCCCAGCCTGGACCACAAAACATAACAAACAGTTTTCCAGCCAATAACCGACAAGAATGATTTGGGCATTGGGGTTGGGGGGTTAGTGTGTGTGCACATGAAGGGGGGTGTGGGGAGTGGAGGAGAGATGTCTAGGCAACGACTAACGTTAGAATTATATTCCGATGAACAAATAGCAAAGAAGAGGGAAAAGGAGAAGGAATGCGCGAAGTCCCGAATTGAGCTGGGAGGGTCGAGCTAGCCTCCGTTTTGTTTGACAATACTTCGAACGTCAACAAGAAGTGACGTCACCCGACACCGCTTAGAGCAGCTTTAATAATAATAATAATGATGTGCACAAATAAGTAATTTATAATAAGCACTACAACATTCCATAAGAAAATAAGAATGGTCCAGTTTGATTTCATTGTGACACTGACATGTAATAAATGCATAGAAATTAATTTCTAGATCCATGAAACCCCAACAAAAATTTCTGAGCTTCATACAGTTAGTTAGTAAGAGATTGTTAGGAAGCAGACACACACTGGATGAGGATAAAATCAACATTGGGACTTTATTGTAGACAGGTGAGAATAACACGCCTGAAAAATGTAATGTAATGCGGTCAGTCAATACAGGGAAGATCAGATTGCAGTGGAAAAAAGGTGAAGGCGGTAAACCAACACAGGCAAGTATAAACCATGATGGGAGAAAGAGTCTGTACACCCAAAGGAGACTAGACAATGACTGCCTCACTTTGAAGGCTACGCCCTGCAAGTCGCAACTGTCGGATGGATTTATCATTGAGTGTGTCATTTCAGAAAGTAATTTTACAAATTAAGAAGGAAATTACCATAATTTACACCTTTCTTTCTTTCTTTCTTTCTTTCTTTCTTTCTTTCTTTCTTTCTTTCTTTTATAAGGACAATCACATTAATCAATATTTCTGTAAATGTGCCAATGCTAGCCAGCTGGCTCATTTTCAACTGCAGTCCTTTGGCAAGATGTTTTTGAAACCTTATAAAAAGTACTTTACGAGGACCTCACAACTCCGTAAAGACAGCAATAACATCAAAAGAAGAATTCTCAGCACAGACACAAGCCATGCGAAGCAACAAATGAACGGCAAAACATCAGCATCTCCACACAAATAGCCATACAAGCAAACAAAGCAACAACACAGGAATAAACAATAAACATATGTAAAACACAGCCAACAGCATATCAATCTTGATAAAATATTAGAGACACAGTTACGGGTTAATAAAATGGTAACATGCATATAAGTTATAAAACAGCACTATATAAGAACATACCAGACTGTTCATAAAATAAAATACCATATACCCAAGCCACGCTGCTGGACGACTGGCAATGAGCAAAGGACATGGAACATTTTAGCAGCAGATTAAATAACAAACACAGTAGGCTAATAGTTAAATAAGCAATGAACTACAGATATTAAAAATGATCACATGTCTGATTTTCTAGAAGCCAGGCTTTAAGACTTTGAGTAAAGGAGTGATATGTGGCACAGTTTCTTATTTCAGTTGGAAGTGTGTTCCTCAAGTGAGAAGCTCTTACGGAGAAGCATGATTGGCTAAAGGAGGTGGACCTGAAGGGGATTACACAGTCCCCTCTCTGTGCTGATCTTGCAGAAGTGGTGGAGGAGCATTTCCATTTAGGATCTTAAACATCAAACAGGCATCAGTGTATTTTGTCAGATTTTTCCAGCTAAGGATATCATATTTGCCCAAAATATCACAGTGGTTGTAAGTATTGGATTTTCTGTCTAACACTTTATAGGCCTGCTTATACAAGGAGAGAAT
This sequence comes from Abramis brama, assembly GCF_963993115.1. Classification (NCBI taxonomy): domain Eukaryota; kingdom Metazoa; phylum Chordata; class Actinopteri; order Cypriniformes; family Leuciscidae; genus Abramis; species Abramis brama. Next base: position 5,189,713 of record NC_139987.1, read on the forward strand.
GGGCTTCACATTTGTACCTTTAGCTAGAGAACAACTTGTCACACAGTATGTTAAGTGAGGGATAATCATTTCATTTAAATATAATTTTGCTGCTGTAGTTGTTAAGACAGTGTCTTATGTAGCTGAAATTAGCCAAATTGTATTTAGTTATTTGCAATACTTTCTTCACTTGTTTTTTAAAGGATAATGTGGAGTTAAGGATAATACCAAGATATTTAACATAAGAGACTACTTGGATGATCTCTCCAGACACATAGACTTTGGGATCACTGTCAGTTGCAGAGTGTGTCTTTGTGAAGAACATACAAACAGTCTTCTTGACATTAAACAAGTGTGAATCAAACCATTTGTTAACATTTATCATTGTTTCATTGAGTTTAAGAGCTGCTTGTTCTTTGGTTCTTGCATGTACATACATTACAGTATCGTCTGCATACATCTGAACCTCACACCCTGTACACACCGAAGGTAAATCATTTCTATATAAACTGAACAGGAGGGGTCCCAGGATGGATCCCTGAGGCACACCCATTTCATTGCTCAGAAAGGGTCTCACAACCCACCCTTACACACTGAACTCTGCCTGTAAGGTAGGACTTCATCCAATTCAGCACGCTAGGGGAGAAATTACAATTAGATAATTTACAGATGAGTATTTGATGGTTGACAGTATCAAATGCCTTCTTTAAGTCCAAAAATATGGCACCAACAACACCTCCTTTGTCCATTTTTAGCTTGATGTTTTCTAAGACGAAGCAATTTGCTGTCTCAGTAGAATGGTTAGCTCGGAAACCAAATTGCATTGGGTGCAGTGTGTGAGGGCTGCTATTGAGAAGAGTGGTCAGCTGTTCAGCAACACATTTCTCAGCAATTTTAGAGATGACAGGTAAAATGCTAATAGGCCTATAATTACTTGACTCAGTCAGGTCTCCTAATTTATGAACTGGAACAACGATGGCTGACTTCCAGTCCTTCGGAAACCTCGCTTCTATAATAGAGGCATTAATTATCTTTGTTATTGGTCCAGTAAATAAATCTGCATGCTTTTTAAAAAACAGAGACTACATTAGAGACAAGGCTGATTGAGAGACGTCTATCGTGATGGGTCCGAAGTTTCAGTTTGATTAAAATAACACTAGGAATGGACTTCCGGTTTGGTAATGCGGTGTTGAGACGCACAGTGTCGAAGCTCCGCATTATTTCATGTAATCTCTTCAGAATACACCCTAATTCATCAGGACATCGTATTCATTTAATCCTTTTTGTATGTTTGAAACATTCCACCTTCGGAATCTTTCACTTAAAATGAGCAAGTCTATGAGGACAGGAGTTAAACAACAGACCCAAGTTCAAGATGCACAGGCCTGTCAAGAAAGCAGCAAAATGGCAGAAAACGAGCTCATATCTGCATAGCTCACAATCGAATCTCTAGTCAAAGAGCTCGAAAAATTCAGAAAAGACATGACTGGGGAATTGCTCTCTGGAACCAACCGATCTTCAATCGAATCGATTGGTGCGAGCCTGACAACACAGGCAGTGACCATAAGCGAGATGGAATCGGGTCTCTCAGACCATAGCGAATAACTCGAGCATGATGTAAACGCTCTTCAATCAAAACTGACGACCATGGAACAGGAAAACACGGTGCTTAAAGCTAATGTAGAAGATCTGATTTCTCGCTCGAAGCGCCATTACATACGAGTGGTAGGCCTTCCTGAGGGCCTTGAGGGGAAAAGTGCAAGGGAGTTCATGACTAACCTGCTTTCTGAACTTCTCTGTGACTCCCTTACAGAAACACCTGAGCTGGGCCACCGCAGCCTGAGGCCTAGACCTCGCACAGAGGAATCTCCACGTCCGCTGATTATCAGATTTCACCAATACATCGTTAAGGAAACTGTCATGAGTTGAGCTAAATCTCACAAAGACATTTCTTACAAGGGCCACAAAATCAAGATGTACGAGGACTTCAGCACAGAGTTGGCAGGGAAACGAGCGGCTTTCAACAAGATCAAGAGCCTACTTTACCAGCAAGGAGTGTGTTTTGTAATGCCGTACCCTGCTCGCCTCCGAGTGAGTCATAAGGGCGGGGAACGGATCTTCAATTCCCCTGAACTCATCAGAACTTTCCTAATTAAGTTGTGGACAAATACTCGTTTCCGAAACGGGATGGTAAATTCAACAGGTACAAGCTGCTGTAAATAATTTAAGGACAGTTTTAAGCTCTCACGCTACTTCTGATTGGCCTTGAGGGAACATTAGACTGTCACACTATGAGTGCCTCTGTCTGCTTTATTTTGATGTTATTCACGCATCCCCAAATTATATAGTTTATGTGTTGCACATTAATGAAGCTATTCGGTTGATGAGTTTAAATGTCATACCACTTGATCCATGTTGGCAGTGCCATCTTGTGGCGGATTGCTTATATAACTTGCCAACTTTAAATATTTTTTGTTTAATGTTTTCTTATTATCTTCTAGTTTTTTCCTTCTCATAGTCTCTCAGCACATAACTAAGCTTTGATGGCTGTTTTGGGTGTATATTTAAGTTTTAGGAGTTGACAGTTCTACGTGGTTAACCGGTTGTGTGAATCGGTGTTCTGGCTACTCGTCATGTTCAAAAAGATGAGCATCAGAGTTGTAAGTATAGGTTTGTAACACCCCCCCCTTTTTTTATTATTATTATTTTTCTTTTTCTTTCCCTCCCCCTTCCACACCCTTCAATTTATCCGTCTCAGACTTTTTTATTTTCTTTTATCTTCACTATAATATAAATGATTAGTCCTAAAGTGAACACAGAGGGGCTGGCTGGTCATACTGTCAAATCTGTTACTTGAAATGTGAGGGGTCTAGGTGGTCAAATTAAAAGATCAAGAGTGTTCTCGCACTTAAAGAGCCTGTTTTCAGGATATAAGTTGAACTTTGTAAGTTGAGTGTTGAGTTGATAAGTTGAGTGTTTTCCCATAAATTAATTAACAAAACAAATTCCTCCAGCTATGCTCCCTTCCCACATGTCCTCTACCTTGGGGTTACCTTGGGGTTCATATTTCAAACTCATTCAAGTCATTGCACAAAGAAAATTTTACAAAATTAATGGACCGCATTAAAGCAGATCTTCAGCGTTGGAGCAATCTTCCACTTTCTTTTGTAGGTAGGAATGAATCAGTTAAAATTAATATTCTACCACAAATACTTTTTTTTATTACAGACTATTCTTATTTTTCTTCCTAAATATTTTTTTAAATCATTCGACACCATTATATCCTCATATATTTTGGGCTGGTAAGCCTCCGCATGTACACAAGTCAACTTGTGGGGGTCTCGCTCTTCCAAATTTCCTTTTCTATTATTGGGCAGCGAATATTCATAAAATATATGCATGGTGTAATTCTCAGAATATTGATTGGTGTATGATAGAAGCGAACTCCTGCTTATCATCCTCGTTATCGGCATTAGTTTTTGATCCCAATTTGCGACACCCCTCTAAATACAACACTAACCTGATTGTGCTTTCATCGGTCAACATTTGAAAACAGTTTTGTCATAATTTTAAATTAAACACTTAAATTAAACTTTTGCACAGCTCAGAGAGAAGGGCCTAGTACTGTTTCATGATTTGTTTCCTGATGATCATGTATTTGCGTCATTTAATGATTTACTGAGTAGATTCAAAATGACTAAATCCAATTTATTCCACTATTTTCAATTGCGTGACTTTGCTAAAGCACACTTTGCTACCTTCCCTCACTAGCCAAAGAAAACTTGAATTGAAGACATAATGTCACTTCTGAAATCACATAGCCATGTCTCCTCAATGTATGTCCTGTTACGCTCTTCGCAGTTCCCTCCTCTTTTTGCACTCAAGGGAACCTGGGAGAGCTAGGACAGGAGCTTGACGAGGGGCTGTGGAATAATACTCTAGCTAAAAACTGCATCTGTGCTCGCTTGAATCTTATTCAGTTTAAAGTTGTTCACAGAATTCATTTCACCAAAGCAAAATTGATGAAACTTTCTTTCAACAACATTTAAACAACACACGCACTCTTTTTGCTACTGTAGAGAGACTGACAAACCCCCCAAGCCAGATTCCCAGTGAAATGCTGTCAGAGAACAAGTGCAGTTTGCTTCTTTCTTCTCTGAGAAAATCAGTAATATCAGAAAGGTGATCAGCACATCCTTGAGTTGCACTGAGGTCAGACAGATCAAACCACCTGAGAAAGTAGTTACTATGTCTGACTTCAAAGAAATTCATGGCAAAATTTTGGAAGAAACCGTACAGCACCTTAAAACATCAACCTGTGCTCTTGACACACTTCCCACATCATTTTTCAAAAGTGTGTTAAACAGTTTAGAAGCAGATCTTCTAGAAGTGGTAAATGTCTCAGTTCTCTCTGGGAGTTTTCCAAACTCCCTGAAAACTGCAGTTGTCAAGCCCCTCCTGAAAAAGAGCAATCTGGATAAGACCGTATTAAGCAACTATAGACCGATCTCAAATCTTCCTTTCATAGGCAAGATCATTGAAAAAGTTGTCTTCAATCAGCTGAACAAATTCTTAAGCTCGAATGGATCCTTTGACAATTTTCAATCTGGTTTCCGACCGCACCACAGCACAGAGACAGCGCTCATAAAGATAATAAACGATATTCGCTTAAATACTGATTCAGGCAAACTATCAGTGCTGGTGCTACTCGACCTCAGTGCTGCATTTGACACTGTCGATCATAACATACTTCTTGACAGGCTGGAAAACTGGGTGGGGCTTTCTGGGATAGTCCTAAAATGGTTCAGGTCATACTTAGATGGGAGAGGTTATTATGTGAGTATAGGAGACCATAAGTCTGAGTGGACATCCATGACATGCGGAGTCCCTCAAGGCTCAATTCTTGCGCCACTCCTGTTCAACCTGTACATGCTCCCAATGAGCCAAATAATGAGAAAGAACCAAATTGCTTACCACAGCTATGCAGACGACACACAGCTCTACTTAGCCCTATCGCCTAACGATTACAGCCCCATTGACTCCCTGTGCCAATGCATTGATGAAGTCAAAAGTTGGATGTGTCAAAACTTTCTTCAGTTAAACATAGACAAAACTGAAGTCATTGCATTTGGAAACAAAGATGAAGTTCTCAAGGTGAATGCATACCTTCACTCTAGGGGTCAAACAACTAAAAATCAAGTCAGGAATCTTGGTGTGACACTAGAGTCAGACCTTAGTTTCAGTAGTCATGTCAAAGCAATAACTAAATCAGCATACTATCATCTGAAAAATATTGCAAGAATTAGATGCTTTGTTTCCAGACAAGACTTAGAGAAACTTGTGCATGCTTTCATCACCAGCAGGGTGGATTATTGTAATGGACTCCTCACTGGCCTTCCCAAAAAGACCATAAGACAGTTGCAGCTCATACAGAACGCTGCCGCCAGGATTCTGAGCAGAGCCAGAAAATATGAACATATCACACCAGTCCTCAGGTCTTTACACTGGCTCCCAGTTAAATTTAGGATTGATTTTAAAGTATTATTACTGGTATATAAATCATTCAATGGCCTAGGACCTCAATACATTGCAGATATGCTCACTGAATATAAACCCAACAGATCACTCAGATCATTAGGATCATATCAGCTAGAAATACCAAGGGTTCACTCAAAGCATGGCGAGTCTGCTTTTAGCTATTATGCCAGCCGCAGCCGGAACCAGCTTCCAGAGGAGATCAGATGTGCTCCTACTGTAGTCACATTCAAATCTAGACTCAAAACACATCTTTTTAGCTATGCATTTACTGAATGAGCACTGTGCCAATGTTCGTCCGACTGTTTGTACTGTACTGTATTTTATTTTTTATTTTTTTCTTAACTGTTTTAATTATTCTTATTTCTTTTTATTATTTTAATTTCTTTTATGTAAAGCACTTTGAATTGCCATTGTGTATGAAATGTGCTATATAAATAAACTTGCCTTGCCTTGCCTTTAACAGAAGATGATATGTGCAATAGATGTTCGCTATCCCCAGCAGACCATACTCATACATTTTATACCTGTCCTAAATTGTACTCATTCTGGTCTTTTTTTTGCTACACTGTCAAAGGCTCTTAATGTCTCTGTGAAACCCTGCCCAATAATTGCATTTTTTGGAATAACACCTGTTGAGGGCTTGTACAACAAGCGCCATGTTGATATTATTGCTTTTGCTTCACTGGTAGCCAGAAGACGAATGCTGTTGCATTGGAAATCCTCATGCCCCCCTTCTAATGTTTCTTGGCTGAAGGACTTAATGTCCTTTCTACACCTGGAAAAAATGTAACACTCACATTTAACACTTTTACATCAGAGACTCTGTTAACTCATTCTATAAAATGTGTAATCCTATCCTTTCCTTTGTTGAGACTGTACCTTCATTGGGGATTTGATTTTTTTTTCTCTCCCCTTTTTTTCTTCTTCTTTTTTTTTCCTTCTGTTTATTTTTTGTGGGATAATTTGGGATGGGTAGAGTTAAGAGTGTTCTCTATATTTGTATTATTTTTTTTATTCATTTCTATGGATGTTAAAAAAGAAAAACAGTAGGTTGTGATGTTTTTCATATATGCCATGCACATATTGTCACTTAAACTTTTTTAAACTTAAAAATATACATAAAGAAAAAAAATAACACTAGAAATAACAGTAAATTTTACAATGGCTACTTTTCTGAAATTAGACAACCTTTGATGACATATGTGACCCCTTCGAGATGAGACACAGACAACTGAATTCAGAATCGCATACTAACAGACTACAACTATTTTTGCCATAGAAAGATATAGGAGAATAGTAAGAGTATGCTAGGATGGAGTCCCAAATTCAGCAGCTGAATGAGGGAATGAGTGAGGTATATACAGTGCATGCATTCCTTGATTCAATGTCTGTTGCTTGCAGATGGAGGTGATTAAAAGGAGGTTATGTTTTAATTTATCAAATCATCAATGATGATCATTAAATGTTGACTTAGAACAGTGGTTTTCAACCTGGGGACCCACCACCGCTCTGCACATTTTGTATGTCTCTCTTATCTGACACACAATTCAGTTCTAGAGCTCTCATGATGAATGACTGAATCAGGAGTGTTAAATGTGCACTTCTCCCCAAATTATATAGTTTATGTGTTGCACATTGCACGTTGCATGCGTTGCAGTTAAAAGAAATACAAAATGTGCAGAGCGGTGGAGTTGAGTATCACTGACTAAGAAAATGGATCAATAGAGCATCATCAAATGATTGTATTTTGTAATACAAAAATTCATAATTTAAGATCAAATGTTCATAATATACTTAGAAGTTATGTTGAATTTGGCAAAAAAAATTAGCATTTTTTGCTGAATGTATTTGTTGTGTTACATGTATGGTCCCCTTACATGGTGTGTCTCCATTTCATAGTGTTTTTGGTTTAGTCCTGTGACCCAGTTTCCCCCATCTGTCTAATTAGTCATCTCCTTCACCTGTGTCCTGTTAATTATCTAATTTAGTTCCTTTTGTTTTCTCTGTGTATTTATACCCTGTGTTCTCCCTCAATCTTCGTCCGTTCTCGTTAATGTTTAGTGTGGTTTTCTCCTGGTTCCTGAGCTTTGTCATTAAAGACTATTATCTTCAGCCGTCTTCATGTTATTTCCACTACCATGTTACGTAACATATTGTTTGTCACAACATGTCTATTTAAAATAAAGTGTTGACCGGACAGTTTTAAAAACAGTTGTCATTGCTAATGTTCATTCACCTTTGGTTGTAAAATTTGCAGGACGTTTTAGATCTCTTTAAAAATCTAAATCATTTAGATTTTAGGCAACTCTATCCCACATATATTGTAAAAGGAATAACAATTACTTGCAGGAAGGAGGTGTTGGAGGCTACATGCAGAAGACATTAAAATTCCAAAGACCCAAATGTGTATAGAAGTTTGATATATCCATGCTTTATAATACATTTTATCAATATCTTTAGATGATTGTTTTAATGGTGGTGACTTTGTTCAATTGTAGATGCATTACAGACAATATATTATTAACAATAAAAGTTACAGAACAACTCTGATGTCGGTAACATTTATTCAGGTTACACTGATTTCATCAGATTGGCAAATGCTTCAAATATTAATTAAACTGATCCAGATGTCAGCAGTGTTGTGACCTCACTAATACAGACATGCCTGTATATGTCTTAACAGAGTCACAGAACAACACTCTTAACAGAGATACATTCACAACACAAATCAAAATCAAAATCAAATTCACAATCACAAACATAGCTCAGAAAAACACCTCACAGTTACAGTACATGATTAAAAATCAAAGAGTAAGATTTGAAGCTCAATATTTTTCTTTCGAACCTTTGAAAGAAAATCTGTTCTAAAATAAGATGTAATGAATGTCAACAAAACAAAAGAATTCATGCATGTACAGGTAAAATAATGATTTGTCACTGAGAGTATACCACAACATTCGAATTAGTATTACAGGTTTACATATAAAATAGGAATAAAACACTTAGCTTAGTTTAATTATTCTTCATGTTTTCTTATTACAAGGCAAGAGCAAGAGCAAGAGCAAGCAACTTTGTGTATAATGGCACTCATGCATTAGTCAGGATATGCTATGATTAATACTGAAACCAGCAGGGTTTTTTTATTTTATTTGTTGTCATAGTTAATATTCATGGATACTTGGATTTTAAGGTGTGAGTTTTAAGTTTTCTTACCATCATACCAAACTAATTTAAACAGAGGTCAGAGAGGTAGTTAATTGATGTTTAGGCTTTTCTCTGCATCTGCTTTTGTGATTTTTCCCCAGGGTATTTCTGCAGGCTTTGCTTTGTACTCCTGTGCAAACTGCTCATTGAATTCTGCCATCACATATTTCCAGTATGCTGAGGCCTCTATGCTGGGGTCTGGATCGATTCGCCAGTCTGGATAGATTTTGCTGTAATCTTTATATGGATGCCACTGATCGTTGGTGTCTTCGCACTTAAATCTTGTGTTGCTGTGCACTAGTGATGAGCAGATGTCGGTCACTAGTTTCTTAGAATCATTAAATCTGCAGCGGCCGAGACCTTCTGGTCTGTGGATTGAGACAAAGTGTTCAGCGTGAGCGTCTCCTCCAGCCTCACATGGTGCCTGACAGAATGGACACTGTTTCCCACAGCCATTCACTCGTTTGAACAGCAAATCCTGTGGTTTGGTTTTAAGACTACGTATTTTCTTTTGAAAATCTCTTTCTTGGAAACTTGCTTTCAGTGATTTATCCATGTCCATTACAGAACATTGAAGGCATTCAGCAAATGTTTTTGGATTTGCATTGTTCAGTGAACTGATTTTGTCCACTGCGTCCTTGGGAGAAACAAGCCTATTAACAAGTTTATTACAAATGTTCTCAATAAATCCCTTGATGTCATTTATCTTTGGGTCTCGCTCTGCCTCTTCAATGGCCTGTTCAATTTCACTGATGACTTTATTGACAAGGTTCTCCTCCAATGTGAACATTCTGTTCTCTGCTGAAAAGTGCTTTTTGATTTTGTCCAAAATAAAGGCTTTAACAAATGTTTCATATGACGAGATGAAATGCAAATATCTAACAAATTTAGATTCATCGAGAAGTTTTTTCAAGACTGAAATCTGAAATGTTGTCCTTGATCCGAAAATTGCTGAGTTTTCACCAGTCACCATCTTGTCTGCCATTTTCATGCCCAAGTTCTCTGAAATATATCTTTCCAATGCAGGTTTTAGGCAGTTTCTCATGAATTCATCAGCTTTCCTCTGACACTGGTCTCGTTCATAGTAAAGGTCAATGAAGTCAGAGCGGTATGTTTGTTTGAAGTTCTCCAAGGCTGTTCGTGGGTTGTTTTCCTTGATGAATTGATTGTGAATCTCTTGAAATTCTCTGCTTGCAAAGCCGCATATGTGCAGTTTAAGGGACAGCTCAAAATCTCCCTTTAGCTCAAGATCTTCATGAGCCTTAAGTTTCTCATCAATCATGTGAAGAACTTCCCTGATGTATGTGTCATCATAATCATCATTACATTCCCCCTTTGATTTAGCAAATCCCCAACAATCTCTGATAAGGTTGTTTGACATCTCTTGAACCCTGTTGATCTTCTGATTCCAGAATGCAATCTTTTGTTGAAAGCTTTTGTTGACAACAAAGTTTCCATGGCCATGACTGTTTAAATCTTCAACTTTGTCTAAGTTTTGAGCCATTGAACTTCCTCTAGAATGAAGATTTATCATCAGATGATGAAAAACTCTTGTCCTGATATCTTTTTGTTCGAGCCCTGTGCATGCCAGTGTCCTGACAGTCTCCTGCCACATTTTTTCAAATGCTTCATCCAGCATGGAGTCTGACATGTCTGACTTGTTCTCACGACAGTCTTTCAGCAAGTTTAGCACTTTATTCTCCATTGTGTCCATGTATGTCTTTTGGATTCCTTCCAATTTGATCATTCCACTTCGGCGTGAAACAGCTGCATCTAGTTTGAATGTGACAGAATTTGAAAGTTCATTCTTCAAAGACGTGGCAGAGTTTATAAAGTCTTGTCGATAATTTTCCACTAGTTCAACATGACCTTCTCCTTGTTCATAGTATGATTTGATCTTGTCATTAATTTCATTTTGTCCTTTTAAAAGCTTAGCTTCATTTTGCTGTAGTAAATGACAACAAACATCTTCAATGGTGCACTTCTCAGAGTTTTCAAATTTTCCATGGTTTAAGATCTTGGTTTCAGCTTCTAACGCCCATGTGTGCATTTGCTTTCTCAGTGTCCAGTCCCATCTGTTGTACTCTGTGCACAGTTTCATGTATGCATCAGCCACCAGGCTGTTTCTGAAACTGAAGATGAATTTCTCAAATTTCACAGCAGTCCACAAGTCTTTGGTCCATTTAAGAAATTCATTGATGTTATAGGACTCGTAACATCTGAAGATTTCCATTATATGCTTTTTGAGATCATACACAGATTCACTATAGCCAATACTCACGGGTGCCATTGGGGGGTTTCCATGCCACAATCCAGGGATGTAGTGGTCACCCGTCTCAGTGTCATAGTTCATCACATCTGTGAATTTGCTGAATTCCAGTTTGTTCTCCATTTTGGCTGCAGCTTGTGTCATTTCATCCAGTTGTTCCAACAGAAATTTACGGTCTCTCATGTTTGAAACATGAGCCGAGACATCAGCAACATTCTGGTGTACAAACAAACATGTGTGTTTCTTTCCTATCTCCTTCATCCTGAGGAAGGCGTGAACAATGATCTGTAAAATGTCTTTCATCTCTGTTGAATTCTCCATGGCAATGTTGACAATTGTTACATCACTCAGTCCAACAACAAGAGTTGCCAACTCATTGTCATGTTCATGGCTGTTGTGCAGTTGTGCGAGCTCAGGGGATTTCAGTCCTTCAGTGTCAATTATCACTATATAATCACAATTGAGTTCTGCTTGGCGATCATCAGCTACTTTAATAAGCTGCATAAAGGCTCCCCTGGTGCACCTTCCACTGCTTACTGCAAACTGAACTCCAAACATGGTGTTCAACAGCGTTGACTTTCCTGAACTCTGGACCCCCAAAACTGTGACAACCATAATCCTGTTTTTGGACTCCACCAGTGTGTTTAATTCAGAAAACACACTAGAAAGCCATTTCACAGGGATATTTGAAGAATCTCCATCCACTAGGTCAAGTGAAAATCCATCCAATAGTAGTTCAGCACAGAGTCTAGGTAAGTGTTCCAGCTGTTTTCGGTTAGGTGTATCTTCTGGAAGCGAGACTGAAGCCTCGTAAAGCTGGCTCATCTCTCGAATGAAGTGCTCCACTCCTAAAGAACTGTTTGAAATCTTTTTATCAAGCTCAGCAATTTCTGCCTTGTTTCCACAAACATCTTGACATTTCTGTTTGTACTGTTCTCTGAGTTTAGGCAGTACTTCATGTGATCGATTCTCTAGAGCGATTCTCAAACATTTTAAGAAGTAGGCCCTTTCTGGTGTTGATATTGCACTGATGAAGCAGCTCATAGTGGCAGACATGTTTTTGCTACGTTGCTCTTTTCTGAGTTCATCTTTCTGCATCTCAAGGTCCTTTTTGTACTTCTCAATATTCTTATCCCCTACTTTCTTTAGTCGGCATTCCTCCTTCTCTAACTTGGCCAATTTCATCAAGATCTCTCCTTGCAAGGGCAGCTCCTCCTTCTTGAACTGCACTATATCCATTATTTTTGATGTGATTTCATCTGAACTTTTTTTTGCACACTGACATTCTTCACCATCCTCGTCCACCAAGATTCCCAGATTTCGTGCAATCTCAGCTAAACGAACAACTGAGGTTTTGTGATTGTTGTTATTAATTGCATCTTGTAACTTGCTCTGAATTTTGTCAACAAAGTCTGCATCATTTTGCTTGGCTTTAAAGATGAAATTGCTTTTCTTCAGCTTGAGCTTGTTGACTGTAGCTTTTATGCTGTTGTTGTTGGAGTCCCCCACAAAAAATAGCTGAGGCGTAGGTTTCTGACTGAGCACTGAAATGAACTGTGTATCTAAAAACTGGGATTCAAAGAACACAAACACAGCAGTTGAAGCCTCACAAAGAAAAGAGTACTGTGTTTCAAAGTCCTGGATGTCACCTCTCAAGTTTGCAATGGCTATTGGCTCAGGAAAGACGTCAGTGTTTTTATTTCCACAAGAAAGATACCAGGCCATCTCAACTAAGCCATTTGATATTTTCTTGTTGATGTTTCCACAATCCATGTTGAAGTGCACAAAGGTATCAGTGTATTGCTGTGAATTGCTGAGCAGTTTATTCAGAATTTCTGATTTGGAAATGTTGCACCTGCCAAGTCTCACAAAAGACACTAACGGTAGGTCTGAGAGAACAATCCTTTCTTCCACAAATCCACTTGGATCTGACAGGGAGTGTGGTCTGTATTTTTTCACAATATCTCTCATTCCCCAAAGCATAAGCGTGATCTGATTGTTATCATTGTTTGGAAGCAGCAGAGGAACCGCAAACTGACACATGGACATTTTCATGATCATTTCCTGCTGAAGAAAACTGTCAGAACAAAGAAACACAGCAGTCAAAACGTCTAAAGGGTTTACTGACTGAGGACAGTCTGATTCAGCACTATCCTGATCATCATCCCACTCTGAATCTTTTGACTCATCTGATGGGGAACACTTAACACTCCTCGCTGTCCTTTGTAGCAACATCAGTCTCTTCAAGAACAGCCATGGCAGATCTGAAAGGGACTGGACAGGCACATCTGTCACACTGTTCTTGTTGATCTGCAGCACTGTGTGTAGAGTGAGTTTCTTGCCATAATACTCTGCCAAACCCAAATTTTCCAGGAGTTTCTTCATGATCTTCCCTGTAAATTAGAAGAAAATGAGTTACATTTTAAAATATCTTATTTTGTGTTCAACAGAAGAAAGAAACTCATACAGGTTTTGAACAACTTGAGAGTGAGTAAATGATGACAAAATGTTCAGCCCTTACAGACAAATCACCAAATCATCCTAACTGAGAGCAGGCAGCACATGATAAGAGGTATAGACACAGGATAAATGGGAATATGGGATAGCCAGCATGGTCAAAATAGATCATTGAATTATTGAAGTAAACAGCCAGTAAATATAAAACATAGGCAAATCAAAAGAAATAGGTCAAATGAATACAATAGAAAAGATACAAATGAAATAAATATAAAATGCCTTGATATGCCTTAATATTATTTTAATAGGTTTCTTGAGATTCACATATAATGTTGGTCCAGTTTTTGCACATAAAGCAGTTATATAAAATGAATATTTTCTGCCCTAATTTTGATCTTCTGTCTGAAACGCTCTGTATTAGTTCTGAGTGTCATTTAAGACAGCCACTGTTACGACTGGCTAACTATAACACCACACCACAACAGCAGATGAACCCAGGAGAGGCAGTTTCACGAGTTCACTCTTACATCAATTAAACAGAGTAAAGATTCTGCGTATTTGGCGTGCTGTCCGGGGGAGGATATTTTGCCCGAACCCAGTGTTGTAAGAGTATTTAGGACTAGAAGTGAGGAGATGGGGTGTTGGAGGGATGCTGTTAATCTGTCAACAAACGGAGGTAAGTTTGCAGTATATATATATATACACCTCTTACCTCGTTGATTGGAGTGTGGTCCACTTGTGTCTAATTAGGTTTGATTGTCTGAATTTGCTCCACATGTGTTTATTTAGGTTTAACTTTGTTAATAAAACATAATTTATTACAGAACTGAAGTACAAATGAGGTGAGTATCACAAGGTAGGCAAGTATGTAGATAAGCAAGTAGGCATGCAGAACACACAGGCTGTGTCCCAATTCAAAGGGAATGCCATCGAAGGCCATGGGTCAGACTGAGCTTTTTCCATGCATACGAGAATTTGAGATGCAAAGACACTGTCCATGTTCGTCTGTCCATTGTGTGAGGAGGATTCCAGCGGTTAACTAAAAAAATGTTTTGCCGATGTGAGAGCGGCTAACAGTAAATATCTTTGTTGAATGGAAAAGGTAAGGTCCCTAAAATCGTTTAAAAAAAATGGTGTGGGGTCAAACAAATGTCAGTGTCCAACAGATATGATAAGTCCTGTGAGAGCTGGGCCCAAAAAGGTGAGAGAGAGGGACACTCCCAAAAGAAGTGCAAGTACGTGCCTAGAGATCCTTGAGAACACAGATTACACTTGGGAGAGGAGGATAGATTCATATAGAAACGTTTCATAGGAGTCAAGTAAACCCTATGTAGTAATTTCCAGTGTATCATTTGATGATTGGGGTTCTTTGAAGACAGTTAAACATCCTCCTTACCTGATCCGAAAATAAAACATGCACATATTCATTAAGATCCTTGGCCTAAACAGTTAGATAAGGGTTTGAATGAATGCTCAAGAAGATACCGATAAATAACCGAAACAGAAGAGGGAGATCTCTTAGAAGGAAGGATTAATTTGCGCAGTGGGTGAATAGGTAAATGGGAGTCCCAAAGCACCCCATATGCCCGAAGGGCCGATCTTATTCGCAAATACATTTTAAAAGATGTACCTTGTAAATTACAGACTGAGCATTTGGGCGATACCTGAGGGACAGACCAAGCGGGCTCCGCCGCATCTGGAGACCTGGGGGGCTGGGTGGTAACCTAACCCTAACCCATGCAGAGAGAGGCCATATCCTTAACTTCAAGACCCACAAGACTGTGTTTGAGGTATTATCATATTTAGTCAACCTTGTCCTAGTTTTGTTTAGTAAAGTTTTAGTCAACTAAATGTCTGAGCATTTTAGTCTAGTTTTAGTTAATGAAAACTAAGCCACATTTTAATCATGCTGCATATGGTTAAATTGATAATCCTGATTATTTTGTTCAAAATTATAATAAATTATAATAAATAGAAATTTATTTTTACATTTCATTAGAATTATTATGGTTTCACCTATAAGCAGAAAAATCAAGAGAATGTCAGTCCATATGAATGGTTTATTTTACCATCTAACCACCATCTCATCTAATTTCCTGATTTATTATAGATTTATTATATCAGTGGTTTTCAATTCTGGTCCACCTGGGGACCCACCTCTCTGCTTGTTTTGTATGTCTCTAATAACTGACACAGTCAGTTCAGTTTACTGAGCTGTAATGATGATCTGAATCAGGTGTTAAATAAGGGTAAAATACAACATGTGCAGAGCGTTGGGTCCCCAGGAGGACCAGGATTGAAATCCACTGATCTATACAAAGATTGTAGAACAACAACAAAAACAACAACAACAAATTAAACTAATAGTACTAATAGACAGAAAGATAGTACTAGTACTTACTCTGCACAGGGAATGCTTCTCTGAGGTCTGCAGGTGGCTGCACTTTTCTCTTTGATTTTCTATGAAATATACGTTTAAACAAGAACATGTTGTAATCATCCAGGTAGAAGCTGCAACTTGGTGGTGGTTGAAGAGATTCCCCCTTCTGTAAAGCGCTTCGAGTACCCAGAAAAGCACTATATAAATGTAAAGAATTATTATTATTATTATTATTTTGTCTTTTAGAATAAAAGACAAATCTAGACTTTCATTATTACAGACAATTATCAAAATATAAGAACATGTAGCATAATGTAATAGCTGCACAATGTAAGAAGTGTTACATTATTATTGTAATAAAATGTTCATATTGTAATAATCTTCTCAAAACGTAATAAAATCTTGAGCTCACAATGTAATAATTTTTACATTATGAGAAATGTATTATATTATAAACTCACCAGAAACATTTCATAGTTTC
Organism: Abramis brama; assembly: GCF_963993115.1. Classification (NCBI taxonomy): domain Eukaryota; kingdom Metazoa; phylum Chordata; class Actinopteri; order Cypriniformes; family Leuciscidae; genus Abramis; species Abramis brama. Next base: position 5,206,021 of record NC_139987.1, read on the forward strand.
ATAATTGTATTAGTACTCCCTTTAACCAGTGTGGATTGGAGAGATCCTTACCAGGGTTTTTTTCAATATGGCAAGTGTAGTACGAGAAAAAATAATATTCTTGACAAGTGTTATGGTAATATTAAGGACGCTTATGTAGCCAAGACCAGACCCCCCTTGTTAATTCAGACCACAATGCTGTTCACTTGCTCCCTACTTACCGGTCAGTTTTTAAGTCCGGCAAACCAACATCTGAGGTTGTAAATGTGTGGTGCAGTGACAGTGGAGAGGAGAGGAGCTGAAAGGATGTTTTCTTTGCACTGGGACAAAGTCTTTTTCTTTGCACTGGGGCATTTCTTTTTATCAGAATGCAAATATAGATATGGTAACTGAATCAATTATGAAATATATTTCCTTTTGTGTGGATTCAATCATACTTCATAGAGTCGTGAGGATGTATCTGAACAACAAACCGTAAATAAAACGGGGAAGTAAAGACTGCATAAAAAGGAAAAAATCAGCCTACAAGTCTGGGAACATTGTGGGACTTAGGTCAGCACAAAAGGAACTTAACCAGCAACTGAGGTCAGCACAGACACAATATAAAGAATGGGCTGAACAACCTGTTGAATCTGTCAAAATCAGATACAAAAGGACTGTGGAACTCAGTTCGGGGAATGACTAACATGACCCCAAAAAGGAAATCAATGTTCGCCTGCAATGAATTTGATAGGGAAAATAACTGAACAATTTTTATATGAGATTTGAGACTGATACGTTTAATGAATGCTGTGAAATATTAAGCAAAGTAATCTAAATATTTGTAATGACAACTGTTCTTTTAAAGTCATTTGCTGAGGAACTCACCCCAGCCTGACATAGCCTTTTTCAGCTTTCTGTTGATTGCATATACAGTGGGGAGAACAAGTATTTGATACACTGCTGATTTTGCAGGTTTTCCTACTTACAAAGCATGTAGAGGTCTGTAATTTTTATCATAGGTACTCTTCAACTGTGAGAGACGGAATCTACAACAAAAATCCAGAAAATCACATTGTATGATTTTTAAATAATTAATTTGCATTTTATTGCATGACATAAGTATTTGATCACCTACCAACCAGTAAGAACCTGTTAGTTTCACAGACCTGTTAGTTTTTCTTTAAGAAACCTTCCTGTTCTCCACTCATTACCTGTATTAACTCTACCTGTTTGAACTCGTTACCTGTATAAAAGACACCTGTCCACACACTCAATCAAACAGACTCCAACCTCTCCACAATGGCCAAGACCAGAGAGCTGTGTTAGGACATCAGGGATAAAATTGTAGACCTGCACAAGGCTGGGATGGGCTACAGGACAATAGGCAAGCAGCTTGGTGAGAAGGCAACAACTGTTGGCGCAATTATTAGAAAATGGAAGAAGTTCAAGATGATGGTCAATCTTCCTCGGTCTGGGGCACCATGCAAGATCTCACCTCGTGGGGCATCAATGATCATGAAGAAGGTGAGGGATCAGCCCAGAACTACACGGCAGGACCTGGTCAATGACCTGAAGAGAACTGGGACCACAGTCTCAAAGAATACCATTAGTAACACACTACACCGTCATGGATTAAAATCCTGCAGCGCACGCAAGGTCCCCCTGCTCAAGCCAGCGCATGTCCAGGCGAAACACACAGCCAGGGCAACTAAGGAGTGGCTCCGTAAGAAGCATCTCAAGGTCCTGGAGTGGCCTAGCCAGTCTCCAGACCTGAACCCAATAGAAAATCTTTGGAGGGAGCTGAAAGTCCGTATTGCCCAGCGACAGCCCCGAAACCTGAAGGATCTGGAGAAGGTCTGTATAGAGGAGTGGGCCAAAATCCCTGCTGCAGTGTGTGCAAACCTGGTCAAGAACTACAGGAAACAAATGATCTCTGTAATTGCAAACAAAGGTTTCTGTACCAAATATTAAGTTCTGCTTTTCTGATGTCATGCAATAAAATGCAAATTAATTACTTAAAAATCATACAATGTGATTTTCTGGATTTTTGTTCTAGATTCCGTCACTCACAGTTGAAGAGTACCTATGATAAAAAATGACAGACTTCTACATGATTTGTAAGTGGGAAAACCTGCAAAAGCGGCAGTGTATCAAATACTTGTTCTCCCCACTGTAGTACCAGAGCTTTGGAAAAAATCTATCATAATTCCAACTCCAAAAAATTCATATCCGCTGGATAATAATGACTGCAGGGCCTGACATCTAATGCCATGAAATCAGTGGAAAAACTTATTATAGAAGACTTGCGAAGGCAAGTGGAGCCATCCTTAGATCATTATCAGTTTGCGTACAAGAGTAACCGCGGTACTAATGATGAAATCTCTACACTAATGCACCATGTTTTGAAACATCTGGAAAGTCCGGTTGCCTATGCTAGGCTGCTTTTTATCGATTTTAGTTCTGCGTTTAACACGATTCAACCACATACTCTGCTGGAGAAACTAGTTCTACCAGAAAGACTCGGGAGAATAAATACTGTGACAATTATACATTTATTAACAGCCCAGCAAGCAATAAAGTTCTTTGGCGTAGGCCCCGTCCGTAGCTCGCAGTCTGAGGGTCTGGACTCTGCATATCCTGCCTGAAGACAAAGGCAGGGGCGCAGCCGACCCCCTGTGAGGTATGGGAAGGGACCATCCTGGTGGTGGTGGGGAGGATGGAGGGATGGAGGGATGGATCCGTCTTGGAGGTGGTGGGGAGGATGGAGGTGAATGGAAGCGTCAGCATCTGCGAATTCAAACATGTGTAAGTACCAATCTTTTATAGCACGAGTATTAGAATGTGATTGGATAGATGAGAAGGTAAAATGACATAACAATTGAGTCTTCCCAGCAGAACTTATGCTAAAGCTTTCATTTCATTTAAAGGTTAATCCTTCTTTGATACATTGGTATTATTCTTTTTTGACAAATGGGACGCAACAAGTAAAAATGAACTCAGTGCTGTCTGATGTTACAGTGAGCAGCACGGGGTCCCCACAAGAATGTGTTAGTTCGCCATTTCTATTTACTTTTTACACAAATGACTGTATTAGTAATCAACCAAATCAAATGTATTTAAATTTCCGGACGATACAGTAATTATGAACCTGTTAACAAAGGATTCCAGCATTGATGAGTACAAAGCAGCTGTGGAAAGGCTTGTCGGCTGGTGTGATGTCCATCACCCCCTGATCAATGTCAAGAAAACTGAAGAAGTTATTATAGATGCCAGATCAGTGGGCGATAGGAGCTCTGTTGTGATACATGGACAGGATATTAAACAGGAGGCTTTCTACAAATATTTGGGAGTCCACATCGACAGTGAGCTCAAAAAGTTTTTGACTACATTTTTTAAGAAGATTAACATTATATGGAAAGTAGCAATATTATGCATTTTTTTTACAGAGCCACGATAGAGTCTGTCTTACGCTACGGAATCATCATTTGGTTTGGGTCAACGGTGTCAACGGTGAAAATGAAAGCTCAAATAAGTAGCTTGGTCAGGGTAGCAGGAAAAATTATGGGAATACAGACACTCAATTCCTTACAAGATCATTTTGAGATGTCTATGATACAGCATGCCAATAAGATTTTATCGGAAACATGCGTTGTGTTCAGAGTATGTGTGATGAACTCTGGTAGGAGATACTGTACAGGGTCCCGCTATGCAAGCATAATCACTACAAACATCCGTTTGTTCTATTGTCGACAAAACTGATTAATAAGCAACTCCAGTAAGGTGGTGATATAACTGCATGTACCTCTACGGATTAGAGGTAATATAAATACAGGAGTTGCATGCTTTTTAGGGAATTTATGAACTAATAGTGTTTATGTTTTGATTTTCTTTATTTAATAATGTTTTTATTTAGTTTAGGGAAGAATGCTTAATGTGGAGTGAATATTAATGTTTGAATGATGGATGTTTCTGGTGGGTTGATGTTGCAGCAGTTCTCTCATCTAAGACACATTTCTCCTACAGGAGAAAATAAAAAAGTACCTTGACCTACCTTGACTTCTACTTCTACTTCTCACATACTGTATACATTTTTAAAAATTAAGCGTAGTGTCAGTTCTGGCATGTCACGTTAGTCAACTCGCATCAGCTGACTCTCAGCTGATCCACGTCTACCTATAGGAATACGACACCTATCATAAGCTCCTCAGTATTATCAGTACTATGACGCTATCGCGTTTATTTAAGGAGCCAATTAAAAGCCAATTATCCGGTTGCATTGGAAAAATGCTCGTTCTTGATTCTATCCGATTATTGCAACATGAAGTGTTAAAGTAGCACATGCTTGTGGCTAAAGCTAATCTATATTATCGGTAACATACTTTCACCGTTCACCACAGAGATCTGTTATTCAACACTAACAACATCGTAGCTTGATGGTCCTGTGAAGGAGTGTGGAATCATGGGAGTCATCATCTTCACCTCCAAAACCAATGGAATTCAGTACGACGGGAGCAGAAATCATTTTCAGGAATGAGGAAGCATACTGTACTTCATTGCTTAGCTGCACACGGCATATGACTCCCCTGACCAGACTACACTAGTCTTAATACTAGTCCTATTGTTATATAACATGCTTGTTGTATCAGATTTTGTTGTCGCTAGTCAGAGCCATTGCAGTATGTTTCCCCTGCCAAACTACAATAGGTTTAGCAATAGTTCTGTGATATACAATATGCTTGTTGTATCAGATATAGCTGCTGCTAGGGGTGTAAGCTTCCCCCAACAGATCCCATACACTGGCTACAGCAACACGCTTGTTACAATGTGTCCTTGCTTGCTCCAGCTTGGGGTGATGCTTCCCACATTATATTGGATCTGTAGTGCTCAACATATGTGACTAACATCAGGATGTAATAACCATTCTATCAGCATCAGTCGTGTTGGTAGTGTGTAAAAATAAAGGCATCCAGAATTTCGCTGTCAGTTTGTGTTTGGGGATATTGGCATATGGTTTTGTTTCGGGGGGTTATCACTGCTCTCCCTGCTCTTAGCCATACTAGGCTGCATGAATGCGCAGAGAGTTCTTGCCCAGAACAGAACCATAACGCCAATCCAAACTGAATGCTAATAGTCAATCGTATTTGACGATAGTGGTCCTGACAGAAATTTACTGTAATGGAATACTAATATTTTTTATGTTTTAAAAGCTACTACAATTATGAAAAAAAATATGTTTTTGGTGAGTTTATAATGTACTGAATTTCTCATAATGTAAAAACTGTTATTACATTATGAGCTCAAGATTTTATTACATTTTGATAAAATACTACATTTTGTGCAGTTTTTAAATTATGTGCAGTTATTACATTATGAGTTGCTACAACATAGTATACGTCTCTGTAAAAATATATTGTTTTGTTAACAAAGACATTCTTAGGGAAAAAGTATTGAAGTATTGATGCACTCTTGATTAATTGATTTATCTCAGTGGTTCTAAACCCTCTTCCTGGAGCCTATTTGTAAATGTAAGGATATACTTCTAAAATACAACATACTAAAACAACAACAAAAAAAATATAAAAAGCAGCTCATCTTAAATCCATTCTTCATGTTTATTATTTAGCCTGGTCTAATTTAAATTTCATCAGTGAATCTTGAAAAATTACGTCTCATTCAAATCAGTCCATAATTCTTTCCCCAAATCACACACTGCCATTTCTCCACTGATTGTTTACAGAATATCCAAACACTGAATATCACAAGCAGACATGAATATAAATCAGTAATACATCTGAAAAGAAACAGATACTTACCCTGAATTGGAAATGTTTCTCTGATGCCTGAAGGGTATGAGGAGGACCAGCCGGAGCCCCTCTCTCTTATATCTCCATCTCTGGACTGTACCAAACAACAGAGGGGAGGGTGGTATGATCTTAGTTTCAAAAAAGAGATTACATTAGGTCCCCATAATGTCCCCATAAGGCCCTATTGTAGTGAAGGATTAATGTGCAATACTTGCTATTTCCGTAAAATGAACAATAACAGTATTTTGAAGACTTTCCACTTTCAGTTTCATTTTTACTTTCAGTTTTATTTTTCCTTTCAGTTTCATTTTTTCCTTTCAGTCATGTGATTTGCAGGAACTTGCAGAGTTCAGAGTGACAATGCAGATCTGGAAAGCTGTCCAATTTCCCATCATCCTCTACTTTGATCTTCAGTTGGGCTGCGTTTCCCGAAACCTTCTTAACGCTACGTCGTTCTTAAGTTACACCTTTAGCTGTACCTTATCGTTAATATGTGTTTCCCGAAACGTTCTTATTTAAGTATACCTTCTGTAAGTCATACATTCGGAAGGTTGGTCTGGACCACTCTTTACCTTATCACTGTTGCAGGTCTATACGAATATAATTCTGAAGTTTTAATACACCCAGACCGGGTTCAGTTAGGCTAATTCAAGTGTTTTCATGCAAAGAATAAAATTATCATTACACTGATTTTTGTTAGAATTTTAATTATATTATTATATATATATTATATTATTCGTGTTAGTCGTGATTTGCAGGAACTTGCTAAATTAAGAGTGACAATGCAGATCTGGAGAGCTGTCCAATTTCCCATTATCCTCTACTTTGATCTTCGGTTGGCCAGTTCTGCCAAACTATTAAAATAACTTTAAGCATTGGGACAGAGGGCTGTATAAAGCTGTTAGGTATGAATTCAAGAGATCTGTCTGGCTAAATGAAAATGAAAACACAATTTAAAAAAAGGAGAAGAAGCAAATAAGAAGATTGTCAAAACATGGTAATAGATACATTTTTGTTAATGTCGCCATTTATGTCACACTCACAGAATGCAATATATTCTAGCTTATTTACAATGTTGTGCTTTTCTGTGACCGCCACAACTGTAATGGCAGAAACCTAAAGCTTAACTTTTACTGGATACCATTCACACACAATAAAAAAGAAAGAAAGAAAGAAAGAAAGAAAGAAAGAAAGAAAGAAAGAAAGAAAGAAAGAAAGAAAAAAAATAGTTTGAGGCTAACCATTTAGCTTACATCCAGAAGCAATACAATCACAACTGAACTGGCCATAATGCAGCCAGTAAATAAATATAAAGCGTTCTGCACTTTTCTACAGAGGAAGTCCTGGTAATTCTGTAAGACTTCATAATCTACTGTCAGCCTCACAGCTAACATGTGGTTTCATTTTTATTTGCAAGGGGGCCCAGAATCTCTTTTTAAAGTAGGCCTATATTCAGACACTAATTAAAATCATTTCTAAGTGATTTCTGTGGGTTTTTTTTTTTTTGACATACAATAAATATTGTATTTACCTCCTTTAGAAACAAACACTGCTAATGGGTATTAACAATTAAATTGTAAAGCATCTGCATGAAAACAAACCTGGAAAGAGATGTGAGGTTTTGGGGAGAAAAAGGGCCAGTGTCCCGCCGGCGGGTTACTTCGGGGTTAAGGGGTTAAATCTCTTGACAAACTAAAAGACGTAAATTACATTTGTATGTATTCTAAATAAATAACACGGGTTGTACTGAATGTCAGCTTGCTTATTTTGCTAAAGATAAGGATTTATTCAGTCTACATCTCATGTAAACTAGAAACTCTGCTTCTAACCACAGCTCGAGAGCTGTCGTTCCAACCACACAAGTTTGCGATGCTGTTTGCGAACGTTCGTTGGAACGATGGTTTCGGGAAACACCAAATCGTTGAACTATGCTGATAACGACGGAACTTGTGACCATAGTTGGCTAACGATGCTTTCAGGAAACACACCCCAGACCAGTTATATTTGTGAATCAACATCACAAAAGTAAAAGTGCATTGATGTATATTTTTGACCAGAGTACAAAAACAATTCATAAAACTAAATTGACTCAAACATGTAATCAGTTAATAAGTAACTGTAATCTGATTATTGGCATTTTAAAATGTAATATAATCTAATTACAAGTACAGATTTTTGTAATCTGACCACATAATCCATATTACATATAATTTGTTACTACACATTATTCATTGATATGGGCCTACACATATTCCAAATAATATTTTTTATCTACAATGCGAAAGGAGTTCAAAATAATATGAACAGAAGAAACTACAAATCATCACATTTATTCAAGTTAATGAAATAACATGAAATAAGGTGTTTATATAGCGCTTTACTACTTCTGTACACCCAACGCGCTTTACAAGTCTCCCCTCAACCACCACTAGCGTGCAGCATCCACTTGGATAAAGTTACGGCAGCCACAGAACAATGGCGCCAGTGCACTCACCACACACCAGCTATAGGTGGAGAGAGAGAGAGAGAGAGAGAGAGAGAGAGAGAGAGAGAGAGAGAGAGAGAGAGAGAGAGAGAGAGAGAGAGAGAGAGAGAGAGAGAGAGAGAGAGAGAGAGAGAGAGAGAGAGAGAGAGAGAGAGAGAGAGAGAGAGAGAGAGAGAGAGGATTGAAATCACCTTTATTTACAACATAGGTAAAAACAGTCTGTGTTACCACTAACAATCTGCATTACAAAAATCTCAATTACAAAAAACGCACAAAAAAATAAAATAAACAAATAAATAAAAGATAAAAAAAAAAAAAAAAAAAAAAAGACAACAAAATGACTTAAAAAGTCAACATTAAATCATCATTTTCATTAACTGTGCATAACACTCCATTTATGGCCCAAGTATTCACAAACACTGGTAAGCACCCAACCAATTTATTGTATGCATATTCTATCCTAAGCCTTGATGCTACCAAACCCTTAAACATAATCAAAGGATCTAAAGTATCTTTGCCAAGCATCTTATTTTTCCTTGTTTTCCAAATAGTGAGTTTGGCAGTTCCAAACACAAAATTTAGTAAAACCAAAACATGTTTACAACTAGCGAAATACTTTGGCCCAAAAATAAACAATTGAGGAGATAAATCTTCACCTAAAGATGATACCCATTGAGATAAAAAGGAGAATAAATTACCCAACCGTACACATTGCACAAAGAGATGAAAGATAGTTTCGTTTTCAGAACAAAATAAACAACCTACCTCTACATTTGGATTGAGGTGCACCACATGTCTGTTCGTAGCTATTGCACTGTGTACAATCCTCCATTGTAAATCACCAGTCCGTTTATCAATGGGGCGTTTATACAGTGACCGCCAGCTACCTTTGGGGGAGATATCTACTCCAAAAAAACCAGTCCATTTTAGATGACTCTCACTCAGGATCTCCGAACTGATGCTTAAAATGTGTCCAAGTTTTACACATCCAACAGCTATCAGCATTGATGACAAATTAACAGAGCACAGGTGTCTAGAAGGTAAAAAGGGATTCTGGAACAATGGCTCTTCCATCAGCCAAAAACTCGCATGTATTCCAGCAGGTCTTGAGACAGAGAAAACTTTCCATGCTTTCTGTAGAAGGGAGTCAAATCTGTGAGAGTTGATTCATTCAGGTTCAATAAAAGCGTTCAGGTTCAGAAGCGACCAAGTTATTGGCAACTAGAACTCTCCCCCTATAGGATAGCTGGGGTAGCAACCAGTTCCATCTAGACAATCGGGTGCACACTCTCTCCAAAACTCCCTCCCAATTTTTCTTCTGAAACTCTTCCGATCCCAAAAACACACCAAGTAATTTCAGCCCTTTTCTATTCCATTTTAAACTACCTGGTAGTTGTGGGAGATTTTCTAAATTTCTTTGACCTGACCAGAAAGCTTCTGTCTTGTCCCAATTTACTTTAGCTGATGATGCCCCTTCATACAGCTCAAGTGCTCTAGACAAAGCTTTTATATCATTATTATCATTGACAAAGACTGTAACATCATCAGCGTAAGCAGTAATTGTAGTTCTTAAATGTTGAGGCATTGTAGGTATTGATAAACCATTTAGAGTTTTTCTTATATTGGAAAGTAAGGGCTCAATAGCAATACTATACAATTGTCCTGATAGAGGGCAACCTTGCCTGATTCCCCTTGAAACCACAATAGGCCGACTTAGGCCACCCCCCACCTTGACCATACAAGAAGCTCCAGTGTACAACAAACGTATCCATTTGATAAAATCCTGACCAAACCCGAATGCAGCAAGTAGATTAAAAAGATAGTTATGATCAACACGATCAAACGCCTTTTCTTGGTCTAAAGCAGTCAATCCAACCTCTGCATTAAACATTTTACAGATATCCAAGGTATCCCTCACTAAAAAAAGATTATCCATTATAGATCTTTTCGGAATGCAATAGGTTTGGTCTTGATGAATTATCAAATGTAAAAACTTCTTAAGCCTATTGGACAGACATTTAGACAAGATTTTATACTCTGTTGTTAATAAAGCAACAGGTCTCCAGTTCTTTAACAGAGTCAAGTCTCCCTTTTTAGGCAATAGGGACAATACAGCACGTTGACATGTAGCAGGTAAATTGCCATCTTTATAACTTTCACAGAAAACTTCATAAAGGTCCATTCCAATATACTCCCAAAAATGTTTATAAAATTCAGAAGTCAACCCATCAATTCCAGGAGAACGTCCGGATTTCAACTGTCCAACAGCAATAGTGAGTTCTTGAAAAGTAATTTGTGTGTCCAAAGCAGTCTTAGAAACAGAGTCTATTTGAGGAAGTTCATGCAAAAGATGCGCTGCACAACTAGAGTTACAATGATCAGCTTTGTATAGAGAAGAATAAAAACCAACAGCATGACGACGCATTTCTATAATGTCATTTGTAATCTTCCCATCTGGAAGACGTAAACATGTCATCTGCTTAGACTGTGCCACTGAACGCTCTAAATTAAAAAAAATAGGCACTTGGGGCATCCATCTCAGTAACTGATGTAAAACGTGACCTCACCAAAGCTGCTTTCACCCTCTCATTCAAATGAAAACTTAGCTTTTTCTTTTTCTGTTGTAAGTTATTGATAAAAGCTGGGTCATTTCTTCTTATCATTTCTGTCTCTATAGACTCTATATCTCTTTCCAGAGCTTGAATTGTTTCTCGTTGAGTAGTCGTACAATATGCAGTGTACTGTTGACAGGATAGTTTTATTTGAGTTTTCCCAACCTCCCACCATTGTTTTAAATTTTCAAAATCATTTTTCTTCCCCTTCCAATGATTCCAAAAAACCACTAAATGTTCGGAAAATAAAGCATCCTGTAACAGTTTAGCATTAAAATGCCAATAAGAAGATTTTCTTGGAAATTGTACCATGTTTACTGAAATATATACCAGATGATGATCAGAAAAACCTACAGGAGTAATAAAACAATCAATAATCCTGTTATTTAAATTTTTTGAAACATAAATTCTGTCTAAACGAGCAGCACTTACTCTATTGCCAGAAATTTTAACCCATGTATATTGTTTACCTACCGGATGCTTGATTCTCCACATATCTAAAAGTTCGGCCTCTTTCACCAATCTTGACAAATATTTGGATGAAAGCATGTGAGGCTCTTCATTATTACGGTCAACATTAAAACATTCTGTACAATTCCAATCCCCACCCATGATGATGTCTCCATCACTAAAATCCTGTTTTAAGACATTAGTTAGCATTCTAAACAACTGTAATCGCTCATTTCCCACATTTTGTGCATAAACATTTATAAAATAAATTGTCATCCCTTCAATAATAGTTTTGACAAGAACCAGGCGACCTTTTACAACTTCCTCTGTTTTTTCAATGCTAACTTTTATATCTGGAGAAAAAAGAAGAGCAATTCCAGCGCTCAGATTTGTACCATGACTAAGTACATGTTGACCTTTCCACCACATTCCCCACTCTACTTCATTATCTATATCACTATGTGTTTCTTGCAGTAAAATGACATGTAACTTTTTATTTTTCATGATTTCAGACACCAAACCTCGTTTATGACTATCCCTCCCTCCATTAATATTTAATGAACCCACCCTCAAAAGATCCATGTATAAGTTTAGGGAGGAGAGAAAAAAAACAACGGCAGAAGAAAGCAGAAGAAATAAAGAGAAGAACACCGCGTGATGCATGGCTAATCGTTTACAAAAATGCTTTTAGCCTCTTCTTTTTATCCACCATTCTACATTTTCTAATAACTGTAACATGTTTTTTTAAACGAAAACATTTCTTTTCACTCAGCTGATCAAGATTTACAGTCTTTTGAAGAACCGCCACTGACCTCTCAAATTTTCCAACATCAGGAAAAAATTCTTTAATGTTGACTTGTTTTCCAAATGTCTCATCAAGAAACCCATTAATTTCATCTAATGTATACAAAGAGGGATCTTTAATGGACATATCTTGAGAATCGCCCTCAAGTCCACATACAGACCCTCCTTGGGAGTCGCATTCGTAATCAAGAAGAGAAACATTTTCGTCAGATGCATCGTCATCTACTGCACTACCATCATTACTCAAACACAACTCTCTCTTTCTTATAGCCGACCCAACAGACTCATACCTGCTTGGCCCTGCAATTTCCACACCATCATCTTGCTGCTCATCAGCATTGATATTTTGAACAGTATTTGCAGTATTTTCATTTTGCTGACCTTCATGCACATTAGTATTAGTCACAGCCTTATCATGTACTTCAATAGCGGACGGCGCCGCACCAGAAACGCTCACCTCTGCTGGACCTGCGTGTTCCTCTTGAGCAGCGCGCTCCTGCTCCACCGCATCTCCCTTTCCTGAGACAGTAGGCCTTTGCCTATCCTCTGGTGCGCGCTCTCTGTGAGGGCATGCAAACTTTTTATGCCCTAAATCGCCACAATCAAAGCACCTTAAGCTACCAGTGCTTGCGTACACCATATACGTTTTGCCTTCGTATCGTACTCGGAATGAAACATCCATCGTGTTTTCGGGGGAGTCTAAAAACATAAACACCTGTCTTCTAAAAGATGTGACATGTTTCAAAGACGGGTGTTTACAGCCTAACGTGATTGTTTTAAAACCACTGGCAAATTTGCCAAAACGTACTAATTCCCGTTCCAACGCTTCATCCGGAATGAAAGGTGGAACATTCGATACCGTAATTTTAACTGTCAATATGTATATTCTGTTTAACAAACAAACTGTTTAACTGTATAACGGAGTAACCTGAACAAAGTTTTCATTTATAACGAGACCATTCTCTATTAAACGATTAACAAAAATTTGTTCTTTCAAAAACACTACTACAGCCTTATTCATATGAGAAGCGGACACTATATTCTCGTGTCCTACTTCCCCTCCAGCCGAAATAAGCACGTCTTCCACTGTGACGCCATCCTCGGGCACACACCTAAAGCCATTGCGCAAGGACAAAGACGGCATCTCCTCATGAGACGCCATCTCTCCCCGAGCAATACCCGCAAAAACTAAGTCAAAAAACTAATTTTAAACCATGCAGAAAAAAAGAGAAAACAAAATCCCCGTAATTAAGACTATGTGAAAAAACACAGCTCAGGTCTCACCCCGCACCACTCTCACCCACAAGCTCCCAACATGCACCACGTGAGAGAGAGAGAGAGAGAGAGAGAGAGAGAGAGAGAGAGAGAGAGAGAGAGAGAGAGAGAGAGAGAGAGAGAGAGAGAGAGAGAGAGACCTTTGAACAACTTTTATTACAAAACTTAAAAACAAATTTCAATCAATTATTTAACCAACAAGAAAACAAATAAATAAACACCTATAAACCTTTTTACAACCATTATCATCATATATAATTATACATACATTTGTAAAATGCCATTGCAGTCAACATCACAAATACAGTTATTTATAGCCCACTTAAACTTGAAATCTTCAATATTCTCATTCAGTTGATAATATTCAAACTCTATTCTTAACCTTGACTTCATCAAACCCTCATAAATCAGTACCACATCAGTTTGTCCCATACCACCTATTTTACTTTTACGAGAGAGCCAAACAGCTAACTTTGCTTGTCCGAAAATAAAATTGAGTAAATGGCAAATCTCCCTCTTGCTACGTTTATATTTAGGTCCATAGATATACAACTCAAGTGTAAAAACTTCTCCTAATGTCTGACACCACCCTCCAAGAATTTCAAAAAGAGGCAATAATCTACTACAGTCAGCAAACAAATGAAAAACTGTCTCCTGCTGTTCACAGAAAGGGCACCCTATCCCCGCTAGTGGATCAAAATGTGCTCTGTGTCTGTTCGTAGCTATAATACCATGTACAACGCGCCACTGCAGGTCTCCAGACCTTTTTTCAATGGGGGGCTTGTACATGGTCCTCCAGCTACCTTTCGGGGAAGAGTCTGATCCAAAAAATTCTGTCCATTTAGACTCTTTTACAGTTTCAAGTGCACGAAGATGAAGAACTTTTACACACAGCATGTAAGGAGCTTTTTTCCCAATGTCTCTGAAACGCCCCATTTGAGGTGTCTTAAAGGATAGAATACCACCTTCAATTTCTTGCCACACTCCAGTCGCAGCTGTAATATCTAAAGAAGAAACAGCATTTTCTTTTTTGTGTAAAAATAAAGAGTCTCTATAGTCCACCGGCATGCACTCATATAGATGATTCAACAGCCTCTGCACAACTCGGACTGATCTTATACCAAGCTTGGTAGCCAGAGTCTCTGCAGAAATCCACCCATCTTCAGTCAGTAAATGTCCAATCTTTACAATATTTGCAGACCATAAAGCATGCCTCACAGAAGTTGATTTTAGAACATCCACATCAATTTTTGGGTTAAAGATCAAGGGTTCTTCCAATAACCACTGACTCTGTTCACCGTTTAAATCTCTGCAAACTTTTAAAAGAGTCCACGCTCTCAACATTGACTTGTAGAACGATGACAGACCAGTTAAGTCCAGCTTATTAATGTCCATTAAGAACAGTTGACGATCATAACCCATTTTACCTGCTCTTCTCAGGAGGCCATGGGCTACCCCACACCAGCTCACTTCTTCACCATACAGGAGTCTTTGAGCTGTCTGAAGTCTGAAAGCTTTGATTCTAGACCTGATGTCAATGAGTCCTTGACCTCCCTCCGTCCTGGGCAGATAAAGTACTGGTGCTTTTAGCCAGTGACACCCGGACCAAAAAAAGTCAACTATTTTTTTCTGAATGTCCATTATCAGTTCTTCTGGAGGTTCTAATATCATCATTTTATGCCATAAGGTAGCAGCAATAAGATTGTTACAGACCAAAACTCTACCCCTATAGGATAACTGAAGGAGCAACCATTTCCATAGAGACAACCGAGCACATGTTTTCTCCACTAGTCCCTCCCAATTCTGTTTCCTATAATCTTCAGATCCTAAAAACACCCCTAAGTATTTAAAACCTTCTCTTCCCCATTGCAACTCTCCAGGAAGGATGGGACGATTATTGTCTTGCCCACACCATACTGCCACACTTTTGCCCCAATTCACTTTTGCAGAGGATGGTTTTTCATAAGTTTCTAAACATTTTTTAACAACATTAACATCTTGATTACCTCTTATTAAAACTGTAAGATCATCAGCATATGCAGACATTTTAATAAACTGGGAAGAGTCTATATCTCTGATTTGCAGTCCCATTAATTCTCTTCTTAGTTTACAGAGTAACGTCTCAAAAGCAATGCTATAAAGCTGCCCTGAGATAGGGCAACCTTGTCTAATACCCCTCTGAACCTTTATGGGGACACTGAGACTTCCACCTATTTTTATCAAGCAAGTTGCCTCATTATAAAGCAATTTTATACATGAAATTAAATTTTCTCCAAATCCAAAAGCCTTAAGAGTCTCAAAAAGAAAAAAGTGTGGTCAACTCTATCAAAGGCCTTCTCTTGGTCCATTGACAAAAACCCAACATCAACATTGTTGTAAAAAGCATAGTCATACAGATCCCGCATCAGATGTAAATTATCTGCAATAGATCTGCCCTTTACACAATATGATTGATCCGTATGAATAATTTCATGTAATACATCTGTAAGAAAGGTCACGCAGATGACTGTATAGTCGTGTATGCGCACCTCTGACGCATATTGATGTGCTCTAATGCACCCTTGAGCGCACGCAATGAGTAGCGCTCTGCTTCTGCGCAGATTCACGGACGATTCTGAAGCAGATGTGTGACAGGACGACGCGGCTGAGATTATTCCCCGTTTGGAGAGTGTTTAGATAATATTGTGTGCGTCACTGCTGAATAGTAAGTGTTTTTGTCTTCATCTGCTATTTAGTGATTAAGATGATCGTGTTTGTGTGTTATATTTTGATATTTATCACTAATGTCTGACTGGCGCGATGCTAGTTATGGTACTAATCACCTCGTTTATTGTCATTACTCTCCATGTATATTTACGTTATGCATTCAGTGCAGATATTATTAATCTATATTGTGGATTATACTGTTTATACTTTGAATCCTTTCAGTAGTTATTTTCAATATAATCTGTTACATGTTTTATTGCTACTCACGTTTCTGTACACGTGACACCACCTAGCGGCGGTTCGTATGCATCTGACTGTTAATGGTAATTGCATCGGTTACTGTTTTAGTATTGAATGTATGGATAGTTAATTCATATGCTGTTATAGATATGTTATTTGTTTCCATTTAGAACCACACATACACTCATCTAAATGCATAAATGGAAGACTGTATGCCCATGTCTACTGCAACTGTTTATTAAACACCATTCATTCAGATCTTGGTCTGGTTTATGTGTTCTGACCGACACCCGAGAGTGATTACCACACTAAAGTAGTTCCAGCAATAGTATAAAATACAGTCCTTATAAGTCTCCCCAACAAATGGTCCTTCGAGCCGGATATTCGGTAATTTCTCTCTAGAAGATGGATGATAGATTTTCAACCAGACCTAAGCGTCAGACTTATCCGCCACGCCATTATGACGAGTATGAGATGGGGTACGTGCTGCCACCACGAAATCCATCTGAATTAAGAATCAGTAGGCATGGGCAAGAAGAGGAGTTATATTTGTATGAGGAGGGAGCCGCCAAGATGACACCCTCTCCTTTCAGCGACCATCAGTCACCGAGGGATGCTGGTTATACAAAAGAAGACCCATATGCTGAATTGAGACAGCGTACTTACAGACCTGGTCCTGAGAGTCAGCTAGCTGAACAGTACCCAAAAAGAGCACATCCTGAAAGGAGTAGAGAATCAGCTCCACGGGTCTGGTCTACGACACTGCAAAATCTGTCTCCAGCCTCCCAAGCAGACCCTTTAAATAGCAGTGAAGAGCAGTTTAGTGCCACCTTAGCAGAAATCCGACAGACTAGATCGGAGCTGAAGTTACTCGCCGAGACGGTGCGCAGTCTTCAGCAGACCACTCAACTAGCTTTAACACACTCTCATTCCAGTACATCGGACCCACTTATGCCTGCTCAATTCCCTACCTCCCCCCTAGACCACAGATATGTGCCTCCTCCTTGTGCAGAGCTCGACAGGGATGAAGTCAGCGAATGCGACGAAGTAGACTGGCCTGACCCTCCCCCCTGGCCAGAGCCAGAGGAACCACGGTCTGTTGGCGATGCTCCCATCATGGGCATTCTGGAGAAGATGATGAGTGAACTGCAAGTATTAAAGCAAGCTGTCAACCATCCAAGTAGACCTCTTGCAGTTCCATCAGCGAATCTTCCTGTCATAGATTCCAGACCTTCAGATCCTCAGACAAGTAGAATGCATCTGGGCCGTTCAAGTCAACGACAAAGCCTTCATCCTCAGCCACCTCTCAGAGCCGGTCCAGCTTATGAGTCAGAGCAATACGAGAGTAACCTTCAAGGTGAGCATGCAGCAATCTCCCAGCCGTATCTGCAGAGGAGGGCTCAGCCAAGAACCCCACTTGATCTTCGGCACCAGACTGTCCCACTCTCTGAGCCGACATACCGAGGTCCAATGCCAACGATCCCCCATTTCAGTCACAGAGACCCCAGCGAGTTTGCTAGATTGAAGATAGCTTTGGAGAATTTACTACCCCCAGATGGGACAGAGCTGTTTAAATACCAAATCCTAGTGGATCACTTGAAGCTGGAAGAGGCAAGGCTGATAGCAGATTCGTATCTGAACTCCCCCACACCTTACAG
Organism: Abramis brama; assembly: GCF_963993115.1. Lineage (NCBI taxonomy): Eukaryota > Metazoa > Chordata > Actinopteri > Cypriniformes > Leuciscidae > Abramis > Abramis brama. The sequence continues at coordinate 5,224,016 of NC_139987.1, forward strand.
CAATACCATGGCTGCTCTTAACCAGAAGTTCGGCCAACCCCATCAGATGGCATTGAACAAAATAGCCAGTGTTATGGACTCGCCTGATATTCGACGCGGTGATCAAGCTGCCTTCGAGAAGTTCGCCCTACAGATCCAGGCACTTGTGGGTATGCTTAAATCCCTTGGCTCCCAAGGAGAGATAGAGCTACAGTGTGGATCTCACGTAGCTCGCCTGTTGAGTAAGTTACCACCAGAGATGAGAGCTGAATTCCGGCGCAGCAAGGTCCATCATCCAGGAATAACCTATACCCTGACTGACCTTTCTGAGTGGCTGCAATATGAGTCCTGGTGTCAGGAATATGATGGTTTGTCGCAGGTGAAGATCTCCAAGGAGAGACAAGGGCCTAGACAGGAACATCGCCAGAAGAAGTGGACCACCACCGTCTTGCATGGAGCCAGAGAGGCGACGGAGAGAGAAATTTCACCAATGCCTGCGAATATCCCTGCCAAGAACAGAATTAAGTCTTACTGCCCATTCTGTAACAACTCAGATCACTTCTTGAGCCAATGCACAGAGGTTGTAAAACTGACAAAGAACCAATTATCAGAGTGGATCCGTACAAATAAAAGGTGCTGGCGATGCGCTAGAAACCACCAAGCTGCGCAGTGCAACCTGCGGAAACCCTGCAGCATTTGTCAAGGTAAACACTTACCAGTACTGCACGAAGTTAATTCCATGTCACCTAAGACTGTGATCAAGACAACCAAAGAGGAGAGCTGTCTGGTGAATACACCTTCGGACGTGCTGTATGTGGACAGACCAGTAGATGGCAGTCGTGTGCTATTAAAGGTTATTAAAGTATTACTCCACCATGGCAAGCACACTCTGAGCACATATGCCATCTTGGACGATGGCTCAGAACGGACTATGCTCCTACCGGCTGCAGCACGCCACCTGGGCCTCCGAGGGGAGCCAGAAGACCTTGCTCTGCGGACTATACGTCATGACATTCAAATCCTTCACGGGTCCATGGTGTCATTCCGTATTTCACCTGCCGAAAAGCCTCAGCACAGCTTCCTCATCACTGGTGCCTTCACCGCAGAACAACTGGGTCTTGCACTTCACTCTTACCCCATGGACAAATTGCAGAAGAAGTACAAGCACCTTGTTGGCCTTCCAATACAATCATTCGAGCAGGTGCAGCCCTTGCTGCTCATTGGAGCTGACCACCCTCACTTAATTACACCAATCAAGCCAGTAAGGTTAGGACCCCCTGGAGGACCTGCAGCTCTTAAGACACGTTTAGGATGGACATTGCAGGGTCCCACTAGACTTGTCGAGCAGTCCATTCACCCGCAGCAGTGTTTGTTGACCTCCACCATTCCCCAAATGGCAGAGCTCTTCAGGAACGTCGAGAAACTGTGGCAAGTTGACGTACTTCCCTTCAGGAACGAAAAGGAGGTTACCAGGTCTCAACAAGACCAATATGCTGTTAACATGCTTGAATCGAAGACTACCCGAGTTGAGGTGGACGGAGTCTTACGTTATGCCACCCCTCTGCTTAGGCGTAAAGATATGCCGCAGTTCCAAGCCTCAAAGGAAATGGTAATCCCCAGCCTCCGGAACACTGAACGGTGCCTCGCTAAACACCCAGATCGAGCCAAGGCGTACAGTGCTGAAATTCAGAAACTGACCCAGGCAGGAACTGTCAAGAAGTTGAGTTCCCATGAATTGACACAGTCAGGGGAATCATGGTATATCCCACATCACATGGTGACCCACAACAATAAGAACCGAATCGTGTTCAATTGTTCTTATCAGTACCGAGGTCTGAACCTAAATGAGTGGCTGTTACCTGGTCCCACCTTAGGACCTTCACTTTTAGGAGTGCTGTTGCGGTTCCGGGAACACACCGTAGCCATAAGTGGTGATGTGAAAGCCATGTTCCACCAGGTCCGCCTGCTCCCTGAAGATCGTCCCCTTCTGAGATTTGTCTGGCGTGACATGGAAGTAGACCGAAGTCCATCAGTGTTTGAGTGGCAAGTCTTGCCCTTCGGTACCACGTGTAGCCCGTGCTGTGCCACCTATGCCATGCAGCACCACGTTATCAGTCATAGCCAGCCAGAGGATGATGTGAGGTTTTCTATTGAGAGATGCTTTTACGTCGATAATTGTCTGCAAAGCCTCTCCTCCCCTGACCAAGCCCGAACACTGGTAGATAAGTTAATGGAGCTTCTAGCCTCTGGTGGATTTGAACTCCGCCAATGGGCCAGCAATAAGCCAGAGGTCATCAGCCATCTACCTAAAGAAGCCCGATCAGACAGTCTAGAACTTTGGTTTGCTCACGACCGAACAGATAATCCTGAATCCGCTCTGGGTCTCAGCTGGCATTGTTCCACAGACACACTGAGGTACAAACATCGACCAGTCAATTATGATGCTCCTACCATGCGGAACATCTACAAGGTTTTAGCCAGTCAGTATGACCCCCTCGGGTTTATTCTGCCGTATACCACTCGTGCTAAAATACTAGTGAGACAGCTTTGGGATAAACACAGGGACTGGGACGATCCCCTACTGCCTCATGATTTGCTGCAAGCTTGGAGAGACTGGGAGGGAGGGTTACAAGTCCTGCCAAGAATCTCCTTTCCCCGAGCATATGTACCTCCTGCCATGGATGAGAGAAACATCACTCATGAGATACATGTGTTTTGCGATGCTTCGGAGCAAGCATATGGAGCTGTCGCTTACCTGAGGGCAGTAGACAGTCAAAATCAGCCTCATCTCTCCTTTATTGTGGCCCGTTCAAGGATTGCACCTAAACGACTGCATTCAATGCCCAGATTGGAGCTTTGTGCTGCCCTCACAGGAGCCCAACTCAGTAGGTTGATGGAGCAAGAACTTACCCTGCCAATAAGCCAGATTGCGCCAGTCTGAAGACTTAGACCTGACTGCTATGCATCCTATCATCTTGGATCATTGCCATCCCACCACTAAGCTTCTGATTCAAGACTATGATGCAGAGATTCGTCATAAGTTTTGGATCTTACGAGGTCGAGAGGCAGTTCGACGGTATCAACATGCTTGCACAGAGTGTCGTAGATGGAAAGCAAGCCCTCAAGTTCCTAAGATGTCAGACCTACCTGTAGCACGCCTACGCCTGTATAAGCCAGCATTCTACTCGACAGGCATGGACTGCTTTGGGCCCTTTATAGTGAAGGTGGGTAGGAGAACTGAGAAGAGGTGGGGAATTATCTTCAAGTGCCTTACATCAAGGTGTGTACATCTAGAGATCCTTACCAATCTGGATACTGACTCCTTCTTGATGGCCTTGAGGAGGTTCATCGCCAGGCGAGGGAGACCAGCCGAGTTGTTCTCTGACCAGGGAACAAACTTCCGTGGAGGAGAGAGAGAGATGCGGGAGGCCCTTGCAGAATTATCCCCAGAACTCAGACTCCAGCTTGCCAAACACAAGATAAAGTTTCACTTTAACCCTCCTGGTGCACCCCACTTCGGCGGAGCGTGGGAGAGGGAAATCCGCTCAGTGAAAACTGCACTGTACCGAGTGGTAGGCAGTCAAGCTGTTACAGAGGAAGTGTTACATACTGTTCTCCTGGAAGTGGAAGGCATGTTGAATGCTAAACCATTGGGATATGTGTCCTCCGACCCTAAGGACCTTGATCCGGTGACACCCAATGTTCTGCTGATGGGGCGGCGGGACGGGTCCCTGCCCCAAGTTGTCTATCCTAAATCTGAGCTTCTGAGCAGATGCCGCTGGAGACATTCCCAAATTCTGGCTGACCAGTTTTGGTCTAGTTTCATTAAGAACTATCTCCCGAACCTGCAAACCCGCCAGAAATGGAATGCCAAACCTACGGAAATGACCCTAGGATCAGTGGTACTGATGATGGACCCTCAACTGCCCAGAGCATGTTGGCCGGTTGGTCTTGTCACCAAAGTTTACCCAAGTGCAGATGGACACATAAGGACAGTGGATGTAAGGATAAACAACAGAACTTACACTAGACCTGTAGCCAGATTGATAGTTCTACCAGAGGTTCCAGATGAAGATGATAACTAAGCCCTTATGCCTGTTCCCGGATACTGGACTGATCACCTATTCCGAAACAAATGTGCTGCACACATTTGGGGGCGGCTGTAAGAAAGGTCACGCAGATGACTGTATAGTCGTGTATGCGCACCTCTGACGCATATTGATGTGCTCTAACGCACCCTTGAGCGCACGCAATGAGTAGCGCTCTGCTTCTGCGCAGATTCACGGACGATTCTGAAGAAGATGTGTGACAGGACGACGCGGCTGAGATTATTCCCCGTTTGGAGAGTGTTTAGATAATATTGTGTGCGTCACTGCTGAATAGTAAGTGTTTTTGTCTTCATCTGCTATTTAGTGATTAAGATGATCGTGTTTGTGTGTTATATTTTGATATTTATCACTAATGTCTGACTGACGCGATGCTAGTTATGGTACTAATCACCTCGTTTATTGTCATTACTCTGCATGTATATTTACGTTATGCATTCAGTGCAGATATTATTAATCTATATTGTGGATTATATTGTTTATACTTTGAATCCTTTCAGTAGTTATTTTCAATATAATCTGTTACATGTTTTATTGCTACTCACGTTTCTGTACACGTGACACCACCTAGCGGTGGTTCGTATGCATCTGACTGTTAATGGTAATTGCATCGGTTACTGTTTTAGTATTGAATGTATGGATAGTTAATTCATATGCTGTTATTCATATGTTATTTGTTTCCATTTAGAACCACACATACACTCATCTAAATGCATAATGGAAGACTGCATGCCCATGTCTACTGCAACTGTTTATTAAACACCATTCATTCAGATCTTGGTCTGGTTTATGTGTTCTGACCGACACCCGAGAGTGATTACCACACTAAAGTAGTTCCAGCAATAGTATAAAATACAGTCCTTATAAGTCTCCCCAACAACATCATTTAACCTTTTAGCAAGACACTTAGAAAGAATTTTATATTCTGAACATAAGATAGCTACAGGTCTCCAATTTTTTAGTAGCGTCAAATCTCCCTTCTTTGGAAGCAATGTTAAAACAGCACGCTGACAACTTCTTGTTAGACATCCTTCACGTATACATTTCTGAGCAACTTCAAAAAAATCATGACCAATAATAGTCCAAAAACGTTTATAAAATTCAGCAGGAAGTCCATCAATTCCTGGTGCTTGCCCTGATGAGAGATCCATTACTGCTGAAGTCAGTTCATTAAAAGTAAATTGTGCTTCCAAAAGCTGTTTTTTTTTTCTGTAGATATCTCAGGAAGATCTTGTAAAAGTTCATGTCTGCATTGATCATTTAAGGAATCAGCAGAATATAGTTCAGTATAAAAGTCCACTGCAAGTCTACGCATCCTTTCCAGGTCTGAAACAAGGTGTCCATCCTTATCTTTTAAAAACAACATCTTTTTTCCATGTTTAGTTTTCCGTTCTAAATTAAAAAAGAAGGACGTAGGAGCATCTATGTCTCTTTTTGTTAGAAAACGATTTTTTATAAGTTCTCCTTTGACTTTTTCATCAAGGATTAGATTCAAACAGTTTTTCTTTTCAGTCCACATATCCTTCAAGTTAGGAGAAGCATTTGCAATCATGTTCCCTTCAATAATCTTAAGTTCTTGCTCCAAACTCTCTAATGTTTTCTTTAAACCCAAAGTAGAATGAGAAGAATATTGTTGGCAATACTCCTTAATAAACACTTTCCCAATCTCCCACCACTGAATAATATCGTCATATCTACCTTTCTCAGTCTTCCAAACTTCCAAAAAATTCTTAAAATTTTCACAAAAGAAAGTGTCTTCCAACAATTTAACATTAAAATGCCAGTAAGAACTCTTATAGGTTTTTTTTATGAGACTACATTCAACTGTGATTAGTTTTTGGTCTGAAAAAGGGACAGGAGTAATAGTTGAATTCAGGGTCCTATTCCTCATATTATGAGATAGGTAAAACCTATCTAAATGAGCAGCAGAAAGTGTGTCATTACTAAAACTCACCCAAGAGTACTGTTTAACTAAAGGATTGTTTTCTCTCCATACATCTGATAAGTGAAAATGATTTACCAATCTTGCAAGACAACTGGCTGACATTTGATGTGGTTCTTCCCCATTCCTATCTATTATGAAATCTAAGGTGCAGTTCCAGTCTCCACCAAAAACAATAAAATCTCCATCATGTTGTTGTCTTAAAAACTGTTCTAATTTTGAAAAGAGCCTTATTCTCTCAATGCCTAAATTTGGAGCATAAATATTCACAAAAATGAAAATCATATTATGTATTTCAGCTCTAACAATCAAGAGTCTTCCAGGTTCCAATTCATTTTTCCACAAAACATTGAAATTGAGAGAAGGAGCAAAAAAAATTCCTACCCCTGCACTTAGATTATTCCCATGACTAAGAAAGTGTTCTCCCTTCCACCATAGTCCCCAGTCAACTTCATTATCTAAATTACTGTGGGTTTCTTGCAAAAAAATAATATTTAACTCTTTCAAATGAATAATCTCAGAAAGAAATACACGTTTTTTCATATCCCTCATCCCATTCACATTTAGTGATCCTACTCTTAAGATCTCCATCAGAAAGAGAGAGGAAAGAAAGCCGCAAAGAAAAATTAAAGAAAAAGTGAAACCCATCATGAGTCTTTAACTTTCCCCCTCGTTAGTTGCTCTTTTCCAAACATTTTCAATTTTTGTCTAGCAGATGTGATATGTTTCTTAAGCCGAAACCTTTTCTGTTGAGAAAGCTCAGTACAATTATTCATTTTTCGGGCCCAAGCTACCGGAGAAACAAATTTCTCAAGATCAGGAAAAAAAAAAAAATCACCAATTTCTACTCCTGCTTTCCCTTTTGTTTCATCAAGAAAACTGTTAATTTGTTCAACAGTGTACAAATCACTTTCTCTTACTCTTTCCATCTCAGACCACTGTTCATCTCTCACGCCATCTTCAGTACTCTGAGATAAACCATCCATTTCATCTCCTACGTCCTCCTCTGAACAATTTACCGGAGTCACTAAAGAGTATTGCAGCACATCCTCTACACTGCATTCATTCACCATCCTATCCGTAGCACCACAAGCACTAGCAGGCTTTTCTACAGCATAACTACATCCAGGCTGATCACTCACGCTTTTAGAAACAATTCCACTCACCTCATCTTGTTCCTTCACCTCCTCCGTCACTCTATCAATCTGCGCAGTGTCTTGTCTAATCCTTTCAATCGCTTGAAGTTCTCCATTTGATGCTTCAGCTCTAGATGCAATCGTTAAAGGCTGAGGTTCATCGCGCACTTTATGCGGACACGAGAAGCGCTTATGTCCGACTTCGCCGCAATCAAAACATTTCAAACTCTCTGTGCTCGCGTATACCATGTACGAATTATCTTCGTGTTTGACTCGAAAAGAAACATCTAAGGATCGATCTTGGGAGCTTAGAAACAAAAATTTGACGTCTAAAAGACAACACATGCTTTAGCGCCGTATTTTTGCACCCTAAAGGAATCGTTCTCATGGGGCTTGCAATTTTCCCGAATCGTAGAAGTTATTTTGTTATTGCATCGTTGGAAACAAACGGCGGGACATTTGAAATTGTGATTTTAGTAGCTGGGGCAGACAGCGGTGAAACCGGAACAAAAGCCTGTTTCACCAACAATCCGTCCACAGTCAATTTATTCACTAACGCTTCAGCTTTCAAAAATACTACGACCGCTTTGTTCATTCGCGAGCCAGAGATTATGTTATCAAACCCAACCTTTTGTCCTACCGCCACCAACAAATCTTCGACTGTTACACCCGCCTCTGGCACACACCTGCACCCATTAGGAAGGGATAAGCAGGCCGTTCCTTGCGCCGGAACGGCTGCCATACCGGCACCCGGTGTTTTTTTTTGTTTTGTTTTTTTTTTTGTTTTTTTTTAAACAAGTAACGTAGGGGGAAAAGAAACAAAGAAAAAAACCAAAATCATAGAAAAAGAAGGGGAAAAACCCCAAAAGAGAAAGAACGCTCTCCAACGCCACCACACACGACCTCACCCTCATCGGAAGCGAGAGAGAGAGAGAGAGAGAGACTTTTTAACCCCCTTTTATTACAAAATATTCAGGGTTTAACTAAACCTTACATAGATTTAAAAAAGTAATTTAAAACACAACCATACAATAATAAATAGCACAAAAAACCAAGCAAGACAATAGCACAATTAAATATAAATTTGCAAAGCACCATCAAAATCAGATTCACATATGCACTGGTTTACTCCCCAAATGTGATTGAAAGTCTCCAGGTCTTTAACGAAGTTATAGTATGCATATTCCACCTTTAATCTAGTTTTAATTAACCCATTTAAAATTAACATTGCATCAGTTGTCCCAACATTATTTATTTTGCTTTTACGTGAAATCCAAATTCCCATTTTTGCTTGCCCAAACAAAAAATTAAGCAAAACATGGATCTGCTTTCTATTTCTGCTATACTTTGGTCCATAGATAAATAACATGGGTGAAAACACTTCTCCCAAAACTGTACACCATTCTTCTAATTGAGAAAATAAAGGCACAAGCCTCCCACATTGAAAAAATAAATGAAAAACAGTTTCAGTCATCCCACAAAAAGGACATCCCTCCTGAACCTGGGGATCGAGGTGTGCTCTGTATCTGTTTGTAGCTATTAACCCATGCACAACTCTCCACTGAAGGTCTCCAGACCTTTTTTCAATGGGAGGCTTGTACAAGGCCCTCCAGCAACCCCTCGGGGAAGAGCCTGATCCGAATAGCTCTTGCCATTTTGACTCTTTAACTCCTCCTAAAGAGTGAGAGTGTGAAACTTTTACACATGTGACGTACAGTGCTTTCTTCTCAATTTTACTGAAACGGTCCAGTACAGGTGTCTTAAAGGTCAACAAAGACCCCTCCTTTTCTTCAAAAATACCCACAACCGGAAATATTCTTAGTTCAGGAAAAGTTACATCCATATCTTCATTAGTTGTTTCCACACTGCGTTTAAACTCCGTCGATAGGCTCTCAAGGATTTCATTTAACAGTCTTTGTGTCTGACGAATTGATCTTATTCCAATCTTGGAGGCTAGCATTTCAGGAGACATCCATCCATCTGAAGTTATTAAATCCCCAATCTTTACAACTCCTGCAGCCTTTAGAAGATTCCTCATCGATGATGATTTTAAAATCGCTGAGTCCACTATAGAGTTGTGCATTAGGGGTTCCTCCCTTGACCAGAGACCTCCCTCATCCGTGATGTCTCTTGAGATATTAAAAGTCCTCCAGGCTTTGAACACTGAATGGTAAAAAGAAGTTAGTCCAGTCAAATCAACATTTTGAATGTCCAGGAGAAACAAATGTTTATCCAGCCCCATCCCTCCTGCTCTTCTAAGGAGGGCACAAGCTACTCCAGACCAGCTGACATCCACTCCGTAGAGGAATCTTTTTACTGTCTGTAGTCTGAAAGTCTTAATTCTGCTTTTTATATCCACTAGTCCTTGTCCACCTTCTTGTCTTGGCAGAAACAAAGTTGATGCTTTTGTCCAATGATTACCGGACCAAAAAAAGTCTGTTAAACGTTTTTGGATTTTTCCAACCAAATCTTCAGGAGGTTCCAGAATGTTCATTTTGTGCCATAGCGTTGAGGCTACAAGGTTGTTGCAGACCAGGGCTCTTCCCCTATAGGATAACTGTGGTAGCAACCACCGCCAGGAAGACAACCGAGCACACACCTTCTCCACCAGGCCCTCCCAATTCTGTCTCTTGTAATCCTCCCTTCCTAAAAACACCCCCAAATATTTTAAACCAGATTTTCCCCATTTTAAATTGCCTGGGAGAGCTGGAGTGTTGTGGTCTAAACCACACCACAATGCATCACTTTTTGCCCAGTTTACTTTTGCAGATGAGGCTTTACCATAACTTAATAAAATCTCTTTCAAAACCTGAACATCTTTAACATCCCTTAAAACAACAGTAATATCATCAGCATAAGCTGAAACTTTTACATAATCATTAAAAATAGCACCTTGTACCTTCAAACCCATTAAACTCTCTCTTAATTTACATAGAAGAGGTTCTATAGCTAAGCTATAAAGCTGACCAGAAATTGGGCATCCTTGTCTGATACCCCTCTGTACCTTGACAGGGACACTCAGACCTCCTGCTATCTTTACCATACATGTTGCATTATTATACAACAACTTTATCATTTTCCTAAATTCCTCTCCAAACCCAAAAGCTTCCAATACTTTAAAAAGATATTGATGATCAACACGATCAAAGGCTTTCTCCTGATCAAGTGACAGTATTCCCACATCAATATTATTACACGTTGCATAATCAATGACATCACGTACTAGATGCAAGTTATCAGCAATACATCTGTCTTTTGTACAATAAGATTGATCTTTGTGTATAATTTTGAACAATATTTTGTTTAATCTGTTGGCAAGGCACTTTGATAAAATTTTATAATCAGTGCAGAGAATTGCCAAAGGTCTCCAGTTCTTTAGCAGGGTAAGATCACCTTTTTTTGGAAGCAATGTTAAAACAGCCCGTTGGCAGCTCTTAGGTAGAAAACCAGTACGATTACATTCATTGAGCACCTCAAATAAATCAGATCCAAATGTTGTCCAGAAATGCTTATAAAATTCACCAGGAAGTCCATCTATGCCTGGGGTACGACCCGACGAAAGACCCGTTACGGCATCACTTAATTCAGCAAAAGTTAGTCCAGACTCCAATGCTTGTTTATCTTCTTCATTTAGACAAGGAAGATTTTGTAGGAATCCATTTTGTGTTGGAATGTCTATGTCCTCAGGTGAGTATAAATGCGAATAAAACTTCACTGCTAGTCTGCGCATTTCCACAGGTTCAGATGTACATTGTCCATTGTCATTCTTCAGGTTATACATTTGGTTAACTTGTACACTCTTACGTTCCAGATTGAAAAAAAAAAAAGGTGGGACTGTCCATATCCTTTATAGATAAGAATCTATTTCTCACAAGAGCTCCTTTAACCTTTTCATTTAAAATAGAGCTTAATTTTAATTTCTTCTCAGACCACTCATGTACATTGGAAGAAAAATCTCCTATCATGTTTCTTTCAAGGGCAAGGATTTCTCTTTCAAGCCATTCCAGAGACTGTTTTAAAAAAAAAATTAGAATGAGATGTGTACTGCTGACAAAAATCCCTTATGTGAGCTTTACCTACTTCCCACCAAAGAATAACATTATCAAATCTTATTTTCTCTTTTTTCCATGTCTCCCAAAAAAGTTTAAAAGATTCACAAAAACTCTTATCTTTTAGCAATTTTACATTAAAATGCCAGTAAACACTTCTGTTTTTCTTAGAATTCAAAGTACAATCAATAGTGATTAATCTGTGATCAGTGAAAGAAGTGGGGACAATGGCTGTATGAATAATTCTACTTTTCATACTATTTGATAAGTACAGTCTATCTAGTCGTGCTGCTGAAATCCTCCCATCACTAACCTTTACCCATGTATATTGTTTAACAGAGGGGTTATTTTCTCTCCATATATCAGTAAGATTAGAGGTTTTAAAAACATTATCAAGTACTGTAGATGACTGAAAATGGGGTTCTTCTCCATTTCTATCAAGCAAAGCATCAAGTGTACAGTTCCAGTCCCCAGCTAAGATAATAAAACCATTAGCTTGCTGCTTTCCTAAAAACACTTTCAATTTATTAAAAAAAAAGTATTCTCTCAGCTCCTATATTAGGTGCATATACACTCACAAGCGTAAAGACAAGACCATTTAAATCAACCTTAACTGCTAAACATCTTCCTGGTTCAATTTCACTTTTTGCTAAAACTTTAGCTTTTATAGAAGGGGAAAAGAGAATAGCAGTTCCTGCACTCAGGTTAGTACCATGTGAGAGCACACATTCATTCCCCCACCACAATCGCCAGTCAACCTCATTGTTTGCATCACTATGAGTCTCTTGTAAGAAAATAACATCTAATTTCTTTAACTTGATGAAATTTATCACTGTATCAGCTTTACTCTTATCTCTCATCCCATTAACATTTAAGGAGCCCACACGTATGGTTTCCATAAGAAGGAAAAAAGATAGAAAAATAACAATCAGAAAGAGATGAGTAGCCATAGTAATTAGTTGTATTTCCCTCTTTTCGGTTTCCCTTTCCCTGTCTTAAACTTTTTCCGAATCTCAATTATATGTTTTTTTAACCTAAAACGTTTCTGTTTTGATAGCTCATCATTATTGCAACTTTTCCTTGCCCACATTACAGAAGAGATAAACTTATCCAGATCTGGGAAAAATTCACTCACTTCTATGCTTCTACCTTTTGTCTCATCCAGAAATGCATTAATTTGTGCCACAGTGTACAAATCTTCTGTATCTACTTTTGACATTTCTGACCCTTCAGACCAATGTCCATCATCTTTCATACTATCATCTGTATACTGAGATAACCCATCTGTATCATCCACCAAGCATTTATCAGCTATTGTCTGAGATACACTCTCGTTTTCTTTTGTTTCCTCAACATCATCATTTATGACAAGCGCAGAACTGCATCCAGCCTTCTCACTACTCTCCACATCCACACCAGCATCGCTTTCACTCACCTCATTGTGCCCGTAGACCTCCTCTAACGGCCTCTTGTTTGGCTTCTTAGGTACTTGTTTATCCTGTTCTGTTGCCGTTTTATCCTCAGTATCACGATGAGCTGATCCATTTTCAGTAACATTAACAGGCAGCTGCTGCTCAACGTCCGCTTTTTTATTAGGACAGGAGAAGCGTTTATGGCCTATGTTTCCACATTCAAAGCACTTTAGATTATCTGTACTTGCATACAGCATATATGATCCATCTCCATGACTTACACGGAACGAGATCTCTAATGTGCGCTCCGTTGAAGTCAGAAACATTAACACTTGTCTCCTAAATGACAAAACGTGTTTGAGATCAGTGTTTTTACAGCCCAATGGGATGTTTCTGACAGGACTTGCGATTTTACCGTATCGGGTTAGTTCTTTCACAATCGCGTCATTTGAGACAAAAGGCAGTACATTGGAAATAGTGACTTTAGTTGCCGGACTTTACATTTCCTTAATCCATAATCCATTCTCGGTCACCTGGTTAACTAACTGCTCTGTTTTTAAAAACACGATAACAGCTTTGTTCATACGCGATGCTGAGAGAACATTATCGAAACCTATAATTTCTCCCACCACCACGAGAACATCCTCCACGCTCACGCCAATCTCAGGTACACACCTGCATCCATTACGCAACGACAGGTGCGAGACTCCCTGTCTTGCTTCAGTGGCCATACCGACACGCGACAAAAAGCCGCGAGCGGCTTCAAATACAATAAATATTGTATATATAAATAAATATTGTATTTACCTCCTTTAGAAACAAACACTGCTAATGGGTATTAACAATTAAATTGTAAAGCATCTGCATGAAAACAAACCTGGAAAGAGATGTGAGGTTTTGGGGAGAAAAAGGGCCAGTGTCCCGCCGGCGGGTTACTTCGGGGTTAAGGGGTTAAATCTCTTGACAAACTAAAAGACGTAAATTACATTTGTATGTATTCTAAATAAATAACACGGGTTGTACTGAATGTCAGCTTGCTTATTTTGCTAAAGATAAGGATTTATTCAGTCTACATCTCATGTAAACTAGAAACTCTGCTTCTAACCACAGCTCGAGAGCTGTCGTTCCAACCACACAAGTTTGCGATGCTGTTTGCGAACGTTCGTTGGAACGATGGTTTCGGGAAACACCAAATCGTTGAACTATGCTGATAACGACGGAACTTGTGACCATAGTTGGCTAACGATGCTTTCAGGAAACACACCCCAGACCAGTTATATTTGTGAATCAACATCACAAAAGTAAAAGTGCATTGATGTATATTTTTGACCAGAGTACAAAAACAATTCATAAAACTAAATTGACTCAAACATGTAATCAGTTAATAAGTAACTGTAATCTGATTATTGGCATTTTAAAATGTAATATAATCTAATTACAAATACAGATTTTTGTAATCTGACCACATAATCCATATTACATATAATTTGTTACTACACATTATTCATTGATATGGGCCTACACATATTCCAAATAATCTTTTTTATCTACAATGCGAAAGGAGTTCAAAATAATATGAACAGAAGAAACTACAAATCATCACATTTATTCAAGTTAATGAAATAACATGAAATAAGGCGTTTATATAGCGCTTTACTACTTCTGTACACCCAACGCGCTTTACAAGTCTCCCCTCAACCACCACTAGTGTGCAGTGCAGTATCCACTTGGATAAAGTTACGGCAGCCACAGAACAATGGCGCCAGTGCACTCACCACACACCAGCTATAGGTGGAGAGAGAGAGAGAGAGAGAGAGAGAGAGAGAGAGAGACTTTTTGACTTTTAAGGGTCTCTTTAATACAAAAATGAAAAAATTAGGTGAACATTACAAAATAAAAAAAAGAATGAAATGAAAAAATGAAAAATCACACAATTATTAGTTTTTTTTTCCCCAAGAAGACATTACTCAAATGTAAATTTGTAAACATTCATCAGAGTCAACTTCACAAATACACTGATTAACTTCCCATCTATATTTGAAACTCTCCAGATCATTTATCAATTTATAATAACTGTACTCAATGTTGATACGGGATTTTATTAATCCTTTTAATACTAAAAAGACATCAGTTGAACCCTTGTCGCTCAATTTACTTTTCCTTGTCAACCATATGGCCATCTTTGCTTGCCCAAATAAATAATTTAATAAAACATGGCTCTCCCTTTTATTTTTACTATACTTGGGCCCATAAATAAACATTTCAGGTGTAAAAACTTCCCCCAGGGTTTGACACCATCCATTTTAATAAATAGATGTTGTAATCTCACACAATTAAAAAATAAATGGAAGACTCTAGTACTCCACAAAAAGGACAACCCTCCCCAACCTGTGGGTCAAGGTGTGCTCTGTGTCTGTTTGTGGCTATTATACCATGCACAATCCTCCATTGCAGGTCCCCAGTTCTTTTCTCAATGGGGGATTTGTACAGGGTCCTCCAGCAGCCTCTAGGGGAAACGTCTGGCCCAAAGATCTCATGCCATTTAGTCTCTCTCACACTCTGCAACTGCTGAAGATGTCTCACCTTTACACACAGTCCATAAATAGTTTTCTTTCCAGCGTTGCTAAAAAGTCCAAGTTGAGATGTCTTAAAGGAAAGCAAACCATTCTCCATTTCTTGCCATGTTCTGATATCAGGTGAAAAAAGCAACTCTGGAAAAACAGAAGTCTCCTCTTCTCCAACAGGTGTCTCTAAAGAGTCTCTATAGTCTTTTGGTAAAAACTCATAAATTTTAGTCAACAGTCTCTCTGCCACACGAACTGACCTTAAGCCCATTTTTAAAGCCAGGTTCTCAGCAGAAATCCATCCCTCTTCAGAAACAAAGTGTCCAATTTTGGTAAAGCTTGCATTCCGCAACGCTTTTATGAAGGAAACAGATTTAAAACCATCCAAATCAAGTACAGGATTAAAAATCAGTGGTTCTTCTCTCAGCCATAGTCCATTCACACCATTTGGCTGCCGAGAGAAACTGAAAAATGTCCATGTTTTTAACATTGATCTATAAAACGATGTCAATCTGCTCAGGTCTAGTCTCTCAATGTCCATAAGAAATAAGTGACGGTCAAATCCCCCGTTGCCCGCTCTCTTCAGGAGGGTGCAGGCTATTCCAGCCCAGCTTACCATTCTCTATTAAACGATTAACAAAAATTTGTTCTTTCAAAAACACTACTACAGCCTTATTCATACGAGAAGCGGACACTATATTCTCGTGTCCTACTTCCCCTCCAGCCGAAATAAGCACATCTTCCACTGTGACGCCATCCTCGGGTACACACCTAAAGCCATTGCGCAAGGACAAAGACGGCATCTCCTCATGAGACGCCATCTCTCCCCGCGCAATACCCGCAAAAACTAAGTCAAAAAACTAATTTTAAACCATGCAGAAAAAAAGAGAAAACAAAATCCCCGTAATTAAGACTATGTGAAAAAACACAGCTCAGGTCTCACCCCGCACCACTCTCACCCACTCTCTCCCAACATGCACCACGAGAGAGAGAGAGAGAGAGAGAGAGAGAGAGAGAGAGAGAGAGAGATGTGGATTATTAGGAGAAGTGCTTTTACGAGAAGTGCTATGGGATTTTTAATGACCACAGAGAGTCAGGACCTCGGTTTAAAGTTCATCTGAAGGACGGTGCTTGGTTCAGTATAGTTGTAGTAGCTGGCTTCACAAAGCACAATCACAATGAGAGTTTTCAAGTTTCATGATCACTCCTCTCCTTTTGCATTATGTCTAAATGAATGAATGAATGAATGAATGAAAAGATCTTAAAACTGTCCAGTGAATTCCCATGAATTTAATACTCTTTATTATGTACATAAATGGACCAGAGTGAAGGTATTTAGACAAGTTGTGAACCTTTTTGTTGTTTTTAGACAGTTGAATAAAAAAAGTCCAGTACAAACGTTACTGCCGCTTTTAGGTGATGAGAAATCTTTCAAAGGCTAAAGCGACTAGACTGTCCCATTTAACAACACTCAGTTCGACCGTTGTGGAAAAATGTAAAGTGAGTGGACCTTGTTGAAATAGGGTGGACCTCAATGCCTACACTCAAATTACATAATTTTACAATTGGATAAAAATAATTTGATAATTAAGATTTGTTAAATGTGATTCATTGTCAGCCGACAGTTTCGTAAAAACAAAATTCATTAAATAAAATAAACAATAAACAGAATAAGATCAATGTAACAAGGTTTGTTATTCAGGGAAGGAGAAGACGGGAACTGGCGAACCTTTAAACACTTTATCATAAAATACAAAACTAAAGTAAAAGCGGAAGGTCCTCACGGACGACTGCCACACACATATAAACCAAACATAATGTAAAATAGTCCAGGCCTGGTCCTCTCTCAACCTTCTGTCATGATTCCTGTCTTGTGTGCCCCTTGTCTTGTGTGGACTTATGTTATTTCCTGTTTTGTAGTCCTTTGTTGTTCTTGTTGATTAGCCATTATGAGTTCATTTGTCCCAGCTGTGTCTCGTTTCCCTGATCTGTTCTGTGTATTTAAGCCCTGTGTTTCAGTCTGTTCCTTGTCTGTAGTTGTTGCGTTATGTTGGTTGTTCTGTTCAGTTGTTCTGTTCTTGTTTCTTGTGATCCAGTTTATGACTGTTAGAGTTTGTTTAAATAAAAGCTGCTGCAAGTAGATCCTGCATCCTTCCCTGCTTCAACCTGCAGTGTTACAGAACGACAGACCAGCATAGGATCTAGCAGCAGTAAAAATGAACTCATAATGACTAATCAACAAGAACTACTACAAAGGACTACAAAACATGGCACAGAACAGGAAATAACATAAGTCCACACAAGACAGGAATCATGACACCTTCACTGTTGTCGCTCCTCCTGTTATGCTTCTGAAGCTTCTCCGTGAGAAACTTCCCAGCGAGCAAAAAGTCGTCTAGAAGACGTCTAAAAGACGTCATTCTTAGACATCCAGAAGACGTCCTCACAGGAGCCAGAATGAAAGTTTTTTTGACGTCTTTTCTGGACATTGTATAGACGTAAATTAAAGACGTGCTAAAGACGTCATTCTTAGACATCCAGAAGACGTCCTCACAGGAGCCAGAATGAAAGTTTTTTTGACGTCTTTTCTGGACATTGTATAGACGTAAATTAAAGACGTGCTAAAGACGTCATTCTTAGACATCCAGAAGACGTCCTCACAGGAGCCAGAATGAAAGTTTTTTTACGTCTTTTCTGGACATTGTATAGACGTAAATTAAAGACGTGCTACAGACGTCATTCTTAGACATCTAGAAGACGTCCTCACAGGAGCCAGAATGAACGTTTTTTTGACGTCTTTTCTGGACATTGTATAGACGTAAATTAAAGACGTGCTACAGACGTCATTCTTAGACATCTAGAAGACGTCCTCACAGGAGCCAGAATGAAAGTTTTTTTTACGTCTTTTCTGGACATTGTATAGATGTAAATTAAAGACGTGCTAAAGACGTCATTCTTAGACATCCAGAAGACGTCCTCACAGGAGCCAGAATGAAAGTTTTTTTAACGTCTTTTCTGGACATTGTATAGACGTAAATTAAAGACGTGCTAAAGACGTCATTCTTAGACATCCAGAAGACGTCCTCACAGGAGCCAGAATGAAAGTTTTTTTAACGTCTTTTCTGGACATTGTATAGACGTAAATTAAAGAAGTGCTACAGACGTCATTCTTAGACATCCAGAAGACGTCCTCACAGGAGCCAGAATGAAAGTTTTTTTACGTCTTTTCTGGACATTGTATAGACGTAAATTAAAGACGTGCTAAAGACGTCATTCTTAGACATCTAAAGGCAGCCAGAATAAAAGTTGTATTAGATGTGTTTTCTGTAGTAGAAATGTCAAAGACTGTTAAAGACCCATACTGACATGGAAATCCCGTATGTGCATTTTGCAAGGATCCAACTTTAAAAAATATTTACTTACAAATATTTACAAAACAGTGGCAGTGAGTGAGCTAGTTCTCACTGAGAAAAACCCAGTTACTCATTGTTAATGGTTGTCGTGTCATGAAACTGCAGACACACAGACCATAGACCTAAATAAGATTTTAAAGAATATTGATAATATTGAATATTCAATTGAATAACTGTGTAGTGTATATACTTGCATTTGTATATCTTAACAATATAACTGTAATAAACTGCTTACCATTTTCCTGTAAACCAAACTAATCACTCCAAGAAATCAACTATTTAAATCTCAAAATATATTTTTATTACCATTTTGTTCTGCTGGACCAATACTTAACAGCCGGAAGAGTAAAGTATAAATTAACACAATAAAACTTAAAAGCCAGAACAGTAAAGTTGTAAATTAACACAATTTCCCTTTAAATAATCTATAAAATGTTGTTAAAACAATATAACATAACAATTAACAAAATATGGCTGCTATAAGGTTCACAAGCTTCATTTATAGCAGCAAGCAGTTTCAGATGATCGGCTACAGACTTTATTTGGGCCTCTGTTGCAGCTGGGTCCCATTTCATGACAGCAGCTACAATCAAAGCAAAAAAAATCCACATGTTAAATAAATAAATACAAATGCCACTGTTGTGGTTTAGCTTACAGCAGAGATACATAGTTGAAAATTTGAGTACTCGAATCAATTAAATGAAATAAATCACAAATCAAGTAAAATTACATCAAGCCTGATATAAGGCATTCCACACACACACACACACACACACACACACACACACACACACACACACACATAGGGGCCATTTACAACTTCATGCGATTTTTGTGATCGGATAGCTATATGATCTTGAAAAGACCAGGTGTAAATGCCCTCCGAAACGCATTCGTGACGCATTTGAATCTGATTGCTCAAACCACTTCAGGAGGTGGTCTGGGCCGCATTCCTGAAGAAACTGGACAGGTGTAAATGCATCTGGTTGTTGAAACCACATATGTAAATTTTACTCCTCCCAAAAACACTCTAAAATAAAGGTGTGAGAGCGTGTTATAGGCTATATGTCATGTTATAGCTAGTTATGACGACGCTACTGCCACATCGCCGCTGACCATCTAACGTTATTCATCAAGCCAATGTGCAAACTATCGCAAATCAAAGTGAAAGTAAGTCCCCGATGCTTAACACACAGTTATCAATATCATCATTAAAAGTAAAGAAACGAAATGATCTTACCAGGGCTGTTGCGCTCTCTCCTTTTGCGGTCTTTGATTTAGAAATTTTAACGGATGATCAATAAAATGCAGCTCATATCTGTTGCTTTCGGTGACGTGAACGCCATTATATTTGCATAGCAAGGGAATCGAAGATCGGATTTATATCCGGTTTGCAAAAACATATTTATGTGACCAGGTGTAAATGGAAATGTTGTGATAAAACAGATAGCTATCCGATCTGAGAAAACGCATCAAGTGGCCAGGTTTAAACAGCCCCATACACACACACACACACACACACATATTAGGGGTGTAAGTTAACGGTTCACAAAATTCATGGTTCGGTTCAATACGATACACTTGTGTCACGGTACGTTTTCGATACAGGAAAAAGAAAGAAATGCCAGAGAAATTTCCTTGATTTAATATTTTTAACTTTTTTTTTTTGTATTAAACCTAACATCATAAAGTATGATGTTTTTTTTACTTTGAGGAATGATGAAGCTATAATAATGAATAATATGACTCTTAGAAGCATGTAAAACAGCTCCTTGAAAAAAATGAAATGTAATATTGTAGTTATAAACAAAGGTTTATTTTAGTTCAGATTAACATTTGAGGGCAGTAATTTTATTCATGTCAAAATAAAACCGACGTAATGTAACTTGAAAGCATTATAGCCTACTATTCCTGCCAAACTTCCATGGTTACAGTTAGTGTTACTACAGTAAATCCATGGTGAATGTTGCTGATATGTGGACACTGGATTGTTCATTCATGGCACAATGTTTCCACGTCAGCGCTGTTTGATCCGTTATTAACAGAGAAATATGAATGCTTCTCACTAGATCTCGCAGCGATGTTATTACTTCAGTGGGGATCTCTTAGAGCCCTGTACTGATAAACTGATAAACAGCCCGTGAAGCACATAATACCAGCACCTGCTTTCTGGTCAGTTAGCCTACAGTACCTGCTTTTTTTGTGGAAACCAAATCTTTTGATTGTGAGAGAGCCATGTGTTAAAAGTCAGATGGCACTTAAGCTACTTTATGATTTGCCCTATGTCTGAACAAAAGAAATAAAAGTTAACTATCTATACCATATTGAATTGCATAGCATCATATTTTTGCAATGCGTTGAATCGAAATGGAATCGCACCGGATCGTAATAATAGTGAATCGTATTGCATTGCATTGGTAGCTGGCAGCTGCTTATCTGTATCATTAATGTATTGTATCGTTGGCTATGCATCGAGATGCGTATCGTATCGGCCTCAGTTATGGAGATGCACATCCCTAATACCTACATAGGAAAAGTAACTACATTTACATACTGTGAATCGTTTTTTTATTTATCGAGAATCGTTTTTGCATCGAAAATCGCAATTGTATCGAATTATGACATTTTCTTAATCTTACACCCCTAATATAAACACATACATATAGTACTTTGGAGACCAATTGTGCTGAAATAACATTGAGACAAAGGAGGTAGAGGACGAATACTCACTTCTCTTGGTAGCTGTTCTGATGAATGACGGATCCTGGCCACAGAAAGATAAAAGAGAGAGGTAAAAGGGGGGAATTAATTAGCATGGGTCACATTTCATTCATTTTGTCTGGTATCTAAAACTTATGTCTGATAGAAAAATGTGCATCACCAAAAGAAGGAACATGTAGATTAACACAGTGGATCTGTCCAAACGGTAATCGTTTTAATAACGTTGTCATCTGTACAAAGAAAAAACTCTTCCGTTTTTAGTACATTGTTAATGTGTAAAAGTTCCTTAAGTTTGTGTGTTCTTGACGTCTTTTCTTTTAACCCTGCAGGTAGGGTTAACGCATCTGTTAATAAAAGTTTTACCTATGGAACTTCGGTATGATGAAAATGTGTGTAATATAGCAAACCCAAACAAACAACTCAATTATTCTATGTTAAATGGAACTCTTCCACCATATCTAGTTTTAAAATGAATCACAGGAACTTGCCATCCTAGGTCACATTACCATAAATATAATATAAAATTACTATAAGATAAAATTACTTCAGTTAATTTACCATTGCATGCATGTCCCCCTTTGCTAACCCTTTTGTGGAAGGGCTCTTTGTGAAGGGATTTAGATGCTTGCTTGGAACACCCCTTTAATTGTACATTTATTAAATCACATGTAAGGTTTATAAATAATATTAGGTAAAGGAGAGCAAACTGATTCCCCCTTCATTTGATCTACCTTATGCCGACCGAAAGGTATATGATTTTCTTTCTTCGGATGAAAACACATATTTTAGAAAAAATAAACTAGACTTTTAAAAAATATTATCCATCTCTTGTGTTTGTGTGTCAAATAATGCAAGTGAATAGACACCAAAATGCTGAAGGTCGAAAAAGTCCAAGAGCATTGTAAAGCTCACATGATACGTGCAGAAAACATCTTGTGTGAACAACACAGCAAGCTGTGAGTAGGCTGTATGAAGTTTCTGGCGTATGCACTTGCATTATATTGGCTTACAATAATGGATAATTTTTCAAAAAATCTTTGTGGAAAGAAAGTCAGATATACATCTGGAATGCCACGAGAGAAGATAAAAAGAGATCATTTTTTAATTTCGGAGTGCATTGTGCCTTTAAAATTGACTGCGGATTTAGATACTGGGTAACACTTTATTTCGATAGTCCACTTTGGACATTCTACTAATTATAAGTAACTTTGCAACTACATGTCAACTATCTGTCATTAGAGTATTAGTAGACTGTCTGCTTAATATTTGCTAACACTCTGTTTTGTTGGTCCCCTAACAGACATTCTACTGACTATAAGTTACTCGGCAACTACAAGTCAACTTATTCTCCTAACCCGAATCCTAACATCTAAACTTAACCTACCAGTCTATTGACTGTCTACTACAGCCTACTAATACTATAATGAGAGTTAGTTGACATGTTAGTGAAAGTGGACTATCGAAATAAAGTGTAACCAGATACTGCAGTGGATACTTACTAGTGATGGACTTGTTTCTCTGTTGGTGCCTATTCTGCTCCGTAAGTCCAATGCTTGATCTAATTTTTTTTTTTTTTTTTAAAGTGTGTTAATAGGATTATTGACCGGGTAACATAGGACCATTTTTTAATGTTCTATAAGTGTTATATAAATCTAGAGAACCCTTACTAAAAATTAACAATGTTTTGTGACACTAACCAAATGGTAATAAATTATTGTAATACGTAAAATAGGAAAGAGGCCGCACTATGCATAAACTTTTATTTGCAAAAACACGTTTCGCGAACGTGCCTTCATCAGTTTGCACGCGCCGAAACGCATTTTTGCAAATAAAAGTTTATGCATAGTGCGGCCTCTTTCCTATTTTACTTATTACAATTATCCAGGCCAGCACTATAAAAGTTTATTAATATATACAGTGAACCCTGCTCCTATACTCACTTAATAAATTATTGTAATCAATCCACCATAAAAACATGGTTTCTACACTATAATAAAAAACATGGTTAATTTAGCAAATGTCCTTAAAGGATTAGTTCACCTCAAAGTTGAAAATTGTGTCATCATTTACTCACCCTCAAGTTGTTTTAAACCTGTATGAATTTCTTTCTTCTGCTGAACACAAAGAAATTTATTTTGAAGAATGTCGGTAAATAGACAGACTTGGGTCCCATTGACTTCCATAGTAGGAAAAAAAAAATACTATGGAAGTCAATGGGACCCAAGTTACAGACATTCTTCAAAATATCTTTCATTGTGTTCAGCAGAAGAAAGAAATTCATACAGGTTTGAAACAACTTGAGGGTGAGTAAATGATGACACAATTTTCAACTTTGAGGTGAACTAATAGAACAGCTCATCCAAAAAAAAAATATATAGAGTTATCTCATTATGTAGCTTACTCACCCTCATGTTGAAATTGTATGAGTTTCTTATGTAGAACCATAATTAAGATATCTTGAAAAATGCCTTTTATTTTTGTCATACAATGAATACAGTTGTTTTATTCCCAAAATTCTTGTGTTTCACAAAAGTAAGTTATACAGGTTTGAAAATACTTTCATTTTGAAAGACATTTATTTTTGGGTCAGCTAGGCCTGTAAACTCAAGAAGATAAAGCTTGTCTGGAGGGTTTGAACCAGTGCATTTGAGCAGAGTTTACATGTTCTGCCTCTATTTCACGTGTATTTTATGACAATACCAACCCAGTACTCACCGCATATGAACATCTTGTGGCAGCATCATATTCCCAAAATGCCTGGATCATGAAGGAAACACACACATACACATCAATATTAGTTATTGGTTTTACTTACTAACGGAGACATTTGCAAAAGCTTGCAAAATTGACTCACCAGCTCCAAAACATATTATTACGACTCGTTAATTTAACTGATCGGTTAGCCGATCAACGATTCAAAAGCCTAGTTTGCAGATTCTTAGAGTAAGACTGTGACAGTTCCTTTCTGTCTAAAGATAAGTTACAATATTCTCAGTTCACTCGTTGTAAAGCTCCCATGCTGAGTTTTATTTTTTATCATAAACTAATAAGTATAAGTTAGACAAGTCACACATGCTATCAGCAAATACATTGGAATAGCCTACCGCATGCACTAATAATATTGCTCTAATCGCGTTTAGATTCTCAATTTAATACAATATCTTGATGTAGCAGAATTTGTATAAGATAAAGTTTTACCTTCCGTAGATTGCAATATGTCCGTTGTTAAAATTCTTTGTCCATATTCCTTGTTTGTTCTTCATTTACATCCAGCAACACCAGCAACTCGCTCAAAATAAACATTTAGCAGTCCGATGTAAAATAATCCATGTTTTAAACGACGTAAAACCCACAGAATAGGCTAATATTGAAGATCCCGCGCAGCAGCAAAGCAAACACCGACTCACTCAACTGACGTTTATTCAAACTTGACTCGTAAAGGCGCGCTTAGTTGTCATTGGCTAGATTCCTGGATGACAGTCAGAATAAACAGAGAATAACCAATCATGCTCGAAACAGCTAGGAGAGACAGCCAATAGTGTGGCAACATTGCAATTACAGGAAAATATGAACATATATATATATATAATGTGCTATTTATTTGGTTGTATTTGTAGACTGGCTGTTATATTTAATCAATTGGTTAAATTGTTTTTTCATTGCAGTGCATGATTAAAAATTAAACATTAAATAAAAGATTAAAAATACTGTAAGAACTTACAGTAACTGACCATATATAATATTTATTTACCACTGTTCTGATAAAGCGGAATTTAATAGAGCAAACAGTATATTAAACAGAGCAAACACTGCATATATTCATATACAATTTGTATGTAGATCTATATGAAAATCTAATGAATTGGTATCATGGTGGTGACAGTTACATTCATGTGACCCATAATGACCCTGACCCTTTTACACTTTCACAAATTCTTGACCTTTCCTTTAGAAACACTCTTATGCCTAATAATGTCAACATCCTTTTTCACCCTGTGTGGCACTGGTACACAACCTGTTGGTTTAGAGTTAATCCTCTGTTCAACGCAACACTTTGGTAACATTGGCATACAAGTTACAACATAATACCCCGGGTTTCACACTTCACAGGCAAGACTTAAGCCTGTAGTCCCAGACTAAAATGCATGTTTGAGCTGTATTACCTGAAAGCAACTTGTACTGACATATCTTATGGCAGTGCCATTGTTTTGTCTCAAGATGCACGCCAGTAATGTTTTTTTTTTTTCTAAGGCACATTTTTTAAAGCTATAATTAAATACCCAAATTGAACTAAGGACAAATCCTGGCTTTATCTAAACCCTGTCTGTGAAACCGGGTCTGGGTTAGAAATTAAGGGTTAAGGATAACCCTAACCCTAACCTTAAGACTTGTCTACAGACTTTTATTTAACAGCATGGTGTTAACTGCAGTGGTTAGGCCTTTAGCATTGATAAAGGACAAAAATCTTCTCACTGTGACAGTCTGTTTAGTAAAGATTGTTTGTATGGATTGTCCCTAAACTAGAGCTATTGATGCATTCAAGACATACCTGTATCATAAAGATCGTATTTACAAATTGAACACACATGAACGCCGCCACAATGATGAAAATATGAGTAGGAAGCTTGGGATTTTCTTTAAGCCCGATCTTGAAGAGTTATGAGTGTGTCAGTGAGAAACATGTAATACCACAATACTTTGGTATTTAGCAGTTACATTGTCAGGCTTTTCTATTTACGATTAAGTAAGCTAATGCCTGCACAAAATATGACAGTATTATAGTATAACAATATAACATGTAATGATACATTTTACAGTGGCTTCATAAATTAATTTAAAACATAAAAAAAAACAAATAGTAAAACCTCATGAATACAAACTTCCCAGAAGGACTTAAAAGCGCCATGTGTGCATCATGAACCCTGTTGGTGTCTGACCAGCAAGATCAATTTAACAGTTAATGATAGAGTCCGTAAATTAACAGTCAGTTAATTAATTTACAGATATTGTTTGTCATTTTGTTCTGAACTAGTTCTGGCTGTCAGTCATTGACTGTTTCTGGATGTCAACGGACGTCCAGATTATAGTCAGTATGAACGTCTTTTCTGAACTAGTTCTGGCTGTCTGTGGACGTTTAGATTATGGCCAGATTTGACATCTTTATTCGCGTCATTTATGGACTGTTTCTGGATGTCAACGGACGTCCAGATTATAGTCAGTATGAACGTCTTTTCTGAACTAGTTCTGGCTGTCAGTGGACGTTTAGATTATGGCCGGATTGGACATCTTTATTCACGTCATTTATGGACTGTTTCTGGATGTCAACGGACGTCCAGATTATAGTCAGTATGAACGTCTTTTCTGAACTAGTTCTGGCTGTCAGTGGACGTTTAGATTATGGCCGGATTGGACATCTTTATTCACGTCATTTATGGACTATTTCTGGATGTCAACGGACGTCCAGATTATAGTCAGTATGAACGTCTTTTCTGAACTAGTTCTGGCTGTCAGTGGACGTTTAGATTATGGCCGGATTGGACATCTTTATTCACGTCATTTATGGACTATTTCTGGATGTCAACGGACGTCCAGATTATAGTCAGTATGAACGTCTTTTCTGAACTAGTTCTGGCTGTCTGTGGACGTTTAGATTATGGCCAGATTTGACATCTTTATTCGCGTCATTTATGGACTGTTTCTGGATGTCAACGGACGTCCAGATTATAGTCAGTATGAACGTCTTTTCTGAACTAGTTCTGGCTGTCAGTGGACGTTTAGATTATGGCCGGATTGGACATCTTTATTCACGTCATTTATGGACTATTTCTGGATGTCAACGGACGTCCAGATTATAGTCAGTATGAACGTCTTTTCTGAACTAGTTCTGGCTGTCTGTGGACGTTTAGATTATGGCCAGATTTGACATCTTTATTCGCGTCATTTATGGACTATTTCTGGATGTCAACGGACGTCCAGATTATAGTCAGTATGAACGTCTTTTCTGAACTAGTTCTGGCTGTCAGTGGACGTTTAGATTATGGCCGGATTGGACATCTTTATTCGCGTCATTTATGGACTATTTCTGGATGTCAACGGACGTCCAGATTATAGTCAGTATGAACGTCTTTTCTGAACTAGTTCTGGCTGTCAGTGGACGTTTAGATTATGGCCGGATTGGACATCTTTATTCACGTCATTTATGGACTGTTTCTGGATGTCAACGGACGTCCAGATTATAGTCAGTATGAACGTCTTTTCTGAACTAGTTCTGGCTGTCAATGGACGTTTAGATTATGGCCGGATTGGACATCTTTATTCACGTCATTTATGGACTGTTTCTGGATGTCAACGGACGTCCAGATTATAGTCAGTATGAACGTCTTTTCTGAACTATTTCTGGCTGTCAGTGGACGTTTAGATTGTGGCCGGATTGGACATCTTTATTCATGTCATTTATAGACAATTTCTGGATGTCAACGGACGTCCAAATTATAGTCAGTATGAACGTCTTCTCTGAACTAGTTCTGGCTGTCAATGGATGTTTAGATTGTGGCCGGATTGGACATCTTTATTCATGTCATTTATAGACAATTTCTGGATGTCAACGGACGTCCAAATTATAGTCAGTATGAACGTCTTCTCTGAACTAGTTCTGGCTGTCAATGGATGTTTAGATTATGGCCGGATTGGACATCTTTATTCACGTCATTTATGGACTGTTTCTGGATGTCAACGGACGTCCAGATTATAGTCAGTATGAACGTCTTTTCTGAACTAGTTCTGGCTGTCAGTGGACGTTTAGATTGTGGCCGGATTGGACATCTTTATTCATGTCATTTATAGACAATTTCTGGATGTCAACGGACGTCCAGATTATAGTCAGTATGAACGTCTTCTCTGAACTAGTTCTGGCTGTCAATGGATGTTTAGATTATGGCCGGATTGGACATCTTTATTCACGTCATTTATGGACTGTTTCTGGATGTCAACGGACGTCCAGATTATAGTCAGTATGAACGTCTTTTCTGAACTAGTTCTGGCTGTCAGTGGACGTTTAGATTATGGCCGGATTGGACATAATTTCTCAGTGTCATTAATCAACTAATTCTGGCTGTCAATGGACGTTCAGATCATGGCCTGGACGGGCCGACTTGATTTCAACCTGTTTTGTACGTCCACAGACGTCGCTTGCTCAGTGGGTTGAGACCGGTGCCTCGCGCAGGTGATGCTCATTATTTCAGTTTTATTTTTCCTTTCAGTTTAATTTTTTTCCTTTCAGTCATGTGATTTGCAGGAATTTGCAGGGTTCAGAGTGACAAGGCAGATTTGAAAGGCTGTCCGATTTCCAGGAATCAGAACACGAGTAACAAACAATGCAGATGTGGAAAGGTAATCTGTGCAAATAGTTCTGCCAAACTATTAAAATAACTTTAAGCATTGGGACAGAGGGATGTATAAAGCTTTTAGGTATGAATTCAAGAGATCTGTCTGGCTAAATGAAAATTAAAACACAAAACACTCATTTAAAAAAAGGAGCAGCAAATCAGAAGACTGTCAATACATGGTAATAGATACATTTTTGTTAATGTCGCAGCTTATGTCACACTCAAAGAATGCAATATATTCTAGCTTATTTACAATGTTGTGCTCTTCTGTGACCGCCACCAGCCTTGTCCCATTCTCACGGCCCTCTGCCTCGTCCTGCTTGCCACAAACAATAAACGAAGGTAAATAGTCATAGGTGGAATGTGTGTAAGGCTGGGCAAGGACTTGAGACTAGAGTCAAAATATTTTTTGTTTTCGCATCTTGGACCAATGTAGCCAGTCACAGACATATCTGTTGATTTCTTGAACGCAATGGCCAATCAGAAGTGTTTAAGTTAGAATCCATTCCCCGCTCAAAGCTGGAGTTTTTGTCCAGGGCTGATTTCTGGACATGCTAAGCAGCTTTATGCTTAAAAGTCACATTATTAACCTAAAAGTCAAATTTACCAAACAAAGTGAGTTTATATTACTCAACATCACTTAAAGTTCATTGTACTTAATAGAAAAAAAACTTAAACTTAATAACTGATTATATTGAGCAGAACTCGAACAGGGGTGCGTTTCCCAAAAGCATCGTTAGCCAACTATGTTCGCAAGTTCCATCGTTATCAGCACAGTTCAACGAGTCTGTGTTTCCCGAAACCATCGTTCCAACAAACATTCGCAAACAGCATCGCAAAGTTGTGTGTTTGGAGCAACAGCTCTTGACCTGTGGTTAGAAGCAGAGTTTCTAGTTTGCATGACATGTGGACTTAATAAATCCTTATCTTGAGCAAAATAAGCAAGCTGACATTCAGTACAACCTGTGTCTTTAATTTAGAATACATACAAATGCAATTTACGCCTTTTAGTTTGTCAAGAGATTTAAACTTTTTGAAAGACAAAACTCAAAACTCAAAAAAAAAAAAAAAAAAAACAATTAAACATGTTACATATCTTTGGAAAGCTGAGATTCTTGTGATTTGAACGCTGTAAACCATTTTAGGATACAATCAATATAGTGGGTACAATCTGTGTCTTTGTCAGACCACCAACAGACATGCCAAATAAACAAACACAGACTGGAAGAAACTCACCTAAAAAGCCTCCTGTTCGTGCACTGATTCATTACATTCCAACAACAATTGTTTAGTTACACTGTAAAGGCTCCATACAATCCAATTCAGCGACGTATTTAGTCCATAACACATTTATATATCAATAAACATCCACGTAATGTAGTAGTAGCATTTCAAGTTAGCCGACAGAGCTGTCACAACTTCGATGCATTCTGTGGTAAAACTACTCCTCACATGTAATTAATACCAGAGCCCGTCTACGGAGAGCCTGGCCACTCCCTATTAAGTCCTATTGTACCGAATTTTGGTTGTAGTTCCACCAGAGTTCCACTGGGGGCGATCGCCCATGAGTGCAAAATGAATGGGAGCCTAGACGGCTAAATTTGTTTATTTGACGGCTAAATTTGTCTCTTTCACCCGATTGCTGTTGAGAAATCTCAGATTTGATTGTAGGTTTTGCAAGTTCAACATGGTTTATAGGTCGAAAGTTGAATGAACGAGTACTTATGTCCTTTCGATTTCTTACAGGTTTAGTTGTTGTTGCCCATAACACGCTAGCATTCTGCTAATGAACGCTGATTGGTCAGTGAAGGACTGACTATGACCAGAGATACCGCTTGATGGCATCATGTGTGTGTGTGTATTTTTGGCGTGGTCTTTTAAAACAACAAAACAGAAACTCGTCTAGCACGTGTGTTTACCTGTGTCAGCTGTGTTGTCGATGTCTCGAGAGAAAAGAAAGTGCAGAGCGCGAAAGCACCAGAGTGACTGAAGGATTGCCGTAAAGCAGTATCTCTGGTCGTACGATGTGTATGACGTCATTGGCATTTTAAAAGACTTTTTAAAGCAAATAAGTGACTCTAAAAAATCTAACACCCCGCAATGTGTAATTTCTTTGCATCTCCTTTCGAATACAACATTCAAATTACTAGACAAAAAATTATGTCCTGAGAAAAGTGGATTTTGAGGGGTATAGCTCCATAGACCTCCATTCATTCTGCACTCGTCCTGTGAGCGCCCTCATATGGAGCCAGAGTGGAACTGCAACCAGTTCAGAAGCCGGAAGTTTACTGAGAGTGGAAGTTCTCCCCTTATTAGACATTCTCTGATAATACAGATATTTCGACGTCAAAATGGCTGCTGACCCCTGAACTTTTGAATGACAGCAGATTTGAGCGAATCCGAGAGTGCAAGGGGGGTTTCCAGACCGCCTAAGCCAGCCAGCGCACAGTATGGGGCAGTGGCGGCTGCTGGTCTTTCAAAGAGGAGAAGCTCATTTTCGGCCTACATCATAAAAACTGTCCATTTATTTATACGTAAATTCTACGTTCCTTTTCAAGAAAATGCTCTGTGACCATGTCGTACCAACTAGGCTTTTCCAGTGACTTGACCAGTGTCCTCTCAATGGCTGGCAGAGTTAAATATAATTGTATACATGTAATAATATAATAAAGGTATAAATAATAATATAATAAAGTATAATAATATTACTACTAATAATATATTTTTTTTAATAATTATTTTAAAATGGTTACTAATAATAATATAAAAAATATAATAAGTAATAATATAATAAAGGTATAAATATATAATTGTGTGAAATGTATTGTGAAAATTGGCTAGCAATTTCGACAAGCAAATACCAAGAAATTGCAGCAGTTTGTCTTTCGACTACACTTGAAAAATCCGCGATGGGACTGAGCTCGAATAGCTTCAGCGGCAGCGACTTTTTATTTTATAAAATCGCTGTCAATCAAAAGGAGATGCAGCCTTTCTATAGACCCTCCAATCATCATGCAGAAGCCCGGAGTCCAGGCCAGCCCACTCCTCATTCACCCCCAGAGACGCTGAGCGTCCGTGGGCGGGACATAATCGCAGCATTTATCCAATGACCGTCTAGTTTCGAAGCATTGAAAAAAACAGTTTGAAGCAGCCCCATTGAAGTCAGTGGACGCTGGGCTTCAACAGGGAAATGCACTGTGACGCTGCAGGAATGTATGAGAAGGAAATCGAGTCAGCCGACCTGGGGCCTCATGTACAAAGACTTGCGTTGAATTCATACTAAAACATTGCGTACGGACAAAGCTGTAAATGTGCGTACGCACAAAAAAAACAGATGTATGAATCTCTGCGTACGAAGCATCCCACGCATATTCTCTTTGTACATCCCAGTTAACGTAAATTTGAGTGCACATGCACGAGCACAACGCCCCACCCAGTCTCCTCCCTTAATTAAATCAATTTAAATATGGTAATGAGTCCACTTTGGCAAAAGAAAGCAGTAAGAAAATGGCTAAATCAAGCGGCAAGAAACAAAACTTTACAGAAAGTGAATTGGAGGTGCTACTATCGGAGGTAGAAACGAGAAAAAATATTTTATTTGGAACTTTGTCCTCCGGAATTAATAACAAAAGGAAAAAATATTAGTGGGAAATCTGAAACGGCTGATAAGCCAGTCATCATCCTGGCCCAGAAAATCATTGTGGTCCCTAAAAACTCGTTCTCTTCGGATTCTGCCATTAGCTATGTCCTCTAATAAGGCCAAAGCTGCCATTGCCATAGACTAAGGGTTGTATCAATTTGCATATGCTTTTATATGTTCTTACTTAATTAATATATTATTTATTATTAATATACATAATTGATAGAATATTCCCATAAGGCTCGTGTGACAATATATGTCAATTATTTTATAAATTGCAAATTAACCCATTTAAGCCCACCGGCAACTATAGTTGCCGCAATGCATAGTTGTCATTTTCCTTTTGTAAGTATTTTTCTAGATGTTGTCCATGTTTTATTTCTTAATGACATGCAAGCAAACAACCAAATAAAGGATTTAAAGAAAAAAAAAAAGGTATTCACTTCCCCCCTGTCACATGAGGCTGTCAACTTCCGAGCCCTAATTCTAGGAAGCATGGCGAAGGCAAACCCTCCAAAAGAAAGGTCATTTTCATGTTACTAATAAGTATTTTTTGTTTACATATATATATCTACATAATCATGAAGGTCTCTAGAATCATCCAAACAAAACAAATCTTACAAGAGATCTATAGTTTTTTGTATACTTAGTCAAAAGTCCAAGCGGCAACTATAGTTGCCGGTGGGCAAATGCCTTGTAAGTACATATATCATGGGAAAATGGGGTATACTGTGTTAATATGTTAATAAATCAAGGTTATTGTAGAAAATAAATAAGTAGTAAATACTAACTTTCATTCATGGGGATAACATAGATAATTTGACAAGGTTTAGTGTAAGATTTTTGCCCAAATTTTGGAAAATGCAGTTTTAAAAGTAACAAATTATCACTTTAACCAGTAGATGGCTGCAGAACGATTTGCAATTTGAGTTTTTACAGTTGTATTCATATCTACATATTATGAAATCTATTAAACAATTCTATTACTAAATTATTCGAGTCACTCACAGATATTTAATATCTTCAACACAATATAACTGAATAGGCAAATGCATTGCCATTTTACATATTGCATTTCAAATTGAATATTGCTACTCTTATACAGAGCTTGAGATGAACACCCGCCAAATGCGTGTGGATTTCAGCAGTGCCGTGTAACAGTCACACCTACTAGTCACTTTGGCGGGTTGAATATTATATATCATATAAACATTTTTCAATTGTAGTCTTTTACAAAGGTGTCTGAAAAAATAAACTAAGTGCTATAGTGTTGGCAAAAATTTAGATTTTTCGATAAATATCGATACTGAAATATCTGAAACGCTTTCCAATTCTAATTTCCCGCAGAATACAGATACACTATATCAGCTGTGCTTTCTCGCTCTCTCATCTCTCCAACAGCAAGTTGACACACAAACCCGCCTCTTCTCACTCACTCATTTCATTTGCTCCGGATGAATATTGTTGGTGTTACAGGGCTTGAATTTGCTGTGGGATTGTACGTATTGCGCATAATTTTACTAATTTCCAGAGATTTTGTGCTCACACCCAAAGTGCCTCGATCGAATTCTCCCTCACCAACCTACGGCACTAGGTGGAAATATTTGCATAATGCCACCCAAATGCATATGCAAAGAAAGAAGGTGTGGCTTCAGTTGTCGTAGTAGTGTTGTTCCCACCATGTTGTTAGATGCTGTGTGTTTCTATGCGAAAGCAAAAGCACTTCATTTGGCCTTCCAAAAGAGGAAGCAATTAGGAATCAGTGATTAAGATTTATTTACAACACTGCTCCAGAACAGTACAACCCAAACTGCTGTGTGTGTGTGTGTAGCATATTTGACAGCAAACAGTTTCCTGAACCTGGGAGAGTACAAGGCCGGCTGTGCACAAAGGCTTTTTCTAAAAAAAAAAAGGGGTAATTCCAGCTTTGCTAGGGCAATCTGGCACTTCTGGATCAGAGCCTGTAAGTAAGCTTTATTATTTGTTAAAGTATTTGCTATTGACTGTTCAAATGCAGAGTTTTGTGCAGTGTAGAGTAACGCATATTGTTTGTCGTTCTTACGATTTATGTTTAAAAACATGGTATCCTCTGTCCTCCGCTTATAACTTGTGGTGAAAAGATGACAAACACAGATGCACTTCGTAGAGCTGAAGCAGCACACGCTCATTGCGCTTTCAAACTGAACCGCATTTACAGAATCTGACTCAAACTGATATAGTAAAACTGATGACATTATTAACTGTCTTTATAATTGCTTTAGAAGAGGAAGCTTGCGATTATGGTAAGGGGCGTTACATTTCCAACACGCTTGAGGGGTTCGGCCAATCACAACACACTGGGTCAGCTGGCCAATCAGAGCACACCACAGTTTTTGGAAGCAGGGGCTTTGTAGAAATTGACACTTGTTAGAATGACTGGGCATAAAGGAGCTACAATAATGTACAGTATGTGAAAAACATTAAAGCTTGTTAACATGTTCTATTACACCTAGTCTCAGCCTCAGACGTCACGCCCACGGAACGTTGGCTAAACGTCTGATGCATATGGTACACTTAACTGGAAACACTTCAGGAATGTCGAAGTCGTCATCTGATTGGTTGAATTTTATCGGATTTCCGGGGGCGCGAGTGTCGCGTTTATTTTCGGTCCGCCGGGAAACAAAGCGCAGACGTGTGATTGCGGAAGAAAAACTGTTGTGTTTACATGAGTGACAATGAGCATTTATCAAGATCAGCTAAACGTAGGATTCTCAAAAGTATGCGAGGTTATACGTGCACGAACAGATCAATGACTTACTGCTTGTTTTCTTCTCCTTCTTTGATTTTCTATGCTGACTGACTTGTTGCACGCCGGTCTGTTGTTGTGGGGACATTTCCACGCCCCGAAACGTGACGCTGAACGAAACGAACTGTAATTGGTTGTTTGACATGTCGGTCAAACGGCCTTATGGGCGGGCCTTGGCCAAAGAAAGCTGCTATGAATTCCAGACCTTCAGCCGTCAGTCTGAAGGTCTGGCTACGCGAGACTATATTACACCCAATACACAAAATAATGATCGTTGAAAATAGCATCATATGACCCCTTTAAATGTTCTAAAAAAGGGGGATTTAGTGTCTGTGTGTGCATTTATAGGCTTTAGTAGAAATTACATCTGTGTTTGTTGATGCTATTACAGCAACATCCCGCTATGGGAAATTGTTACAAAGTTTAAGTTATGAAGTAAGGCCTATTTTATACTTTTGTTTTATTTTTGGAACATGACAGTCCTATATTCTGTGTGTGAAAAACATAGCATATCTCCTATTATTTTTCACAGCACAAAGAAAGTCATACGGATTTTAAACAACACAAGGTTGGGTAAACTGCTGACAGAATTTTCTCTGGCTATTTTTCTAAATGTTAAGGAGGAAGGTATTAGCATATGTTACATCCCTGCCTTAATTAAATAAACACACGGAGTGCTTCTCAATATCCCTCCTCGTTTCCTCGCTCCTCCGTCCTCCATCCTATGACCCGGAAACCGATCGAGCTCAGCCATCCTGAAGGACATCTCAGTTCTCTAACTGCACCGTGATGAGGCGAGGATCGAGGAGTGAGGAGCTTCCTGAGGAGTCATGAGTGAGGATACACAGGTGTATCCTTTGCGGAAGAGTTTTATCGACTAAACTTGACGCACATATCAATTCTCCTCCCCCTCCATAACGGTCACAATAATTTTAATTTATACTTTAACTTTGCAGTTTATATAAACCACATGACACATATTTCAACAGGGTATCTTGCTTTATTATTATTTATTATGAATTTCTTAAATAACCAAACTTCAGCAACATAAGGGTAGATCATTTGAGCGCTGCTGATGACGCTGTGAAGTGACGCTCGAGTGATCAAGTGAATAAAATGTATAAAAAAGCTTTCATTCGATTCCTCTGTCCTCCTTTTCTTTCCTTTTTTCATCCTATAGGGGGAGGAGCTGATAGGCGTGGAAAGAAAACGAGGATGCACAAATAAGAAATGAGAAGCACCCACGGACACACGCTTTTAGGTTTCAACTCTGTGAACTCTCACTTCTTTACTGAAGATTTCCCCACTGCCCCACTTTTTTATTATTATTATTATTAATATGCAACAAAAACAAAACACACGTAACAGCAGGTGACAGATATAATAAAAACAAAACATACATAACAACCAACATGGTGTGTGTGAGTGTGTGCGTGCGTGTTTGTGGGCGTGTGCGTGTGTGCAAGTGTAACTGGGTGTGTGAGTGGAAGTAACTTTACAGATGTACAACAGACGTAATAAAAATTAATAAACACATAAAAAACATATTTATGACAATAATATTTATGAAGATAATATTAGTAAAAATAATAACTTGACGATGAGAAAGAAATTATAATATATTTTTATATAATAATTCAATAATACTAATAGCAGTAGCAATAATAACAGCAACAAGACTTTTCATCAGGAATGAGGGGGAGGCCGGATGATAAGGAAGAGGAATAATGATAATAATAATAATAATGGTAACAATAACACTAACAATAGTAAGGCTATTACTAATATGGTATTAAAAGGCTGCCTCTGATCCCTCCTTGGCCACGGCATAAGCCAGACCCCCGCCCATGACACACTACAATGATCCACCAAGAAGAGGAGCTGCGCCCCCCACCCCCCAAAATCCCTAATAGTTTGAACAAATTGTGAAATAAAATTACGATTTTGGTAAGTATACAGCAATAAAGTACTTACAAATCATCAACAAACTATTAGTTTAAAGTTAATAATTAAATAATGATTATTAAATAATAAATATATATATATAATTCAATAATATTAATACTATATATATATATATTTTTTTTTTTTAAGGAACACTTATTCAATTTATATTAACACTTTATTACACACTAATGCAATTAATGTCTAATAAAGGTTGGTTTAAAGCACTTAAATTTTTTTAAGTAATTTTTTTTTACCATTTTCCGTGACCTAAAGTGAGAACTATTTGCAGTTAATAAGTTGTTAACAAAGCATAAAAAAACATGATCTAACTCTTTACATATGAGCAAATTAAACAATAATAATTATGTTAAGTGACAATGAATGAAGAACTCACTATTTGTATAAAGCTTTTTAATATTAACTATGAATTAACTAAACTAATAGTTTTCAAATTAAGTACTTTATTACAGTATACTTATTATAAAGTCTTACTGAGTTTTTATTTTATTTATTTTTTTACTGAGTGGAGGGATTGAAATTTGTCTGGCTATTAAACAACCTTATTGTCCAGCCCATGCGCCAAAATACACAGTCATCAGAGAAGAGATGCCATTGAGGGGAAGGGGACATTGTTTTTTATTAAAGATTATGAGGACATGTTTTATTATTAAAGGTTCTCTAAGCGATGTCACGCATTTTTTAGGCCGAAACATTTTTTGTCACATACAGCAAACATCTCCTCACTATCCACTAGCTGCCTGTCCCCTGAACACACTGTAAAAAAACGCAGTCTCTGTAGACAGCCCAGGCTCCACAAACGGCAACAAAAACAAACTGGCCCAACCTGGACCACAAAACATAACAAACAGTGTTCCAGCCAATAACCAACAAGAATGATTTGGGGGTGGGGGGTTACTGCGCGTGCACATGAAGGGGGGTGTGGGGAGTGGAAGAGAAAGAAGCATGAAGAGGGAAATTAGCTTGAGGAGAGATGTCTAGGCAATGACTAACGACTAACGTTAGAATTATATTCTCTTGAATTTTGATATGGCCGACACACGACCAAAGAGACGACGTTCCGATGACCAAATAGCAAAGAAGAGGGAAAAGGAGAAGGAACGCGCGAAGTCCCGAATTGACATCGGAAAAGCCTGTTTCAGGAAGCACGGAAGGGAGAGGGACGGGATGAGGAGGAGGGAGGGTCGAGCTAGCCTCCGTTTTGTTTGATCATGTACTTCGAACGTCAACAAGAAATGACGTCACCCGACATCGCTTAGAGCAGCTTTAATAATAATAATAATAATGATGTGCACAAATAAGTAATTTATAATAAGCACTACAACATTCCATAAGAAAATAAGAATGGTCTGGTTTGATTTCATTGTGACACTGACGTGTAATAAATGCATAGAAATTAATTTCTAGATCCATGAAACCCCAACAAAAATTTCTGAGTTTCATACAGTTAGTAAGAGATTGTTAGGAAGCAGACACACACTGGATGAGGATAAAATCAACATTGGGACTTTATTGTAGACAGGTGAGAATAACACGCCTGAGAAACGCATGTAATACGGTCAGTCAATACAGGGAAGATCAGATTGCAGTGGAAAAAAGGTGAAGGCGGTAAACCAACACAGGCAAGTATAAACCATGATGGGAGAAAGAGTCTGTACACCCAAAGGAGACTAGACAATGACTGCCTCACTTTGAAGGCTATGCCCTGCAAGTCGCAACTGTCGGATGGATTTATCATTGAGTTTGTGTCATTTCGGAAAAGTAACTTTACAAATTAAGAAGGAAATTACCATAATTTACACCTTTCTTTCTTTCTTTCTTTTATAAGGACAAATCACATTAATCAACATTTCTGTAAATGTGCCAATGCTAGCCAGCTGGCTCATTTTCAACTGCAGTCCTTTGGCAAGATGTTTTTGAAACCTTATAAAAAGTACTTTACGAGGACCTCACAACTCCGTAAAGACAGCAATAACATCAAAAGAAGAATTCTCAGCACAGACACAAGCCATGCTGTAATGATACATGAGATTGAGAAGGATCCATTTGCAGCTTTATTGAAGGAACGTCAAACAGGCAGGGGTCAGAGAACAGCAAACAGGGAAATCAGAGGTCAACACAGAGAGAGTAGTCAAGTAACAGGCAGAAGATCGGGGCAGGCAGCAAGAGACAATAATCCGAAGGCAATCCAAGTCAAGACAGGCAGCAAGCAGGCAGAAGTGAGATAACAGTCCGAGGTCGGCAACAAGATCAGTAGAATAGGGTAAACGCTCAGAAATTACAGGCCGTGGCAATGCAATACTTCGCACTGATCTTCTATTTGAGTGTGGTTTAAATAGAGAGTCTGAATGAGGTGCAGGTGTGTGCGCAATCATTCCCTGGTATGAAGCATTATGGGGATTAGAGTTCCCGAGAGAACTAGTATTCCGGTGAAGGCTCCCTCTGGTGGTGGAGAGGAGGCGGTGCGGGAGCCCGCTCTGTAACACATGCGAAGCAACAAATGAACGGCAAAACATCAGCACATTAATTCAGTAACAGCAATCAGCATTTCCACACAAATAGCCATACAAGCAAACAAAGCAACAACACAGGAATAAA
Organism: Abramis brama; assembly: GCF_963993115.1. NCBI lineage: Eukaryota > Metazoa > Chordata > Actinopteri > Cypriniformes > Leuciscidae > Abramis > Abramis brama. The sequence goes on from NC_139987.1 coordinate 5,263,711, forward strand.
CAATAAACATATGTAAAACACAGCCAACAGCATATCAATCTTGATAAAATATTAGAGACACAGTTACGGGTTAATAAAATGGTAACATGCATATAAGTTATAAAACAGCACTATATAAGAACATACCAGACTGTTCATAAAATAAAATACCATATACCCAAGCCACGCTGCTGGACGACTGGCAATGAGCAAAGGACATGGAACATTTTAGCAGCAGATTAAATAACAAACACAGTAATAGTTAAATAAGCAATGAACTACAGATATTAAAAATTATCACATGTCTGATTTTCTAGAAGCCAGGCTTTAAGACTTTGAGTAAAGGAGTGATATGTGGCACAGTTTCTTATTTCAGTTGGAAGTGTGTTCCTCAAGTGAGAAGCTCTTACGGAGAAGGGGATTACACAGTCTCCTCTCTGTGCTGATCTTGCAGAAGTGGTGGAGGAGCATTTCCATTTAGGATCTTAAACATCAAACAGGCAGTGTATTTTGTCAGATTTTTCAAGCTAAGGATATCATATTTGCCCAAAATATCACAGTGGTGGTAAGTATTGGATTTTCAGTCTAACACTTTAAAGGCCTGCTTATACAAGAAGAGAATGGGCTTCACATTTGCACCTTTAGCTAGAGAACAACTTGTCACACAGTATGTTAAGTGAGGGATAATCATTTAATTTAAATATAATTTTGCTGCTGTAGTTAAGACAGTTTCTTATGTAGCTGAAATTAGCCAAATTGTATTTAGTTATTTGCAATACTTTCTTCACTTGTTTTTAAAGGATAATGTGGAGTTAAGGATAATACCAAGATATTTAACATAAGAGACTACTTGGATGATCTCTCCAGACACATAGACTTTGGGATCACTGTCAGTTGCAGAGTGTGTCTTTGTGAAGAACTTACAAACAGTCTTCTTGACATTAAACAAGTGTGAATCATAAACCATTTGTTAACATTTATCATTGTTTCATTGAGTTTAAGAGCTGCTTGTTCTTTGGTTCTTGCATGTACATACATTACAGTATCGTCTGCATACATCTGAACCTCACACCCTGTACACACCGAAGGTAAATCATTTATATATAAGCTGAACAGGAGGGGTCCCAGGATGGATCCCTGAGGCACACCCATTTCATTGCTCAGAAAGGGTCTCACAACCCACCCTTACACACTGAACTCTGCCTGTAAGGTAGGACTTCATCCAATTCAGCACACTAGGGGAGAAATTACAATTAGACAATTTACAGATGAGTATTTGATGGTTGACAGTATCAAATTGTCACAGGCCGGGGTGGCCTTCCCTCCCCTTCTGAACTTACCACCTCGAGGAGTTACCCAGAGACACAACAGACCAGACAAGATAATTATCAAAAACTTGTATTTTATTTAGTTAAAATAAGTCCAATCTCAAACTAAAATCCACCGACTGATCCACCTCTCTCTTCCACCAGGTTGCGTGGGAAGTTCGCACAACGGTTCCTCTCGGCCAGAGGTAAGTAATGGAGCAGCACTGGTAAGGATTCGCGCAGCGGTTCCTCTTCAGCCAGACATAAGTAATGGAGCAGACACTGGTAAGGATTCACACAACAGCTCCTCTTCGGCCAGAGGTAAGTAATGGAGCAGCACTGGTAAGGATTCGCACAGCGGTTCCTCTTCAGCCAGACATAAGTAATGGAGCAAGCACTGGCAAGGATTCACACAGCAACTCCTCTTCGGCCGGAGGCAAGTAATGGCACAGGCACTGGCAGGGGTTCACACAGCAGTTCCTCTTCGGCCGGAGGTAAGTAATGAAGCAAGCACTGGTAAGGATTCGCACAGCGGTTCCTCTTCAGCCAGACATAAGTAATGGAGCAGGCACTGGCAAGGATTCACACAGCAACTCCTCTTCGGCCAGAGGTAAGTAATGAAGCAGACACAGGTAAGGGTTCGCACAGCGGTTCCTCTTCAGCCAGACATAAGTAATGGAGCAAGCACTGGCAAGGATTCACACAGCAGTTCCTCTTCGGCCGGAGGTAAGTAATGAAGCAAGCACTGGTAAGGATTCGCACAGCGGTTCCTCTTCAGTCAGACGCAAGTAATGGAGCAGGCACTGGTAAGGATTCACACAGCAACTCCTCTTCAGCCGGAGGTAGGGGTTACGGCAGGCACTGATAGGAAATTGACAACAAAGGAAGGGGTTACTCTTCTCACAGGACAACATCAACCATTTGAGTGTCACCTCTCTTTGGGATAGGGGGGAGGTTCGGGCAGGGAATCATCCGACGCAATACAATAGTCCGTCGTAGATGGCAACCGGGGAGCTCTCTCGTTCCCTCCACGAGACACACCCGCTAGCTGGGGGCCACTCCCCTTCCACAGGCCGACGGCAGTTGAGATACAGCGACGGACAGTAATTTCCCCACGGAACGGTGATGGCCGCCTCCACTGGCAGAGGACAATTTCTCTACGTTCACAGAACAACCGTGGTGAGTACAGGATTTGACAATCAACTACTGGATCTTCTTACCACAGAGCAGTGATGGCAGCATTCGATGGCAGAGGGCCGTTTCTCTATGTTCACGGAACCACAGTGGTGAGTACAGGTTTCAACAGTCAACAGCTGGGCCTTCTTTCCACAGGACAGTAGTAACAGCATTCAATAGCAGAGGACAGTTTCTCTATGTTCACAGAACAATCATGATGAGTAGAAGATTTAACAATCAACAACTGGATCTTCTTACCACAGAGCAGTGATGGCAGCATTCAATGGCAGAGGGCAGTTTCTCCATGTTCACAGAACCACAGAGGTGAGTACAGGTTTCAACAGTCAACAGCTGGGCCTTCTTTCCACAGGACAGTAGTAACAGCATTCAATGGCAGAGGACAGTTTCTCTATGTTCACAGAACAATCATAGTGAGTAGAAGATTTAACAATCAACAACTGGATCTTCTTACCACAGAGCAGTGATGGCAGCATTCAATGGCAGAGGGCAGTTTCTCTATGTTCACAGAACCACAGAGGTGAGTACAGGTTTCAACAGTCAACAGCTGGGCCTTCTTTCCACAGGACCGTAGTAGCAGCATTCAATGGCAGAGGGCAGTTTCTCTACATTCACAGAACAGCAGTGGTGAGTACAGGATTCAACAGTCAACAACTGGGTCTTCTTACCACAGAACAGCGATGCATAGATCTCTCATAAATCCTCTTCCACTCAGACAGGATAGAGCTGCATTCCTGCACAGCATATGCTCAACACACAGCAGTTTAATTCATTTCAGTTTGACCTTCGAAACCCACGAGTAGTCAACTGGGGAACGGGCAGACATAAAACTACAGTTTCCACACCAGTGCACAATTCAGTCACTTCAAATGATCACACGTGTTCACTTCACATTAGGCACTGCAACTCACATCAACTCAGTGAATAAGGTCTCTTCTCGTGGTCCCAGCCGACTCTCTCCGCTCAACTGACAAACTGTACATCCAAGCTGCGTAGGTGGTTGACTATGGAAACACAACTGACATTGAAAAGCTTCAGAACAGAACTCACTGAACGCCGGGGCGGTTTCACCAAATCATGGCAGGTAGCGGGCACTACAGGCATTAACTTCCTAATAGGACTGGCAAATAACACTTGTCTGTTCGATAAGATAACACAGTTCAATCATACCGCTGCTCTCCAGCTCTTCCTTCTTTACATGCAGTCTTTCCCGTCCTTTAACGATCTGCCCTCTCGTGTACTGCTCGACGTGATCAGTAGATCAACAACAACAGATTTCCTCCAGTCTGCATCCACCCAAAAGATTTCGCTCCAAAGTTTCTTCCCCCAAAACTTCTCTCTGCTGCACATCAACCGGATCCTTTTATAATCCCCCTCACAAATCCATATCCCTCGTGGCTCAATCTCTGCTCATCGCCCAGCTGCCACTCATTCCCTCATTAGTAAGCTCCGTCAGACTGTTTACACGGAAAGACCCGGAACCGTTCTGGGTTTTACATCAAACTCGCTCCCCCCCGGAAACAAGAATAGAGAGGGACAGTTCCGCTTATTCGTCACCCTGTGACAAAATGCCTTCTTTAAGTCCAAAAATATGGCACCAACAACACATCCTTTGTCCATTTTTAGCTTGATGTTTTCTAAGAAGAAGCAATTTGCTGTCTCAGTAGAATGGTTAACTCGGAAACCAAATTGCATTGGGTGCAGTGTGTGAGGGCTGCTATTGAGATGTGTGGTCAGCTGTTCAGCAACACATTTCTCAGCAATTTTGGAGATGACAGGTAAAATGCTAATAGGCCTATAATTACTCGACTCAGTCGGGTCTCCTAATTTATGAACTGGAACAACGATGGCTGACTTCCGGTCCTTCGGAAACCTTGCTTCTTTAATAGAGGCATTAATTATCTTTGTTATTGGTCCAGTAAATAAATCTGCATGCTTTTAAAAAAACAGAGACTCCATTAGAGACAAGGCTGATTGAGAGACGTCTATCGTGATGGGTCCGAAGTTTCAGTTTGATTAAAATAACACTAGGAATGAACTTCCGGTTTGGTAATGCGGTGTTGAGACGCACAGTGTCGAAACTCCACATTATTTCATGTAATCTCTTCAGAATACACCCTAATTCATCAGGACATCGTATTCATTTAATCCTTTTTGTATGTTTGAAACATTCCACCTTCGGAATCTTTCACTTAAAATGAGCAAGTCTATGAGGACAGGAGTTAAACAACAGACCCAAGTTCAAGATGCACAGGCCTGTCAAGAAAGCAGCAGAATGGCGGAAAACAAGCCTATATCTGCACAGCTCACAATCGAATCTCTAGTCAAAGAGCTCGAAAAATTCAGAAAAGACATGACTGGGGAATTGCTCTCTGGAACCAATCGAATCAATTGGTGCGACCCTGACAACACACACAGTGACCATAAGCGAGATGGAATCGGGTCTCTCAGACCATAGCGACCGAATAACTCGAGCATGATGTAAACGCTCTTCAATCAAAACTGACGACCATGGAAAAGGAAAACACGGTGCTTAAAGCTAATGTAGAAGATCTGATTTCTCGCTCGAAGCGCCATTACATACGAGTGGTAGGCCTTCCTGAGGGCCTTGAGGGGTAAAGTGCAAGGGAGTTCATGACTAACTTGCTTTCTGAACTTCTCTGTGACTCTCTTACAGAAACACCTGAGCTGGGCCACCGCAGCCTGAGGCCCAGACCTCACGCAGAGGAATCTCCACGTCCGCTGATTATCAGATTTCACTGATACATCGTTAAGGAAACTGTCATGAGTTGGGGTAAATCTCACAAAGACATTTCTTACAAGGGCCACGAAATCAAGATGTACGAGGACTTCAGCACCGAGTTGGCAGGTAAACGAGCGGTTTTCAACAAGATCAAGAGCCTACTTTACCAGCAAGGAGTGTGTTTTGTAATGCCGTACCCTGCTCGCCTCCGAGTGAGTCATAAGGGCGGGGAACGGATCTTCAATTCCCCTGAACTCATCAGAACTTTCCTAATTAAGTCGTGGACAAATACTCGTTTCTGAAACGGGATGGTAAATTCAACAGGTACAAGCTGCTGTAAATAATTTAAGGACAGTTTTAAGCTCTCACGCTACTTATGATTGGCCTTGAGGGAACATTAGACTGTCACACTATGAGTGCCTCTGTCTGCTTTATTTTGATGTTATTCACACATCCCCAAATTATATAGTTTATGTGTTGCACATTAATGAAGCTATTTGGTTCATTTATTTTATTTTTGTTTAATGTTTTCTTATTATCTACTAGTTTTTTCCTTCTCATAGTCTCTCAGCACACAACTAAGCTTTGATGGCTGTTTTGGGTGTATATTTAAGTTTTAGGAGTTGACAGTTCTACGTGGTTAACCGGTTGTGTGAATCGGTGTTCTGGCTACTCGTCATGTTCAAAAAGACGAGCATCAGAGTTGTAAGTATAGGTTTGTAACACCCCCCCCCCCTCCTTTTTTTATTATTATTATTTTTCTTTTTCTTTCCCTCCCCCTTCCACACCCTTCAATTTATCCATCTCAGACTTTTTTATTTTCTTTTATCTTCACTATAATATAAATGATTAGTCCTAAAGTGAACACAGAGGGGCTGGCTGGTCATACTGTCAAATCTGTTACTTGAAATGTGAGGGGTCTAGGTGGTCAAATTAAAAGATCAAGAGTGTTCTCGCACTTAAAGAGCCTGTTTTCAGGATATAAGTTGAACTTTGCTAAAAGTGAGTGTTTTCCCATAAATTAATTAACAAAACAAATTCCTCCAGCTATGCTCCCTTCCCACATGTCCTCTACCTTGGGGTTACCTTGGGGTTCATATTTCAAACTCATTCAAGTCATTGCACAAAGAAAATTTTACAAAATTAATGGACCGCATTAAAGCAGATCTTCAGCGTTGGAGCAATCTTCCACTTTCTTTTGTAGGTAGGATTGAATCAGTTAAAATTAATATTCTACCACAAATACTTTTTTTATTACAGACTATTCTTATTTTTCTTCCTAAATATTTTTTTAAATCATTCGACACCATTATATCCTCATTTATTTTGGGCTGGTAAGCCTCCGCATGTACACAAGTCAACTTGTGGGGGTCTCGCTCTTCCAAATTTCCTTTTCTATTATTGGGCAGCGAATATTCATAAAATATATGCATGGTGTAATTCTCCGAATATTGATTGGTGTATGATAGAAGCGAACTCCTGCTTATCATCCTCGTTATCGGCATTAGTTTTTGATCCCAATTTGCGACACCCCTCTAAATACAACACTAACCCGATTGTGCTTTCATCGGTCAACATTTGAAAACAGTTTTGTCATAATTTTAAATTAAACACTTAAACTTTTGCACAGCTCAGAGAGAAGGGCCTTGTACTGTTTCATGATTTGTTTCCTGATGATCATGTATTTGCGTCATTTAATGATTTACTGAGTAGATTCAAAATGACTAAATCCAATTTATTACGCTATTTTCAATTGCGTGACTTTGCTAAAGCACACTTTGCTACCTTCCCTCACTAGCCAAAGAAAACTTGAATTGAAGATATAATGTCACTTCTGAAATCACATAGCCATGTCTCCTCAATGTATGTTCTGTTACGCTCTTCGCAGTTCCCTCCTCTTTTTGCACTCAAGGGAACCTGGGAGAGCTAGGACTGGAGCTTGACGAGGAGCTGTGGAATAATACTCTAGCTAAAAACTCTGTCTGCATCTGTGCTCGCTTGAATCTTATTCAGTTTAAAGTTGTTCACAGAATTCATTTCACCAAAGGTGAAATGGTATATCATTATTTTGGTATATCAAAGTCCCAAACGGCCCGCTTACAGTTTGTCCAAAATGCTGCGGCGAGATTTCTGAAGGGAAAGAGGAAATTCGACCATGCCACCCCCCTTCTGAGATCCCTCCATTGGCTACCGATAAGTTTTAGAATTGAATACAAAATTTTAATACTGGTGTATAAATCCTTAAATGATTTAGCACCTTCTTATCTATCTGACCTACTCCATTTGTATTCTCCAACTAGAAGTCTTAGATCCGAAGCGAAACTTCTTCTTCAGATACCTAAAACCCGGTTAAAATCAAGGGGAGACCGAGCTTTTGAAGTGGCTGGCCCCACAATGTGGAATAAGCTCCCACTCTATATTAGATCGACTTCCTCTCTGTCTGAGTTCAAGTCATGCCTCAAAACGTATTTATTTACTGCTGCTTTTAGCTTACAATGATTGATCCATTCTAAACTGTGTAGTACTATTTTTTAACCTATTTTTATTAATACTATTTACTGTATGTACAGCACTTTGGTCGGCCAGTGGCCGTGTGTAAATGTGCTCTATAAATAAACAAACTGAACTGAAACTGAACCAAAGCAAAATTGATGAAACTTTCTTTAACAGAAGATGATATGTGCAATAGATGTTCGCTATCCCCAGCAGATCATACTCATACATTTTATACCTGTCCTAAATTGTACTCATTCTGGTCTTTTTTTTTGCTACACTGTCAAAGGCTCTTAATGTCTCTGTGAAACCCTGCCCAATAATTGCATTTTTTGGAATAACACCTGTTGAGGGCTTGTACAACAAGCGCCATGTTGATATTATTGCTTTTGCTTCACTGGTAGCCAGAAGACGAATACTGTTGCATTGGAAATCCTCATGCCCCCCTTCTAATGTTTCTTGGCTGAAGGACTTAATGTCCTTTCTACACCTGGAAAAAATGTAACACTCACATTTAACACTTTTACATCAGAGACTCTGTTAACTCATTCTATAAAATGTGTAATCCTATCCTTTCCTTTGTTGAGACTGTACCTTCATTGGAGATTTTTTTCTTCTTCTTTTTTTTTTCTTCTGTTTATTTTTTGTGGGATAATTTGGGATGGGTAGAGTTAGAGTGTTCTCTATATTTGTATTTTTTTTTTTTATTCATTTCTATGGATGTTAAAAAAGAAAAACAGTAGGTTGTGATGTTTTTCATATATGCCATGCACATATTGTCACTTAAACTTTTTTAAACTTAAAAATATACATAAAGAAAAAAAATAACACTAGAAATAACAGTAAATTTTACAATGGCTACTTTTCTGAAATTAGACAACCTTTGATGACATATGTGACCCCTCGAGATGAGACACAGACAACTGAATTCAGAATCGCATACTAACAGACTCCAACTATTTTTGCCATAGAAAGATATAGGAGAATAGTAAGAGTATGCTAGGATGGAGTCCCAAATTCAGCAGCTGAATGAGGGAATGAGTGAGGCATATACAGTCACGGGCGTAATTTCCTATGGGGACAGGGGGGACATGTCCCCCCCACTTTTCAAAATCCCGTTTGTGTCCCCCCCACTTTCCAATTCGTTATGATTTAAAAAAAAAAAAAATTGCACACCTTCATCGCCACGGAGGAGCAGGACAAAGAAAGCTTGTGGCGATGTTAGCTGCTGCGTCCAGGAACGTCGCGTCCACACTCTAAAAATAGCTCAATGAAAGTTCTAACGAGCAGGGAGCGCTCCTGACGCACACACACGCACACGACGCACAGACAGCGCGCCAGAATCGAACAATAACACACACATTTATGCCAAAATGCCCATTTTGTCGAGTATCCTCACAAGAACAGTCTTAAATAAGTTAAATAAAATCTTAAATGAAAGTCAAGAGTAAATGAGAAAATTAAATGCGTGAAATCCTGTCAGCGGCAGATCTTAAAGGGACAGCAGCCACTAATTCTCTCTGTCAGTAAAGTTAACCAAAGAACAAAGGGAACAGAGAAAATCATTAAGGATTAATCTATGTAATTTATAATTTATGCAGTGCGGACTATTTGATAACCTTATTGAATTTCTGTATAGTTCGTACCTGGAAAGGCACAGGTAAATACAGGGCCGGATTAACCATTAGGGCAACTGGTCACTTGCCCAGGGGCACATGACATCTAAGGGGCCCTGACAGGTAGGAAATACACAGAAATTTAATAAAGTTATGAAACGCTTTACAGTCTGCATAAGGTGCATCTACACGGGTTCACGCAGACAAAGTCTTTCCTCCCTCCCCGCTGAACGCCAGCGATTACTAATTCGTGAAATGCACTCCCGCTGGTTGAGTGCGGAAAAAGTTTGTTTTTAGGTTCGATATTAACAGGACATTTGTTCTACAGGGTCGGTAGTCTAACAAAGATATCAATAGCAAGATTAGTTTTAACATTATGTGACCATTGTATATCGACATGATGAAAATATTCATTCAAAATCATTTGTGCATTAATGCTGCATAATTATACCTGAGAATGCTTTGACGCGTTTCCACAGCGCACAATGCTTACGGGAACGTCTGCCAATTCCACCAACTGCGGTAAACGTAGCCTATAATTTCTAATATTTAAAATTACTTTTAACATTTAAAAACAGACGTTTTCAAATTCCAAAGCTTGCAGAAGGTTCCTAATGGCAATACTGACTTAGGCTACAGGTAGCCTTGAGTAAATTAACTAAGAAAATGATTCATAAAACGTATAAATATCAGTTGAGCCTATGTTTACTTTCGTCACTGACACAGACGGAAATGAAAAGACTATCAGTCAAAGTTCAGCTTTAGGAGGGGAAGAAATAGGCCAGGATAAGAATACTGAGAGAATAAGAAGATGATGAGAGAGCAGGTATTGACAAATAATCTAATGACAAGGTTTTAAATAGCCTATTTCTTATAATTTTTTGGCCTTCAAAAGTCCTAAATTACACATATGTAGGTCAAAGAAATCCAAATTTTCTCGGGGGAGCATGCCCCCGAACCCCCCTAACTATGGGGGGCCTTGAGTCTTGATGCCCAGGGCACAGGAAATTGTTAATCCAGCCCTAGGTAAATATGACATTTATTATGGGTTTAAGTGAGGATTGTTTAAAGTTCACTTAAATTAAGTTGTTAGCCTATATTTTTGAAGCCTAATAAATGTTTAAAATTTGGAGGAAAAAATAATTTTCATCGAGACATCGGTAGCTATATTAATATCAGTGATACAGGCCTTCATTCATAAAAAGATGCTATTAAACAATTATTTAAAATGTGCTGTCTTTATGTTGTTTCTACATTACAGTGGAAATTGAGTCTCACTTTATTTCAATTTTATTTACACACAAAACATTAATAGTGAACATATTTGACTTTATAAAATGATTCTCTCATGTCTTGGCAATCGGCCCTTATTAAACAATAAAAAATTAAGACATATTTTTGTTATACAAAGTTTAGTAGCCTACTATTCTTTTTGGCAGAATTTATCATTATAATCAACTTAATTATTTTCAAAATTATTATTATTAATTATTTTGTATCACCATAGTCCCAAAATGCATGTAAATGCAGGAAATGGGATTCAAATCGAAAAAATGTTCCCCCATTTTGTGTCCCCCCCACTTCTCAAACCAAAGTTACACCCTTGTATACAGTGCATGCATTCCTTGATTCAATGTCTGTTGCTTGCAGATGGAGGTGATTAAAAGGAGGTTATGTTTTAATTTATCAAATCATCAATGATGATCATTAAATGTTGACTTAGAACAGTGGTTTTCAACCTGGGGACCCACCACCGCTCTGCACATTTTGTATGTCTCTCTTATCTGACACACAATTCAGTTCTAGAGCTCTCATGATGAATGACTGAATCAGGAGTGTTAAATGTGCACTCCTCCCCAAATTATATAGTTTATGTGTTGCACATTGCACGTTGCATGTGTTGCAGTTAAAAGAAATACAAAATGTGCAGAGCGGTGGAGTTGAGTATCACTGACTAAGAAAATGGATCAATAGAGCATCATCAACTCTATTTTATTCAGTTCTGTTGTATAAATGATTGTATTTTGTAATACAAAAATTCATAATTTAAGATCAAATGTTCATAATATACTTAGAAGTTATGAAAGATCAAATGTTCATAATATACTTAGAAGTTATGTTGAATTTGGCTAAAAAAATTAGCATTTTTTGCTGAATGTATTTGTTGTGTTACATGTATGGTCCCCTCACATGGTATGTCTCCCTTGTTTCATAGTGTTTTTGGTTTAGTCCTGTGACCCAGTTTCCCCCATCTGTCTAATTAGTCATCTCCTTCACCTGTGTCCTGTTAATTATCTAATTTAGTTCCTTTTGTTTTCTCTGTGTATTTATACCCTGTGTTCTCCCTCAAGCTTCGTCCGTTCTCGTTAATGTTTAGTGTGGTTTTTTCCTGATTCCTGCATGAGCTTTGTCATTAAAGACTATTATCTTCATCCATCTTCATGTTATTTCTGCTACCATGTTACGTAACATATTGTTTGTCTATTTAAAATAAAGTGTTGACCGGACAGTTTTAAAAACAGTTGTCATTGCTAATGTTCATTCACCTTTGGTTGTAAAATTTGCAGGACATTTTAGATCTCTTTAAAAATCTAAATCATTTAGATTTAGGCAACTCTATCCCACATTTATTGTAAAAGGAATAACAACTACAGGAAGGAGGTGTTGGAGGCTACATGCAGAAGACATTAAAATTCCAAAGACCCAAATGTGTATAGAAGTTTGATATGTCCATGCTTTATAATACATTTTATCAATATCTTTAGATGATTGTTTTAATGGTGGTGACTTTGTTCAATTGTAGATGCATTACAGACAATACATTATTAACAATAAAAGTTACAGAACAACTCTGACGTCGGTAACATTTATTCAGGTTACACTGATTTCATGTGATTGGTATAAAATGCTATAAAATATTAATTAAACTGATGCAGATGTCAGCAGTGTTGTGACCTCACTAATACAGACATGCCTGTATATGTCTTAACAGAGATACATTCACAACACAAACCAAAATCAAATTCACAATCACAAACATAGCTCAGAAAAACACCTCACAGTTATGGTACATGATTAAAAAACAAAGACTAAGATTTGAAGCTCAAGATTTTTCTTTCGAACCTTTGAAAGAAAATCTGTTCTAAAATAAGACGTCATGAATGTCAACAAAACAAAAGAATTCATGCATGTACAGGTAAAATAATGATTTGTCACTGAGAGTATACCACAACATTCAAATTAGTATTACAGGTTTACATATAAAACACATCTTTATTTTATTGGAATAAAACACTTAGCTTAGTTTAATTATTCTTCATGTTTTTTTATTACAAGGCAAGAGCAAGTGCAAGCAACTTTCTGTATAATGGCACTCATGCATTAGTCAGGATATGCTATGATTAATATTGAAACCAGCAGGGTTTTTTTTCTTTCTTTCTTTTTGTTGTTGTTGTTGTCATAGTTAATGTTAATGGGTACTTGGATTTTAAGGTGTGAGTTTTGAGTTTCCTTACCATCATAACAAACTAATTTAAACAGAGGTCAGAGAGGTAGTTAATGGATGTTTAGGCTTTTCTCTGCATCTGCTTTTGTGATTTTTCCCCAGGGTATTTCTGCAGGCTCTTTATTGTACTCCTGTGCAAACTGCTCATTGAATTCTGCCATCACATATTTCCAGTATGCTGAGGCCTCTATGCTGGAGTCTGGATCGATTCGCCAGTCTGGATAGATTTTGCTGTATTCTTTATATGGATGCCACTGATCGTTGGTGTCACAGCACTTAAAGCGTGAGTTGCTGTGCACTAGTGATGAGCAGATGTCGGTCTCTAGTTTTTTAGAATCAGTAAATCTGTAGCGGCCGAGACCTTCTGGTCTGTGGATTGAGACAAAGTGTACAGTGTGAGCGTCTCCTCCAGCCTCACATGGTGCCTGACAGAATGGACACTGTTTCCCACAGCCATGCACTCGTTTGAACAGCAAATCCTGTGGTTTGGTTTTAAGACTACGTATTTTCTTTTGAAAATCTCTTTCTTGGAAACTTGTTTTCAGTGATTTCTCCATGTCCATTACAGAACATTGAAGGTATTCAGCAAATTGTTTTAGATTTGCATTGTTCAGTGAACTGATTTTGTCCACTGCGTCCTTGGGAAAAACAAGCCTATTTACAAGTTTATTACAAATGTTCTCAATAAATCCCTTTATGTCATTTATCTTTGGGTCTAGCTCTGCCTCTTCAATGGCCTGTTTAATTTCACGGATGACTTCATTGACGAGGTTCTCCTCCAATGTGAACATTCTGTTCTCTGCTGAAAAGTGCTCTTTGATTTTGTCCACAATAAAGGCTTTAACAAACGTTTCATATGATGAGATGAAAAGCAAATATTTTTCAAATTTAGATTCATCGAGAAGATTTTTCAAGACTGTATCCATAAATGCTTTCCTTGTTCTGGAAATTGCTGAGTTTTCACCAGTCACCATCTTGTCTGCCATTTTCATGCCCAAGTTCTCTGAAATATATCTTTCCAAGGCAGGTTTTAGGCAGTTTCTCATGAATTCATCAGCTTTCCTCTGACACTGGTCTCGTTCACGGTAAAGGTCAATGAAGTCAGAACGGTATGTTTGTTTGAAGTTCTCCAAGGCTGTTCGTGGGTGGTTTTCCTTGATGAATTGATTGTGAATCTCTTGAAATTCTCTGCTTGCAAAGCCGCATATGTGCAGTTTAAGGGACAGCTCAAAATCTCCCTTTAGCTCAAGATCTTCATGAGCCTCAAGTTTCTCATCAATCATGTTAAGAATTTCCCTGATGTATGTATCATCATAATCATCCTTACATTCCCTCTTTAATTTAGCAAATTCCTGACAATCCCTGATAAGGTTGTCTGACATTTCTTGAACTATCTTGATTTTTCTTTTATTCCACCAGTTGTTATACCACTTTGTTTTGTCTTTGTAGGCAATAAACTCTCCATGGCCATGACTGTTTAAATCTCTAACTTTGTCTAAGCTTTGAGCCATTGAACTTCCTCTAGATTGAAGATTTATCATCAGACGATGAAAAACTCTTGTCCTGATATCTTGTTGTTCAAGCCCTGTGCATGCCAGTGTCCTGACAGTCTTCTGCCACATTTTTTCAAATGCTTCATCCAGCATGGAGTCTGACATGACTGACTTGTTCTCACGACAGTCTTTCAGCAAGTTCAGCACTTTCTTCTCCATTGTGTCCATGCATGTCTTTTTTAGTCCTTCCACTTTGATTGCATTTCGCCGTGAAACAGCTGCATCCAGTTTGATTGTGACAGAATTTGAAAGTTCCTTCTTCAAAGACATGGCAGAGTTTATAAAGTCTTGTCGATAATTTTCCACTAGTTCAACATGACCTTCTCCTTGTTCATAGTATGATTTGATCTTGTCATTAATTTCATTTTGTCCTTTTAAAAGCTTAGCTTCATTTTGCTGTAGTAAATGACAACGAACATCTTCAACGGTGCACTTCTCAGAGCTTTCAAATTTTCCATGGTTTAAGATCTTGGTTTCAGCTTCTAACGCCCATGTGTGCATTTGCTTTCTCAGTGTCCAGTCCCATCCGTTGTACTCTGTGCACAGTTTCATGTATGCATCAGCCACCAGGCTGTTTCTGAAACTGAAGATGAATTTCTCATATTTCACAGCAGTCCACAAGTCTTTTGTCCCTTTAAGAAATTCATTGATGTTGTAGGACTCGTAACATCTGCAGATCTCCATTATATGCTTTTTGAGAGCATACACAGACTCACTATAGCCAATACTCACTGGTGCCATTGGGGGGTTTCCATGCCACAATCCAGGGATGTAGAGGTCACCCGTCTCAGTGTCATAGTCCATCACATCTGTAAATTTGCTGAATTCCAGTTTGTTCTCCATTTTGGCTGCAGCTTTTGTCATTTGATCCAGTTGTTCCAACAGAAACTTACGGTCTCTCATGTTTGAAACATGAGCCCAGACATCAGCAACATTCTGGTGTACAAACAAACACGTGTGTTTCTTTCCTATCTCCTTCATCCTGAGGAAGGCGTGGACAATGATCTGCAAAATGTCTTTCATCTCTGTTGAATTCTCCATGGCAATGTTGACAATTGTTACATCACTCAGTCCAACAACAAGAGTTGCCAACTCATTGTCATGTTCATGGCTGTTGTGCAGTTGTGCGAGCTCAGGGGATTTCAGTCCTTCAGTGTCAATTATCACAATATAATCACATTTGAGTTCTGCTTGGCGATCATCTGCTACTTTAATAAGCTGCATAAAGGCTCCCCTGGTGCACCTTCCACTGCTTACTGCAAACTGAACTCCAAACATGGTGTTCAACAGCGTTGACTTTCCTGAACTCTGGACGCCCAAAACTGTGACAACCATAATCCTGTTTTTGGACTTCACCAGTGTGTTTAATTCAGAAAACACACCAGAAAGCCATTTTTCAGGGATATTTGAAGAATCTCCATCCACTAGTTCAAGTGAAAATCCATCCAATAGTAGTTCAGCACAGAGTCTAGGTAAGTGTTCCAGCTGTTTTCGGTAAAGAGCATCTTCTGGAAGCGAGAGTGAAGCCTCGTAAAGCTGGCTCATCTCTCGAATGAAGTGCTCCACTCCTAAAGAACTGTTTGAAATCTTTTTATCAAGCTCAGCAATTTCTGCCTTGTTTGGACAATCATCTTGACATTTCTGTTTGTACAGTTCTCTGAGTTGAGGCAGTACTTCATGTAATCGATTCTCTAGAGCGATTCTCAACCATTTTAAGAAGAAGGCCCTTTCTGGTGTTGATATTGCATTGATGAAGCAGCTCATAGTGGCAGACATGCCTCTTCTGTATTGCTCTTCTCTGAGTTTCTTTTTCTGCATCAGAAGGTCATTTTTGTACTTCTCAATATCTTTATCCCCTAATTTCTTCAGTCGGCATTCCTCCTTCTCTAACTTGGCCAGTTTCATCAAGATCTCTCCTTGCAAGGGCAGCTCCTCCTTCTTGAACTGCACTATATCCTCTATTTTTGATGTGATTTCATCTGCACTTTTTTTTGCACGCTGACATTCTTCACCATCCTCGTCCACCAAGATTCCCAGATTTCGTGCAATCTCAGCTAAACGAACAACTGAGGTTTTGTGATTGTTGTTATTAATTGCATCTTGTAACTTGCTCTGAATTTTGCCAACAAATTCTGCATCTTTCTGCTTGGCTTTAAAGATGAAATTGCTTTCCTTCAGCTTGAGCTTGTTGACTGTAGCTTTTATGCTCTCGTTGTTGGAGTCCCCCACAAAAAATAGCTGAGGCGTAGGTTTCTGACTGGGGACTGAAATGAAATGTGTATCTAAAAGCTGGGATCCAATGAACACAAACACAGCAGTTGAAGCCTCACAAAGAAAAGAGTACTGTGTTTCAAAGTTCTGGATGTCACCTCTCAAGTTTGCAATCACCATTGGCTCAGGAAAGACGTCAATGTTCTTGTTTCCACAAGGAAGATACCAGGCCAACTCAACCAAGCCATTTGATATTTTCTTGTTGATGTTTCCACAATCCATGTTGAAGTGCACAAAGGTATCAGTGTATTGCTGTGAATTGCTGAGCAGTTTATTCAGAATTTCTGATTTGGAAATGTTGCACCTGCCAAGTCTCACAAAAGACACTAACGGTAGGTCTGAGAGAACAATCCTTTCTTCCACAAATCCACTTGGATCTGACAGGGAGTGTGGTCTGTATTTTTTCACAATATCTCTCATTGCCCAAAGCATAAGCGTGATCTGATTGTTATCATTGTTTGGAAGCAGCAGAGGAACCGCAAACTGACACATGGACATTTTCATGATCATTTCCTGCTGAAGAAAACTGTCAGAACAAAGAAACACAGCAGTCAAAACGTCTAAAGGGTTTACTGACTGACGACAGTCTGATTCAGCTCTATCCTGATCATCATCCAACTCTGAATCTTCTGCCCCATCTGAAGAGGAACACTTAACACTCCTCGCTGTCCTTTGTAGCAACATCAGTCTCTTCAAGAACAGCCATGGCAGATCTGAAAGGGACTGGACAGACACATCTGTCACACTGTTCTTGTTGATCTGCAGCACTGTGTGTAGAGTGAGCTTCTTCCCATCATACTCTGCCAAACCCAAATTTTCCAGGAGGTTCTTCATGATCCCTGTAAATTAGAAGAAAATGAGTTACATTTTAAAATATCTTCTTTTGTGTTCAACAGAAGAAAGAAACTCATACAGGTTTGGAACAACTTGAGGGTGATTAAATGATGACAAAATTTTCAGCCCTTACTTGGACTTCAGACAAATCACCAAATCATCCTAACTGAGAGCAGGCAGCACATAATAAGAGGTATACATTTTTTTGCACGCTGACATTCTTCACCATCCTCGTTCACTAAAATTCCCAGATTTCGTGCAATCTCAGCTAAGGGTTTTGAGATTGTTGTTCTTAATTGCATCTTGTAACTTGCTCTGAATTTTGTCAACAAAGTCTGCATCATTATGGCTGGATTTAAAGATGAAATTGCTTTTCTTCAGCTTGAGCTTGTTGACTGTTGCTATAATTATTATTTGTCACTAAGAGTATACCACAACATTCAAATTAGTACTGCAGGTTTATATATTTAAAACACATCTTTATTTTATTGGAATAAAACACTTAGCTTAGTTTAATTATTTTTCCTGTTTTCTTATTACAAGGCAAGAGCAAGTGCAAGCAACTTTCTGTATAATGGCACTCATGCATTAGTCAGGATATGCTATGATTAATATTGAAACCAGCAGATTTTTATTTTTATTTTTATTTGTCGTCATAGTTAATATTCATGGATACTTGGATTTTAAGGTGTGAGTTTTAAGTTGTCTTACCATAATGTACTGGACTAATTTAAAAAGAGACCAAAGGGGCACAAGTTAATTTACTTCAAGCTTTCTTTTACCTTTTTTTATTTCTTTTATAATGTCTTTCCAAGATGAGGGTATTTCTGCAGGCTCTGCATTGTACTCCTGTGCAAACTGCTCATTGAATTCTGCCATCACGTATTTCCAGTATGCTGAGGCCTCTATGCTGGAGTCTGGATCGATTCGCCAGTCTGGATAGATTTTGCTGTAATCTTTATATGGATGCCACTGATCGTTGGTGTCTTCGCACTTAAAGCGTGAGTTGCTGTGCACTAGTGATGAGCAGATGTCGGTCACTAGTTTCTTAGAATCATTAAATCTGCAGCGGCCGAGACCTTCTGGTCTGTGGATTGAGACAAAGTGTTTAGCATGGGCTTCTCCTCCAGCCTCACATGGTGCCTGACAGAATGGACACTGTTTCCCACAGCCATGCACTCGTTTGAACAGCAAATCCTGTGGTTTGGTTTGAAGACGATCCATTTTCATTTGAAAATCTCTTGCTTGGAAACTTGCTTTCAGTGATTTATCCATGTCCATTACAGAACATTGAAGGTATTCAGCAAATTTTTTTAGATTTGCATTGTTCAGTGAACTGATTTTGTCCACTGCGTCCTTGGGAAAAACAAGCCTATTTACAAGTTTATTACAAATGTTCTCAATAAATCCCTTGATGTCATTTATCTCTGGGTCTCGCTCTGCCTTTTCAATGGCCTGTTCAATTTCACTGATGACTTTATTGACAAGGTTCTCCTCCAATGTGAACATTCTGTTCTCTGCTGAAAAGTGCTTTTTGATTTTGTCCAAAATAAAGGCTTTAACAAATGTTTCATATGATGAGATGAAAAGCAAATATGTTTCAAATTTAGATTCATCGAGAAGATTTTTCAAGACTGAAATCTGAAATGTTGTCCTTGATCCGAAAATTGCTGAGTTTTCACCAGTCACCATCTTGTCTGCCATTTTCATGCCCAAGTTCTCTAAAATATATCTTTTCAAGGCAGGTTTTAGGCAGTTTCTCATGAATTCATCAGCTTTCCTCTGACACTGGTCTCGTTCACGGTAAAGGTCAATGAAGTCAGAACGGTATGTTTGTTTGAAGTTCTCCAAGGCTGTTCGTGGGTGGTTTTCCTTGATGAATTGATTGTGAATCTCTTGAAATTCTCTGCTTGCAAAGCCGCATATGTGCAGTTTAAGGGACAGCTCAAAATCTCCCTTTAGCTCAAGATCTTCATGAGCCTCAAGTTTCTCATCAATCATGTGAAGAATTTCCCTGATGTATGTATCATCATAATCATCCTTACATTCCCTCTTTGATTTAGTAAATTCCTGACAATCTCTGATAAGGTTGTCTGACATTTCTTGAACTATCTTGATTTTTCTTTTATTCCACCAGTTGTTATACCACTTTGTTTTGTCTTTGTAGGCAATAAACTCTCCATGGCCATGACTGTTTAAATCTCTAACTTTGTCTAAGCTTTGAGCCATTGAACTTCCTCTAGATTGAAGATTTATCCTCAAACGATGAAAAACTCTTCTCCCGATATCTTGTTGTTTAAGCCCTGTGCATGCCAGTGTCCTGACAGTCTCCTGCCACATTTTTTCAAATGCTTTATCCAGCATGGAGTCTGACATGACTGACTTTTTCTTACGACAGTCGTTCAGCAAGTTCAGCACTTTCTTCTCCATTTTATCCATGTATGTCTTTTGGATTCCTTCCACTTTGATCATTCCATTTCGACGTGAAACAGCTGCATCCAGTTTGATTGTGACAGAATTTGAAAGTTCATTCTTCAAAGACATGGCAGAGTTTATAAAGTCTTGTCGATAATTTTCCACTAGTTCAACATGACCTTCTCCTTGTTCATAGTATGATTTGATCTTGTCATTAATTTCATTTTGTCCTTTTAAAAGCTTAGCTTCTGTTTCCTGTAGTAAATGACAACAAACATCTTCAACGGTGCACTTCTCAGAGCTTTCAAATTTTCCATGGTTTAAGATCTTGGTTTCAGCTTCTAACGCCCATGTGTGCATTTGCTTTCTCAGTGTCCAGTCCCATCTGTTGTACTCTGTGCACAGTTTCATGTATGCATCAGCCACCAGGCTGTTTCTGAAACTGAAGATGAATTTCTCATATTTCACAGCAGTCCACAAGTCTTCGGTCCATTTAAGAAATTCATCGATGTTGTAGGACTCATAACGTCTGAAGATTCCCATTATATGCTTTTTGAGATCATACACAGATTCACTATAGCCAATACTCACTGGTGCCATTGGGGGGTTTCCATGCCACAATCCAGGGATGTAGAGGTCACCCGTTTCAGTGTCATAGTTCATCACATCTGTGAATCTGCTGAATTCCAGTTTGTTCTCCATTTTTGCGGCAGCTTGTGTCATTTCATCCAATTGTTCCAACAGAAACTTACGGTCTCTCATGTTTGAAACATGAGCCGAGACATCAGCAACATTCTGGTGTACAAACAAACACGTGTGTTTCTTTCCGACCTCCTTCATCCTGAGGAAGGCGTGAACAATGATCTGTAAAATGTCTTTCATCTCTGTTGAATTCTCCATGGCAATGTTGACAATTGTTACATCACTCAGTCCAACAACAAGAGTTGCCAACTCATTGTCATGTTCATGGCTGTTGTCCAGTTGTGCGAGCTCAGGGGATTTCAGTCCTTCAGTGTCAATTATCACTATATAATCACATTTGAGTTCTGCTTGGCGATCATCTGCTACTTTAATAAGCTGCATAAAGGCTCCCCTGGTGCACCTTCCACTGCTTACTGCAAACTGAACTCCAAACATGGTGTTCAACAGCGTTGACTTTCCTGAACTCTGGACCCCCAAAACTGTGACAACCATAATCCTGTTTTTGGACTTCACCAGTGTGTTTAATTCAGAAAACACACCAGAAAGCCATTTCACAGGGATATTTGAAGAATCTCCATCCACTAGTTCAAGTGAAAATCCATCCAGTAGTAGTTCAGCACAGAGTCTAGGTAAGTGTTCCAGCTGTTTTCGGTAAAGTGAATCTTCTGGAAGCGAGACTGAAGCCTCGTAAAGCTGGCTCATCTCTCGAATGAAGTGCTCCACTCCTAAAGAACTGTTTGAAATCTTTTTATCAAGCTCAGCAATTTCTGCCTTGTTTCCACAGACATCTTGACATTTCTGTTTGTACTCTTCTCTGAGTTGAGGCAGCACTTCATGTGATCGATTCTCTAGAGCGATTCTCAACCATTTTAAGAAGTAGGCCCTGTCTGGTGTTGATATTGCACTGATGAAGCAGCTCATAGTGGCAGACATGCCTCTTCTGTATTGCTCTTCTCTGAGTTTCTTTTTCTGCATCAGAAGGTCATTTTTGTACTTCTCAATATCTTTATCCCCTAATTTCTTCAGTCGGCATTCCTCCTTCTCTAACTTGGCCAGTTTCATCAAGATCTCTCCTTGCAAGGGCAGCTCCTCCTTCTTGAACTGCACTATATCCTCTATTTTTGATGTGATTTCATCTGCACTTTTTTTTGCACGCTGACATTCTTCACCATCCTCGTCCACCAAGATTCCCAGATTTCGTGCAATCTCAGCTAAACGAACAACTGAGATTTTGTGATTGTTGTTATTAATTGCATCTTGTAACTTGCTCTGAATTTTGTTAACAAAGTCTGCATCATTTTGCTTGGCTTTAAAGATGAAACTGATTTCCTTCTGCTTGAGCTTCTTGACTGTTGCTTTTATGCTGTTGTTGTTGGAGTCCCCCACAAAAAATAGCTGAGGTGTAGGTTTCTCACTTGGGACTGAAATTAATTGTGTATCTAAAAGCTGAGATTCAAAGAACACAAACACGGCAGTTGAAGCCTCACAAAGAAAAGAGTACTGTGTTTCAAAGTCCTGGATGTCACCTCTCAAGTTTGCAATGGCTATTGGCTCAGGAAAGACGTCAATGTTCTTGTTTCCACAAGGAAGATACCAGGCCAACTCAACCAAGCCATGTGATATTTTCTTGTTGATGTTTCCACAATCCATGTTGAAGTGCACAAATGTATCAGTGTATTGCTGTGAATTGCTGAGCAGTTTATTCAGAATTTCTGATTTGGAAATGTTGCACCTGCCAAGTCTCACAAAAGACACTAACGGTAGGTCTGAGAGAACAATCATTTTTTCCACAAATCCACTTGCATCCGACAGGGAGTGTGGTCTGTATTTTTTCACAATATCTCTCATTGCCCAAAGCATGAGTGTGATCTGATTGTTATCACTGTTTGGAAGCAGCAGAGGAACCGCAAACTGACACATGGACATTTTCATGATCATTTCCTGCTGAAGAAAACTGTCAGAACAAAGAAACACAGCAGTCAAAACATCTAAAGGGTTTACTGACTGAGGACAGTCTGATTCAGCACTATCCTGATCATCATCCGAATCTGAATCTTCTGCCCCATCTGAAGAGGAACACTTAACACTCCTCGCTGTCCTTTGTAGCAACATCAGTCTCTTCAAGAACAGCCATGGCAGATCTGAAAGGGACTGGACAGGCACATCTGTCACACTGTTCTTGTCGATCTGTAGCACTCTGTGGAGAGTGAGCTTCTCATCATAATATTTCACCAAACCCAAATTTTCCAGGAGTTTCTTCATGATATTCCCTGTAAATTAAAAACAAAATTAGTTACATTTGCCGCCTCTTGCCCAGTCAGCAGTGCATGATTTCAAGACCAATCCTTTATGAAAAAGACGTTTATTCTAGTGTGCCATACTTCTTTTTAACTATAAATAAGAAAGTATACTTTCAGTCTACTTATCTTCTCAGAAATATACTTAAAATTGCACTTATGTATACTTGACTTATACCAACAGAAAAGTCCTAGTGATCGAGATATACTTAAAAGTATAAAAAATACTTTTGATTGAGTAGCCTATTAAATAGGACTACTTTTTTTACATAGTCATAAAAATTACATAGTTTGAAAATATTGATTTATAAAGAAAACAGTCACGTTCCTTATTGTGAGTCCCTCAATTTTTGTGCAGGCTAGTCCACCGGTAGTGAACATAGGAATGTACTTCAAATCTATTTTACTCTTTCCCAGCCATTGACTGAATTTTCTGGCTATCCATGTTTTCACTGTTATACAGTAGAATGCGCTATTACTCATATTGTGATTCTACAGAATCTCTGGATCAAAACACAGGTGAAGAAGAAGCAGAAACAAGTGATAGAAAATTGCTTACACCAATGTAAAATAACACGATCATCAAACATTAAACAGCATATAAATCAAAACTGCTTAACGTTACCGAAGGAAATGTCGACACCTGTAGAGGAAACGACTGAAGCTGTGGGGGTGTTGATGGACTTGATCTACTCAATCTGTGTTTTGATCATCGCTCTGAATCACATCCGGTCATAGTCTTTGACAAAAATGCATTTTTCTCAGCAACATTTTTTCAAATGTTGCTTTTCTTTTTGAAACTTATCCACATTCAAGTGTTTATAAAAAAGGATGCATGAAGCTAGAATAAAATATTTTAAAATGGAAAGAGTTAAAGTACAATTAAAGGTATATTTCAAGTATAAAATATTAAGATCTAAATCGGAACATAGTAGTATACTTAAAGTTCAAAAATAATATATAAATAGCAGTGCTGACAATTGATTAAAAAAAAAAAACTTAACCAATTAATCCCACATTTTTCTGTAAATAATCGTGATTAATCAAACCTAACATTAAAATTTTTAATATATATTTATATTGTAATAATTTCACTTTTAATCTCCAAATTAACATAGAAACAACAGCAGCTTTGGGACTAAGTATACTTAAACTAGTAGTTTAGTTAGAGTATACTTCAAAGTGTACTTTTCTAAACCAAAACAAATTAACTATTGTTACATTTAAAGTATACTGCCACCCCCCTTTTTGAGAATGGACATTAAAATGCACTTTTCAAACTTAAATGGTTGTAATTCAAGAATGCTTTGGAGTATAGACCTAAATTTGTTTTTAAAGGGAAAAAATAGCAGATAATTAAAGTATGAAAAAGTTATGGAAGTTTAAATTTACAGTAAATCAAATATAATTTATTTAATATTTTTTCTTTTATATAAAATATATATTTTGCAAAATATTTTTACTATAAAATTACAAAGCCATATATCTAACAAAGTTGTGTTCTAAATTTGAAGTTGATATCACAAAAATTGAAGTTCCCATGAGATTTTGTTTAGGCGTAATACCAAAAATAGCCACCGGGTGGCATTGAACTGCATTGATTTTAATTGTATGCATTCTGCCATAACAAATTAATAAATTTCTGTCCAAATAACACTTCTGTCACAAAATATGGAACCTTGAGACTCAGACCTTTCTGTCAATACGTGTTTTGTCAAGATTAGAAAAGATTTTGACCATAAATTATGAAACATAATGATGCCCAAAAGGGAAGGAGTCTGATAAAATAATTTAGAGTACCGTTTTTATGGTAACGCAATGTCCAATTTCAAAACGGTTTTCACAGGAGAATTCTGAGATCGTAAGCTTTCAAATGATACCTAATTTATGATAACTACTATGTAATGTAATAAAAAAGTAATAAAAAATATAATATTATATTTTAGAGAATAATATATATATATTATAATTTTTAGAGGATAATATTATTTTCAATTTTTTTTATTGACAAATACTAGATTATATGTTCTATTATGAACTTTTAGCATGAAAACGATACTTGGTTACTCACGTAACCTCGGTTCTCTCTAGAGAGGGAACGAGTATTGCGTAAGCTTGCTTACGCTGCGGGAAAGTCTTTTTTTCTCGAGATACTGAAGCCAAAATTATCCTTAATTCATATTTTGTCAACGCAGTGCAGCTGCGGGCAGCTGAGCTAGAGCGGCATACTGCACGCTCATTGGCTGCCGCGCGGCAACTGCTTAAGCCTACCAGTGAGCCTGGCGTGACGTCACGCCCCAATGAGGGCGCGCGCGCCCTCGCGCGTCACAGCCCGCCAGAATGGGCGGCGTCAGAACGTATATAAGGAAGGCTCGTAGGCTATATTCTCTGTTTTCTGTCGAATGAAGCGACACGAGCTATAGGCTTTAAGCACGGCAGGGAACGCAATACTCGTTCCCTCTCTAGAGAGAACCGAGGTTACGTGAGTAACCAAGTATCGTTCTCTTACGAGAGGTTCTCTCGTATTGCGTAAGCTTGCTTACGCTGCGGGAACCCCTTGTCCACGCCGTGCGCGCCTAACGATCACATATGACTCTTTATGAAAAGCATAGAGGTGAAATGACAGGTGGCCAGCGGTGCGGGCCAACACATGTTCATAAGCACACCCAGGGAACACAAGAACGGCACGGCCGGTCTATGCATACTGATACCCTGAGCGTGCAGCTCAACAGACAAGCTAATCGATAATACAGCCTGCGCACATGAGCAGGACATGAACACGACTAGACTGACAGAAGTTTAGCCTGCAGGGCGGGAACTTCCAGGTTATAAAACCTAACAAATGTAGAGGGGGACGCCCAGCCCGCCGCCATACAAATGTCATGAATGGAAATCCCGCTGGACCATGCCCACGATGAGGCCATGCCTCTGGTGGAATGAGCCCGTATGCCCAACGGACATTGCAGGTCTTTTGATGCATATGCTGCTGCAATAGCATCCACTATCCATCTGGATAGCGTCTGTTTCGAGGCGGCGCGACCCTTAGCGCGCCCTCCAAATGAGACGAAAAGCTGCTCTGAGCGCCTGAAGGCTGCAGAACGCATGACATAACACCTTAACGCCCTGACCGGGCAAAGGCGGTTAACACCCTCCTCGCTGCCGGATGACGGCAGGGCCGATAGGGTAATGACTTGAGCCCTAAAGGGAGTACCTAACACTTTGGGGACATAACCGTGCTTCGGTTTGAGAATGGCTAACGAGTCGTTAGGTCCAAACTCGAGGCACGACGCGCTGACGGACAGCGCATGCAAATCACCCACTCGTTTGACTGAAGCCAGAGCTAGCAGAAAAACGGTTTTAAGCGTCAAGTATTTCAACTCCACAGAGTCCAAAGGCTCGAAGGGATGCACTTTTAGGGACTCTAGGACCAGAGACAGGTCCCAAATAGGGACTGACGGGGGCCGAGGAGGGTTCATCCTCCTGGCCCCGCGCAGAAAGAGGGTAACAAGTTCGTTCCTGTCCAGCGTGCGGCCGCGCGCCGATTCGGCGAACGCTGCTATGGCCGCGACGTACACCTTGAGCGTGGAGGGGGACCTGCCCGCGTCCAACATCTCTTGAAGGAAGTTTAACACCTGTGGGACTCCACAGGACTGAGCATTAGAACCCTTTTCCACACACCATCTGCTAAACACCGACCATTTAGACGCATAGAGCCGCCTCGTCGAGGGGGCTCTGGACTGCGTGATCGTGTTAATTACCCCTTCTGGCAGATCAACGAATATCCGTTGATCTCCCACGCATGCAGAGACCAGTGCTCTGGATGGGGATGCAGAATCGATCCTCAGGCTTGAGAGAGAAGGTCTCTCCTCACCGGAATCGGCCATGGGGCTGTGTCTACCAGTCTCATTAGCTCGGGGAACCACGGCTGGTTTTCCCAGCGCGGAGCTATGAGGAGCACCGCGCAGTTCGCCTCCCTGATCCTCGCTAGCACTTGAGGCAGCATCGAGATCGGTGGGAACGCATACAGCGGAACGCTGGGCCAGGTCTGGGCCAGCGCGTCCTCGTGTTTTGAGAAAAACCTCTGGCACTGAGCGTTCTCGCTCGCGGCGAAGAGGTCGATCTCCGCTTCGCCGAAACGACGCCAAAGCGTTTGTACCGTCTGGCGGTGTAGAGACCATTCCCCTGGGGGAACGTTGTCCCTGGACAGTCTGTCCGGGCCGTCGTTCAGACGAACGGGTACATGAGCTGCCCTTAGGGAGCGCAGCGGGCCCTGAGCCCAGGATAGGAGGCGCTCTGTGAGAGCGCGCAGGGTTCTGGATCTGATTCCGCCCTGGCGGTTCACGTAAGACACCACTGACATGTTGTCCGAGCGAACTAGCACATGGTGTCCCCGTAGAAGCGGTAGAAAGTGCTTCAGCGCTTTCTCGACCGCCAGCATCTCTAGACAGTTTATGTGAAGGCTTTTCTCCGTGTTCGACCATGGGCCGCAAATCGGACTGCCCTCGTGAGTCGCTCCCCAACCCATGTTGGACGCGTCTGTCGAGACCACTTTGCGGTGTGCGATGACCCCCATCGTCACTCCCCGCTGATACCATTCGGCCGCCAGCCAGGGCTGCAGGGCTGAGACACAGCGCTGAGTCACTCTGACTGGTGCACGGCCCGAAAACCATGCATTGCGGGGCACTTCCGACTTTAGCCAGCATTGAAGCGGGCGCATTCGAAGTAAGCCCAGCTGCAGGACCGCTGCGGCTGACACCATGTGGCCCAAAAGCCTCTGAAAAGTTTTCAGGGGAAAAACTTTCCCCACTTGAATGGAAGCGGCGAGGTGTCGAACACAGCGCGCGCGCTGAGTTGACAATCTGGCCGTCATCGCCGCCGAGTCCAGATCTATACCCAGAAAAGTGATAGACTGGCTGGGGGTTAGAGAGCTCTTGTCCCAGTTTACGGAAAGACCCAGGCTTTCCAAATGACTGAGAAGCGCTGTCTTGTGAGAAACTAGTTCCTCTGTTGAGTGCGCTATAATGAGCCAATCGTCCAGATAGTTCAGAATTCGCATTCCCTTTGATCTCAGGGGTGCGAGAGCCGCATCCATGCACTTCGTAAATGTACGGGGTGCCAGGGACAGGCCGAACGGCAGGACGGTGTACTGATATACCTGACCGTCGAAGGCGAATCTCAAGAATGGCCTGTGACGGGGAATAATCTGAATCTGAAAATACGCGTCTTTCAGATCGAGAGAGATGAACCAGTCCCCCGGGCGAATCTGCGCGAGGATTTGACTGGTCGTGAGCATTCTGAACGGTCGTTTCATGAGCGCTTTGTTCAAATGTCTCAGATCTAATATAGGTCTGAGCGCTCCGCCTTTCTTGGGTACGAGGAAATAACGGCTGTATAAGCCTGCCTCGGCAACCGGCGGGTGAACTCGCTCTATCGCCCCTTTGTGCAACAAATTCGCTATTTCTGCGTGAAGCAGATGAGCTGCATCCGCCTTCACTTGAGTCTCGACCCGGGCACGAAAGCGCGGGGGGCGGCGAGCGAATTGAAGCGAATAGCCCTTTATCACTGTGTTTAGTATCCACTTCGACACTCCCGGAATAGCTTTCCATGCATTCGCACTCATAGCTAGGGGTCGAATCGCCTCCGGGTCCCGCCCGCCGTACAGCGCGGGACAAGGAGCCTGTGGCGGTATGTGCGCGAGTCGCGCAGTGGCAGTGATGGGAGACGGGGGCTCGCTGATAGCGGCAGCCGGCTGAGTGACGCTGTGAGAGAGCGTTGTGTGTGACGGCTCGCGGCGCGGAAGCGGGGCGGGCTCGTGAGTGTTCACATGAGAGTGTGCGTGCTGTGTAGCGGGCACAGGGCTCTTTATTAACACACAGTCGGTGACGGGCTGCTCTGGACCCCGAATGTGTGAGACAGAGCGAGCACTGTGTAGGTGTGAGCACTGGGGCGCGGGCACGTGACCTACAACTAACACTCGAGCGGCCGTAGCGCGCTTTATGTGAGTGCACTCTGTGGGGTACACAGGGGAGATTGTGCTTGTGTGTAGCAATGAACACTGGGGCGTGGGCATGTTTACTACACTCATAACACTGACGGCGTGAGCCGAATGACCAGATTTTACACTCTTTAATTGATTTATCTGGGTCGCCGTAAAAACGGCGTTTGTGTGCAGGCGAGAGAGTTGAGAAACTGGCTCGTTGGCTGCGGTGGACACTACTGCAGTAGCCTTTATCAAGGGGACTGGCAGAGGGATACAAGTTAGCTTTGACGGCGGTCCGGCCGCGGCGGGACTCAACCGTCTTTTCCTCTCGACGAGTGCTAGGAGGACTTCGCAGGCTCGGGTTTCAGCGAAACTCTAGGCCGGGGACCCCGCGGGGGTAGCGGCCTGTGCTGGCTGGTGGAGCGGGACCTAGGTCGGCCGCGCTGGCGCTGCTGCGAAATTGGAGGTCGAGACGGGCGCTGCGTGGAGCTGCGTGCAGGAGGCTGAGTGTTAGAGCGGCCTGCAGCGGAGCTCGAGCGGCGAGGCAGAAAGAGGTTCATGGCCTGTGACGCCTTCTGTACTTCAGAGAAGCGGTCCACGAGGCCACTCACCGCAGGGCCGAAGAGACCGGTGGGTGAGAGCGGGGCGTTGAGAAACACGGACCGCTCTTGATCCCCCATGTCGGCTAGCGTTAGCCAGAGGTGGCGCTCTATGACGGTCAGCGAAGCCATGGAACGCCCGATAGCTTGGGCCGCTGTCTTCGTCGTGCGAAGGGAGAGATCCGTCGCACTGCGCAGGTCGGTCAAGGCAGACTTATCCAGTTCTCCCTCGTCGAGCTGGCGGAGGAGGTCGGCTTGGAGAACCTGAAGGACCGCCATTGTGTGCAGGGCTGAGGCGGCTTGCCCAGCGGCGGAGAAAGCGCGGCTGACAAACGCCGAAGTAGTCCTGCAGGCCTTAGACGGGAGGGCAGTCTTTGAACGCCATCTAGCAGATGGGGGGCAAAGATGCGCTGCAACCGCCTGTTCGACCGGTGGGATCCGGTCATACCCCTTCTCCGTGGCTCCATCCACGCGGGAAAGAGCTGCTGAGGCCGGAGAGCGGAGTCTGGCCGAAACCGGAGCATTCCACGATTTAGCAAGCTCCTCGTGAAGCTCCGGTAAAAAAGGCGCTGGTCTGGACGCTGGAGCTTGTCGACTGGCGGGCAGGAAGCATCCGTCGAGCCTGTTGGGCGGGGACACCGCTGGCGGAGACCATTCGAGGCCCAGGCGCTCGACTGCCAAAGTGAGGAGGCGGAGAAGCTCGGCGTCCACACTGGCGTGAGTCCTGCTGGACGCTCTGGTGGAGGAGGCGGAGCGGACAGAACCGGACCATCCCTCGCTGTCCGACGCCATTAACGAGCACGTGTCCAGTAGCGCGTTATCATCCGCTTCATCCCCTGAGGCGACGGCATCGAGGGCGAGAGCCGTCGGCTGCGCGTCGGGAAGCGGGGGCGGAGAAGGAGAGAGCGAGGCTCGCGGGAGAGGCTCCGGCGAGGCCCTGGCTCGAGTCTCGGGCTCCGGTGGTCGTTGAGAGCGGCGTTTCTTCTTACGCGGCCCGACGACAGTTGGAGCAGGCTCTGTGAAGAGGGCGAGTCGAGCCCGCAGGGTCGACATCGGTAGCTCTTCACAGAAGGTGCAGCCGCCCGAGGAAAGCGCGACGGCTGCGTGATCCCGGCCCAGGCAGAGAGCGCAGATAAGATGGCGGTCTCTGTCGCTGAGCGTAGAGCGGCATGAGCCGCACGTGGTGCGAGGCATTTGCAACAACGCCTCCGCTCTTTTAGAAAGTGCTGCGGAAGCAAAACACACAGAAAGAGCTTAACAAAAGGATATCGCCGGATAGCTGAGCTGGCACGGCAGGCTGAAGGCGGCGAAGATTCGACCGGCTTCCTCAGGCTGTCCTAAGCTGGCTCGTTAGCTGTTCCTTGCAGGACAACGGCGACGGCTTCCTCTCCGAGTTCAGCGATGCGAGTGCTTCGCTGAAAAGACAGAAATCAGAGAATATAGCCTACGAGCCTTCCTTATATACGCTCTGACGCCGCCCATTCTGGCGGGCTGTGACGCGCGAGGGCGCGCGCGCCCTCATTGGGCGTGACATCACGCCAGGCTCACTGGTAGGCTTAAGCAGTTGCCGCGCGGCAGCCAATGAGCGTGCAGTATGCCGCTCTAGCTCAGCTGCCCGCAGCTGCACTGCGTTGACAAAATATGAATTAAGGATAATTTTGGCTTCAGTATCTCGAGAAAAGAAGACTTTCCCGCAGCGTAAGCAAGCTTACGCAATACGAGAGAACCTCTCGTAAGAGAACCAACGTTTCAATTATTAAAAGTGTGTGCGTCAACTTTTTGTGACAAAGGTCAAAACTGTAGATTTTTTGAGGTGCACTCTTGTCATAAATTCATCTATTTCTGTTCCTACATAATTTGTAACAAAAAACAGTCCTAAAATATATATTAAGGAGTCTTAGACCTTTCCAACAATATATAGTTTGTAATGATTAGATAAGGATTTAATTGTAATATATTGAAGTAAATTTAAACGTCCCGCTACCAGGACGGTGACAGCTAAGGGGTTAAATACTAATATACGTTTTTTTAAATACTAAATTGGGCCAATTTAGTCCCAAGTAGTATTGAAACAGTACACTTTACATGCATACCTAAAAATAGGGATGCACTGATACTGCGCCTGTGTACTTGTACTCCAAAAAATTAAAATAAAATAAATTTTGCTCCAATAACAACCGATACCATGTAGCATGTGTACAGTCCTAGCAAGCAATTTTGCATTTAAAAGGTGTCTAATAGCCGTCCAAACACAGCCCAGACATCTAGGCTAAAACCAAGCAAAATTTGGGCTGTCAGTAAAAAATTTATAGTCTAAACATAGCCCAAGAATTGACTAGTCATCAAGTAGATATTCACGAGTTCACACAAATAATCAGATCAGAGTAAAGGTTTATGCATATTTGAGTATGGAGTTAATATTGTGCCATGATTAAACAAACAAATCCAGTATTTTGCAAACAAACCTGATCTGCTTTGCAAAGGAAAACTCGACTCGCAAACAAACAGAAAGCAAATAGTAAAAAATATGCATTGTGTTTTACAAATATAAATAAAATGAGCCAGATAATATTTCACAAATAAATACAACCCATCCTACAAATTGCATGTAACCTTTGAACAAATACCAAATCTAGTGCATACAAATGCATATCTGTCTGTTATGATTGTGATACACTTGGCTTTTTATGAAATCTCTCTGCTCGATTTTCTCACAAATGCAGATGAGCAACTTCCTCTTCTAAAACAGTAGATGGCGCTAAACTAGGGGATTAATTTAGCGCTAGTCTCCTGAGAGAAGCACTGATTTGAAACTTGCCTTTGCCAGAGCTGAGGAAAATGACCGGTGAACAGGTGTGTTTCTGTCTTCTTTTATCTATAATTAACATTTTTAAGGTTTTCTTTTGCAAAATGTTTATTAGGCTACATATCTAGACAGAACATTAGCACTTAGTACCACTCCACTCTCTCTAGGATAGGGGAATCTATAAGCTGAAAGCTCTGCCATCATATGTTGCTTTTTTACATTTTTTTATACATCGGATGTGTGCGAAATGACTAAATTAGTGATTATGTCTACACTAAATGAATCTATTTCTTTTGTTTTCCATAAATCAATGAGAACATTTCATTTAATTGAAAGGAGGGTTTTCATTTGTCTGTTCAAAATAATAATTTAGGCACATACGTCACAGGCAAGTTAAGAAACAATTGTATATAGTTTGTTTTGTTCATTAATTATTTTATTACATCAACAGTTAAGATGACTGAATTCCAACTAAATAAATAAATAAGTGGGACCCTCCTTTCAATTAAATTAAATGTTCTCATTACTTTATGGAGAACGAAAGAAATAAACTCATTCAGTAAATGTAACAAAAATGTAACCATTTATTTTTTACTAAAATGTAAAAAAGCAACATATGATGGCAGAGCTTTCTGCTTATAGACTCCCCTATCCTAGAGAGAGTGAATTGTACGTGCTAATGTGGATTTCTGTCTAGATGTGTAATGACATTTTGCAAAAGAGAACCTTAAAAATGTTCACTATAGATAAAGTAAGACAGAAACACACCTGTTCACCGGTCTTTTCCTCAGCTGTAGGCAAAGGCACATTTCAAAATAGTGCTTTTCCCAGGAGACTAGCGCTAAATTAATCCCCTAGTTTAGCGCCATCTACTGTTTTAGAAGAGGAAGTTGCTCAACTGCATTTGTGAGAAAATCGAGCCAAGAGATCTCATAAAAAGCCAAGTGTCTCACAATCATAACAGACAGATATGCATTTGTATGCACTAGATTTGGTATTTGTTTGGTATTTGCTCAAATTGACCTTTGGACTTGCACATTGCTTTCTGTTTGTTTGCGAGTCAAGTTCTCTTACGAGAGTTCTCTCGTACTGCGTTTTAACCAAAACGCTACGGGAAAAGTCTCTTTTCACGAAACACTGAAGCAAAAAATTATCCTTTAATTTTCATATATGTAAAACGCGTTGCGGCAGCAGTCAGCTATGGCGAGACGGCTTGCTCGCTCATTGGCTGCTCTGCGGCAACTGCATAAGCCTATCGAGCGAGGCCTGAGGTGACGTCAGGCCAATGAGGGCGCTTCGCGCCCTCCTCGCCACTTCCCGCCGAGACGGGCGTGGCTTACCTCTATAAAAGGAGCTCGAGAAGGCTGATTCACTTGATTTTAATCTCTTCAGCGAAGCGCACGCATCGCTGGATCACGAGGAAGCACGCGTCGTCTGATGCAAGCACTTCAGCGGGACGAGCCCTTGAAGCCGCTGGCCAACGCCGCCTTCTACCGCCGTACCTGCTGCGCTTTCCGACGCCATATCCTTTACATTCTTTGTTCTTGTGTATGTGTGTGTGTGTTCGCTTTGCAACACACACCCCTAAAAGAGCTGCGTCTTTTTCAAGACGCCTTCTCATGCAGCGCTCGCGCTCGCTGACGGCGAACGCCTTCACTCCGAGCAAATTGCCTACGGTGACTCTGAGGACTCGCCGGGCATCCTTTCCGAGGCTGCCCTTCCTGGAAGCGGATGGCGGGATTAGTTTTTCTTTACGTTACAAGAAAAGCTACCCTGCCTCTGCACGCGTCATTCACCGGCGAAGGAGAAAAGAGTGTTCTTAGTCCCACCGTTGGTCGGTCTGACCTCTTTTCTCTCACATTTCTCAGTTCCCTGTTCGGCGACTGGAAATATTATTGCAGCAAGTGAGTCTGTTACACGCTTGCCTGCCAGCAAACGCCGAAGAATACATGTTGACGCCGCTTTCAAAAGCCTGTATCCCCCTGTGGCTCAGTGGTGGAATTATAGGTTTTTCACACGGGAGGCCGGGGTTCGGATCCCGGTCTAGCGGCATATATATTTATGCCGCCAATGCTTGCTCTGTCAGTCCCCTGAAGGCGACTGCAGAGATGCATTTTGCAGCCAGCGAGCGCGTAGTACCCGCTTGCCTGCAACCGAACACCGTTTCTACGGTTCCCGTGCGTCACTGGCGAAAGGAGAATGGAGTATTTTCAGCCCCGCTGAAACTGGGCAATATCCACTCTTCTCACATTCTGGCATTTTGCAGGCGTCTGAAAATGCAAATCACTCTGTCTGTTCCCCGAGAGGCAACTGCAGACGTGTTTTTTTTGCTGCCCACGAGCACGTGGTACATGCCTGCAAGCAAACGCCAGTGTGGATAATACTCGCGCTGACTTTGTCTATGTATCTTCACTGTGGTCCAGTGGTAGATTCTTAGACTTGCGCGCGGGGGATCGGAGGTTCGAACCCCAGGCCTGCCGGCAGAAAATATTTATGCCGCCGAAAGCAAATCACTCTGTTTGTTCCCCGAGAGGCAACTGCAGACGTGTTTTTTGCTGCCCACGAGCACGTGGTACATGCCTGCAAGCATACGCCAGTGTGGATAACACTCGCGCTGACTTTGTCTATGTATCTTCACTGTGGTCCAGTGGTAGATTCTTAGACTTGCGCGCGGGGGATCGGAGGTTCGAACCCCAGGCCTGCCGGCAGAAAATATTTATGCCGCCGAATGCAAATCACTCTGTTTGTTCCCCGAGAGGCAACTGCAGACGTGTTTTTTGCAGCCCACGAGCACGTGGTACATGGCCGGACTTCTACCGAAGTCCCGGCCACGGCCGATGATGCTATATGTGTAGAGAAGATGCCCACTGCTAGTGCCCATCCCTACACACTAGCACAGCCCTTCACACAGGGCCCGCGCTCATATATTCGACTCGGGTCGATCACGCACACAACATAGTGAACGTGCCCACTGCCTAGTGCCCACAAACACTATGTTCTGCATGCCTTGTGGTTTCTGTAAAGACGAAACCTGTGTGCATTCACTCTGCTCAGACAGACGGTGCACTCATTGCAGTAACTGTGCCCGCTCTCCCGCGCCCACACTTACTCACGGTATTTTCTGGTGTCCCGGCCACGGCCGATGGTGCTATAAGTGTAGTGTCGATGCCCACTCCTCAGTGCCCATCTCTACACACAAGCACAGCCCTACACTTAGGGCTCGCGCACATAAAATCGACTCAGGTCGATTGCGCTTCCAACATAGTGAAAGTGCCCGCACAAACACTATGTCTCACAGACCACAGGCTCTCTGTAAAAACGAGATCTGTGCGCGCTCGCTCTGCTCAGTCAGACAGCGCGCCCAAAGCAGTGAATGTGCCCGCTTCGCGCCCACATTTACTCGCAGACATGAGTCCCGCGGGACCCGCTCAGCCCTCCCTCACTCAGTCAAGCGCTGTAGTAAGGTCGAGGACGAGCGCTCTGCCCGCTGTAATAAGCGCGCCCCCCGCCTCGAATGCCACAGGTATAACGCCTACGTTATTGCGCCCCGAAGCGCCTCTGTCGCACGGCGAACAGAGCGCGCTTCGCATCCAGCCCTTAGCCAACCATGCAGAAGCATGGGCAGCGCTTCCAGGGGTTTCGGACTGGGTGCTAGGCATTATAAGAGAGGCTTCTCGCTACAGTTTTGTCGACGCCCTCCCCGCTTCACAGCGCAAGTCCAAACTACGGTGGTTTCAGAAGTAGCACACCTACTTCGCGCCGAAATATCAAAACTGGTAAGCAAAGGGGCGATAGAGCGTGTGCCCCAAGCTCAAAGCGAAGGGGGGCTATACAGCAGATACTTTCTAGTCCCCAAAAGGACGGTGGTATCAGACCCATACTGGATCTAAGACAGCTGAACAAAGCATTAGTGAAACGCAGTTTCAAAATGCTCACGACCAGGAAAATCCTCGCGCATGTTCGCCGAGGAGACTGGTTTATGTCAATAGATCTGAAGGACGCGTATTTTCAAATACAGATAGCGTCACATCACAGGCGATACTTGAGATTCGCCTTCGGGGGTCAGACATACCAGTATACAGTCCTGCCGTTCGGTTTGTCCCTGGCACCTCGTACATTTACGAAATGCATGGACGCAGCGCTCGCTCCTCTCAGACTCAGAGGCATGCGAGTGCTGAACTATTTGGACGACTGGTTGATCCTAGCCCAATCACGATCTCAGCTCGTGGAGCACAGAACCATTTTACTCGATCACCTCGAGAATCTTGGTATCACGGCCAATTGGGCGAAGAGTTCACTGAACCCCAGTCAAACGATTTCGTTTCTGGGTATCGTTCTGGACTCGCAGTCTATGACAGCGCGGCTGTTGCCACAGCGCGTGCTGCACATTCAACGCGCGGCGAAGTCTTTCCGCCGCGGCGCTTTCACCCCGCTCAGGAAGTTTCAAAGGATGCTGGGTCTCATGGCCTCA
The DNA here is from genome assembly GCF_963993115.1 of Abramis brama. NCBI lineage: Eukaryota > Metazoa > Chordata > Actinopteri > Cypriniformes > Leuciscidae > Abramis > Abramis brama. Next base: position 5,300,476 of record NC_139987.1, read on the forward strand.
GCATCATCAGTTCTCCGGCTGGGCTTGCTCCGCATGCGCCCGCTGCAGTTCTGGTTGAAAGCGCGGGTACCCGGTCGATTACGCCTCAAGGTCGATCAGAACTGTGTTACAGCCCTGGTGCCTTGGATGGCGGACGACTGGTACCGATCAGGTGTAAGCCTGGGGACTTCCTCGGGAGTGAGGATGGTGTCGACAGACGCATCCACCTCGGGATGGGGAGCGCTGCTCGAGGGCAGACCGTTCTTCGGCCTGTGGTCGGAACGAGAAAAGCTCCAACACATAAACTGCCTAGAAATGCTGGCAGTGCACAACGCGCTGACGCGTTTTTGTCCCCACATCAAGGACCAACACGTCATAGTCCGTTCGGACAACATGGCTGTGGTGTCCTACATAAATCGCCAAGGCGGTCTGAAATCCACATCCCTGTACAGGCTGGCGAAACGCCTCCTAATATGGGCTCAGCACAACTTACGCTCGCTGAGAGCAGTGCATGTACCTGGGCGTCAGAATGTGGGCCCAGACAGACTGTCCAGGAACAACGTTCCCCCGGGCGAATGGTCTCTACACCCACAAACAGTCCGGCTGTTGTGGGAGAGATTCGGCAGAGCGGAGGTGGACCTATTCGCGTCCCACGAAAACGCTTACTGCCCCGCGTTCTCTTCAAAGAGCGACAGCGCGCTGTCCCGAAGGTGGCCGCGCTGCCCGCTATACGCTTTTCCCCCCGTCTCCCTCCTGCCACAGGTGTTGGAACGGGTCAGGGAAACAAAATGCCCAGTGCTGCTTGTAGCACCGTTCTGGGAGAACCAAGCATGGTTCCCAGTCCTGATGCAGTTAGCAGACATCGCTCCATGGCCAGTGCCGTTGAGGAGAGATCTCCTCTCGCAGGCCGGGGGCTCGATTTGGCACCCACACCCGGAACTGTGGTCCCTTCATGTGTGGGCGCTCAACGGATACCCGTTGGTCTCGCAGAGGGAGTCATGAATACCATCACTCAGGCTAGAGCACCGTCGACTTGGCGGCTTTATGCTTCGAAGTGGTCGGTTTTCTCCGGCTGGTGTACAGCTCGGAGCCTTTCACCCCTCGAATGCGAGGTAACGGAGGTTCTCTCCTTCCTACAAGAGCTGTTGGATAAGGGCAGATCCCCTTCCACGCTCAAAGTGTATGTGGCGGCTATTTCAGCGTTCTCCGGTTCAACGCTGGGTCAGTCACTGGGAAGGAACGATTTAGTCATCCGCTTCCTCAGGAGAGCTAGGAGACTGAATCCACCCAGACCTCCTTCAGTCCCTATGTGGGACCTTTCTACGGTCTTGGCGGCCATGAAAGGTGCCCCTTTCGAGCCTATCCAGTCTATTAGCCTCAAACATTTGTCTTTCAAAAGAGTGTTTTTGATGGCTCTCGCTTCAGTGAAGCGCATAGGCGATCTGCACGTGCTCTCTGTGAGCCCGGCGTGCTTGGAGTTTGGTCCTATGACTCTAAAGTCATACTCAAACCTAAGCACGGCTATGTGCCGAAATCCCTCAACCAACTTTTCGGGCTCAGGTTATTTCCCTGTCTGCCCTGCCGGCATCGAGTGAGGAGGGGGACTCGAGTTTTCTTTGCCCTGTTAGGGCTTTAAGAGCTTATATGTCCCGCTCTGCTGTCTTCAGACAGACAGAGCAGCTCTTTGTCTCGTTCAGCGGACGTTCCAAAGGAATGGCTGTTTCGAAACAAAGTCTATCCAGATGGATAGTTGACGCCATAGCGCTGGCTTATACTGTCAAGGGCATTCAATGCCCGTTGGGAGTTAGAGCGCACTCTACGAGAGGCGTTGCCTCCTCGTGGGCTTGGTCCAGCGGGATTTCCCTACAGGATATATGTACGGCGGCAGGCTGGGCCTCTCCGTCTACATTTATCAGGTTTTATAACCTAGAGGTTCCCGCCTTACAGGCTAAGCTTTTGTCGGTGTAATCTATTCAGCTGTCTAGCCAGACCTCTGAAATCGCAGGCGCAATGCGCTACCGACTATCTTGGGCAGAACTGTGTAAGACCCACATTTCCCACATTAGTTCAGGCTCCCTACCCTGTCTATGTGATGTCATATTCGCGTCTGTGGACATGTCTATATAAGGACGGAGGGAAACCCCTCCTGTCTTTAGACTCTCCCTGTGAGGTCACGTTAAGCCTGCGGACGCTACAGTATAGGGAATTAAGGCTCCCCTCCCTTATTCCCTGACTCTGTGTGAGTCTATCTGGTGATTATGCACTGTATGCCTGAAATAGCTTCCGGTGATCAGTGTTTTTATCCCAGCACGCACGGCGTTTTACAAGGGGTTCCCGTAGCGTTTTGGTTAAAACGCAGTACGAGAGAACTCTCGTAAGAGAACGTACTCGGTTACTAACGTAACCTCGGTTCTCTCTAGAAGAGGGAACGAGTACTGCGTTCTCTGCCGTGCGTCTGGTTCACTCTGGTTCGCTTCGGCGATCAAAATCAAGTGAATCAGCCTTCTCGAGCTCCTTTTATAGAGGTAAGCCACGCCCGTCTCGGCGGGAAGTGGCGAGGAGGGCGCGAAGCGCCCTCATTGGCCTGACGTCACCTCAGGCCTCGCTCGATAGGCTTATGCAGTTGCCGCAGAGCAGCCAATGAGCGAGCAAGCCGTCTCGCCATAGCTGACTGCTGCCGCAACGCGTTTTACATATATGAAAATTAAAGGATAATTTTTTGCTTCAGTGTTTCGTGAAAAGAGACTTTTCCCGTAGCGTTTTGGTTAAAACGCAGTACTCGTTCCCTCTTCTAGAGAGAACCGAGGTTACGTTAGTAACCGAGTACGTTTTCCTTTGCAAAGCAGATCAACTTTGTTTGCGAGTCGAGTTTTCCTTTGCAAAGTAGATTGAGTTTGTTTGCAAAATGCTGGATTTGTTTGTTTAATTATGGCACAATATTAACTCCATACTCCCTAAGGGCATGTCTGTTTGAGATATCTGTGCTGCGGAAGGTTTAGTCTTTGCAAAAAAAAAGGGTTTTATAACCTGGAAATTCCCTTTCTCGCACTGCATGTTCTGTCTGTGCAGGGGAAGACAGCTGAGCAGCCATCAGAGGGCTGAGAGACTTCGTGGCCACGCCCCTCTCTGGCGCATTTTTCGACTAGGTCGTATAGGTTGATGTGCAGTGCGATTGCTCGCACTAATAGCTACTGCATATAAAAAATTAATGCATCATAGCACAGGCTTTTGTGATCTGTGTTATTTCAGTGGTATTCAGAGGCTACAATAAACATTGTTGTCAATCGTTGAACATTTCAAACTTCTGCCGGTATGAGACTTAGGGCCCTATTTTAACTATCTGAAACGTAAGTATCAATAGCGCTGTTGCTATTATACCGGCAGGATAAATGACTCTTGTGCCCGACGCAAATCTAAAATGGGTTGGTCTGAAGTAGCTACATCATAGGTGTGGTTTGGGCGTAACGTGAAACAAACCAATCAGAGCGTCATCTCATATTCCCTTTAAAAGCAGGCGCACTTGTTCCATGGCGGATTGCTATTATAACGGCGGATTTGCCAGGAACACGCGAGGAGCGGTTCACAGCCGAGGAGACCGACGTTCTCGTCAGGGCCGTAAAAGAAAGAGAAGTGACATTGTATGGGGATGGGAGAAAACCACCCATTAGCTTAGGTTATATTAGCTTCGGTTAAACAGGTGTATAATAATTTGGGTAAATGTGTAAGGTAGATTTTTGCCTATTTTTCACATCTTCAAGGACACCATAATGATGTCCCTCGTGTGGAATATTTTTCCTTGTAATTATGTTTGGTTTGCAAAAATGGCAACTGCTGCGTCTATGTAGATGAGAGAAGCAAAGTGTATGCGTGTTGTGCACACGCTACATTATGGCCAAGCATGTTCCCTTAAAATAGCATCTGAATAATGCGACTTTAGACTAGGTTTTTCCTGGTCTGTGGCGGAATTGTTTTCTGGAAATGCAGAATAGCACCAGGGGACGTTTGCGCCGGAACACGCCTCCTCTTTTCGCTGAACCGCCCCCGGGAGCGCAAGTTCATTCCCTAATTTACTGACATGCGTCTGTGGAGGAAAAAGTCTGCTGTGCGTCGGGTGTAAAATAGGAATGATACATGCGTCGGTGTACAAAGTCAATTGCGCTGGGTGCAAGATAGGGCCCTTAATCTTCATTATTCTTTTATCGTTAATCTTGTTTGTATTCAGTCATTATTAGCCTTTATTCTGGCATTATGGCTTGCCCATCAACACCACATTAATCCACCTATTATTAGAAGTCTTTCTAGAAAACAAACAAAAAAGCATATTCTTGAGACCTTATCTGAATTCTTGTAACAAAATAGATTGTGAAATAGAATATAGCTCCTGGTGTGACAGGTGCATTTAGAGCTACAATTAGCATCAAGCTACATCATTTCATTTTTTTATATTAATATTTCACGTTTACTCAAATCTCACTTTAAACAACCAGCGAGTATTTGTATTTACTTCCGATCGCGACCTAATGTGGATTTTAGTCATATAATGATGTTGAAATATGTTTTTATACACAGCTAATCATTACATCTGCTTAGCATGTATATGTAAACATTCTTTATTCTAAAATACACCAAATCACATGAAAACCACACACAAACCATACACGTATCGTAATTGTGTGTTTAATAGCTTCATGTTTCATGTGTAGAAATGTTTCTTTGGTTTTGATCTCCATGGAGCACAGGACGAGGAAATGTACAGGACAGTGTCACGTTGACTCCCTATTTTTTACAGTCTATGGTTGACTCACGTAAGATGATTGACAGCTGTATGGCGAATGAGAGAGTGCTGAGATCATAAGTGACACAAATCAGGAAGAGGAGACACAGAGCTCACTGTGTATGCTGTTTTAGCTCTTTAGATCGCAAAATTCAGTGGGAAATGAATAGAAATGGTATTCTGTATGACAAAATATTTTGCAAACATGTGATAATAAATCAATATTTCTCTAAATATGTGTACTTTTGAACTAAGAGCCCTAACGGACACTGTCTAGTGCATGTATGCGAACACAAATAAACCGGAGAAGACGTGACCGACTTCATATGAGTGACGACATTCTATTAAAAAAATCATTAATTTCAGATTGATTATTTTGCACTCCTGACATAAATTAAAGCAGAAATCAGCAACTCTAGCGAACTCTAGTCTTCTTCTTCTTCTTCTTCTTGTTTAATGGCAATTAACTCCATAGGAGCATTACCGCCACCTACTGTGCTGTGCTGGATGGCAAATTAACCTTGGGTGATAAGTCTGAAGTTTAAAACTATTTCCTCTTCCTTCTTTCACAAATGGACCATTAACTATATTTCCTTGTTGAACCCTACTCTATCATCCCACACACATCATCATTATTTATCATATCTGCAATAGAGGTTTCACTGAGCTTCATCCGGCGCTGCGTGTTCAGCTCCTCCGTCCACACTCAGCCCCCATGGCAGGTTCAACATTTCAAGCATTTCATATTCTAAATCCCAAACCTGAATCATATAAAAACATAATTAGTGCTCTATATATCTGTCTATCCATTAAACCTTTTCCTAAAATATCCTCATTCTTCATTCTATCCTTTCCATTCTTCAGATGACTGAATAATACATCCCGGAAAATATTATACTTACTACAAATAAATAATACATGACATACATTTTCAGACATACCACACACATCACATAATCCATTTTCATGTAACCCCATAATTGCCAGTGTTGAATTTAACCCTGTATGTCCCAGTCTTAACCTAGCCAGCAATACTTCTTCTTTCCTATTTCTTCCCTGGCAATTTATCCTCCCTACTGTCTGTGTGATACCATAACACCATCTCCCTGTGCTACTACTGTCCCATCTAATTTGCCACTTATTCATTAACTTTCTCTTTAAAATCGATTTTGCCTCCTTTTTCCCCATAGGTACTTTAACATCCACCTCCCTCTTGTCTAGTGCTTTTTTTGCTAGTTTATCAGCAACTTCATTACCAGATACCCCAACATGTGCTGGTACCCAACAGAAATACACCATTATTCCAGCCTCTTTCAGTCTGTATAGTGATAAATATACTTCCATTAATAAATCTTCTCTGTCTGATCTTGCATGTACTATACTAATTAAAGCTGAAGAAGAATCTGAACATATTACCACTTTATTTGGTCTGACTTGTTCGACCCACTGTAGTCCTATTATTATAGCTGTTAACTCTGCAGTGTACACAGACATCTCATCAGTCAACCTCAAACTAATCTGTTTTTTAAATTGTGGAATATATACACCTAATCCAACCTTTTGACTGATAGGTTCCTTAGAACCATCTGCAAATATTTGTAATACTGAATAAAATGTGTTATTTAAAAAAGCATTAACCTCATTTCCAATGTACTCTTCTTTGGGCTTGTCTAGTAAACTCAAATCTACAAGCGGTTCAGGGACTTTCCATGGTGGTATACTGGGACAGAAGATCTTATTGTCCATACAACATTCCTTAGCCCATACTCTGCTCTTCCATCCAAAACTGTGTCCTCCATCATATGAGTATTCCCAGCACTCCTCCAATACTTTGCGAGTAAGGTGATTATTTGCTGATTGTTGAAGATTTACCCAGTATGTTATTGCCAGTTTTTCCCTTCTAATATCTAAAGGCATCTCTCCCATTTCTACTCCAATTGCATCTACAGGGGATGTTTTAACTGCTCCACAATATATTCTTAGTGCTTTGGATTGAATTATATCTAATTTTTTCAGTAATGACTTGGATGCCGAACCATATACAATACAACCATAATCAAAGCAAGAACGAATCAGTGCTTGATACATGCACAACAATGCACTACGACTAGCTCCCCAATTGTGACTAGCAACCGTACGCATGCAATTTAAGATCTTTTTACACTTTGACTCAATTTTACTGATATGACATTTCCATGTTAATTTTCCATCAAACCATAAACCAAGATATTTAAAAACAGGTACTCTTTCCAATATTTGATCATACAACTTCAGATCTAAATGTTCATTCCTCTTGTTTTTTGTGAATAACATATATTGTGTTTTTGAGACTGAAAACTTTAGACCCCAATCCAATGACCTTTCTTCTACTTCTTTAATTGCCTCCTGAATGCCTTTAACCACATTTTTAATATTACGGCCTCTCTTCCATAATGCTCCATCATCTGCATAAAGAGCCAATCCTATTCCTGGTTTATTAACTTTATCAAAAACATCATTGATCATTAAATTAAACAATAATGGGCTAATTGCACTACCCTGTGGAGTTCCATTTAGAATGTTATAAGGAGCTGATAATTCTTTTCCAATTTTCACCTGAAAAGTGCGTTCAAATAAAAAATCTAAAACCCAATTATAAAGTTTGCCACCTATTCCAATTTTATTCAGTTTAATTAGCAAACCTTCCCTCCACAAAGTGTCATAAGCCTTTTCTATGTCAAAGAAGACTGCAATCATGTACTCTTTCATTACAAAAGCTTTTTTAACTTCATTTTCAAACAATACTAAAGCATCTGCTGTAGACCTACTTTTCCTAAAACCACTTTGAAATGTTGATAACAATTCCCTTTTCTCCAAAATGTAATTCATTCGCCTCACAATCATTTTTTCCATTACTTTACATAGTGTAGATGTAAGAGCGATGGGTCTATAACTACCAGTTTTTGTTATATCTTTCCCAGGCTTAGGGAGCACAATTGCCGTCTTCCATTGTTTAGGAAGAATACCCTCATTCCATATATAATTATATAAGTGCAATAATGCTTCCAATGCTTTTGGTGATAATTTCTTTAAGATTCTATAACTTATATCTCTTCCTGGTGTGGTACTCTTTGAGTTATTGATTGCTGTTTTTAATTCAAAATAACTAAACTCATCATCCAAAATATTATTAAAATCTTGCTTTTTCTTGCAAGAATCTCCATAGATATTCTTAATTTGTTGACGTCTTGATAAAAATGTATCATCTAAATTTTCAATGCTATGAGCTTTAGCAAATGTTTGAGCCAACATAGTAGCCTTATCTTTATCTGTGATAGCTACCTTCCCATTTTCCTCCATTACAGGTATTTTTTTAAAGCTGTCAATTCCATTCATCTTTTCAATCCTACGCCAGACTGCATTTATTTCGGTTTCCCTCCCTATTGTATCAAAAATTTTGCCATGCTGTCCTTTTTGTACTTTTAATAATCTTTTTAACATAAGCCCTTTTTCTTTGATAATCTATGACTGCTTCTGGGGTGAGTGTTCTTTTTAAGAACTTAAATGCTTTATTCCTTTCTCTGATTGCTGCCGAGCATTCCTCTGACCACCATGGCACATTCTTTCTTGTACTTATACCACTTGATAGTGGGATAGACTGAGAGGCTGCAAAATAAATGCCATTCACTACTTTATTATATCTGTCATCAACACTACCCTCTACTGACAGATTTTTGAATTGTTCTTCACATAACATTTGAAGTTTACCCCAATCTGCTTTCTTATATATCCTTCTTACACCATAATTACATTTTTGTAGTTGAATCTTATTTTGAAATACACGTCACTGGAAAATGATCACTTCCTGTATTATCCTTAGATACTGACCACATACATTTACCAGCTAATGATGCTGAAACTATTGTGACATCCAAACATGACATTCCACCTCTTGCTATGTCTATTCTTGTTGGATTGCCATCATTTAAACATACTAAAGAGTTATCTTCCATGAACTCTTCTATTATTTCTCCATTTTTATCTGTATTCTTACTACCCCAAATACAATTGTGAGCATTAAAATCACCACATATAATCATTTTGCTTGCCTTTTCTCCCATGGCACTTTTCAGGATGTCTATTGTTAATTCTGAACATGGATTATAGAAATTTAACACTCTGATTACCCCCTGTGTACCCATTAATTCTATACATATGCTCTCTACATTACCTTCATTATTTCTTTGTCTGTATATCACATTTTCTTTTATGAATTGTCACAGAGAGCCTGTGACCTAAGACTAAAAGGACTTTTATTTTGAAAGGACTGCTGAAGTACTTGTACCCCATAAACAGTTTACACCAATATACACACACAATCTACATGCCGGCAAATTAACATTGTATACTAGATGTGTGGTTATTTTTCTGTTTAGGTGGTGTGATAGGCTCTCTGCTTAGTTCAATGTTTTTTATATAATTTTCTTTTCTTTTGTTGGTTGTTTGTTTTGTCTCAATGCTAAATGTTTTGTTTTGTTATATGATTTAACCTTCAAAGAAACCACACCAAACTCTTTTGCAAATGTTAACAGTTTATTTCCCCTGTAACAAACTAACATGTACACATAAAATACTGTTATACTCACATTGTGGGTCACCTCTCTACTGGCAAACCCATGTGCAGCGACGGCTGCCATTTTAAAGCTTCTAATTGCCCAATTGGAAGGGCACTTTCATTGTCAGTGACATTACAGGGGGAAATCAGGGAAATTATCATTTCTCAGACATTTTCTTTGTAATGTGGAGACATAATTTTGCAATTAATATAGTGATGCATAGGTTGCATGTTAATACCATTTGTTTAATATATTTGTATAGTTTTATCTTGCTTTAAAATTATCATTTATTTATACATGGTATGTTCCAGAAGTGGGAGGAGCCTAACTCTATAAAAGGGCTCCTGGTAGCCATTTTTCAGGAGAGTGTTTGGAGTGTGGGATCACTCCTTGTATTTTTGGGCCTGGATATTGGCGTAGCCAGAATACATGTGAACATCTTATGGATTTATATATATTTCTTTTGCCTTAGTTTTTGTTACTGTATATATTTTTGCTTGGGAATCACTTTGGCACCAAAATAAACACCCTGGACTGAAAATTGTTCTCCATCATCATTGATTTTACACCTTCACCGACGGTACACCCTAACATGAATGTTGCACACCCTCCACCATTAATCCTGTCCTTCCTTATTACCTCATAGCCGTTCAACTTAAAATCTAATGACTTGCATAACCATGTTTCTTGTATACAAATGATATCAGGAGATTTATTCATGCAATATACTTTTTGAATTCCTGTCCATTAGCGATTAAGCTTCTGGCATTCCAATGAAGCAACAGGAAGGACATGATAATGTTATATACCATTACATTGAGATGCATCATAATTTGTTGTTATACTACCTTCTGTTCTCCCTTCTTTAGACTGTAGAATCTTGTGAACTTGCTCTGCTGATATACCGATGCAGTTCAAGAATTTGTTTGCACATTCTACCACAATTTTTATTTTATCAGATCTTCTTTCTACCTGCCCGGTGCCATTCACCACTGCAGATAAATGCCACAAAATCAGTTTTGCTCATGTTAATGTTGTCATTTGAGTCATTCTTTATCAGGTTCAGCTGTTCCATTGATTTGTCATTCTGAGAGGTTTGTTCCGGTCCACTATGTATTCTTGTAACGTCTACATGTTTCACTCTACGAGCTGCTTCTGCATATGTTACATTCTGGGTAGATTTTACCTTTTGGATTTCACGAGCTTGTTGCTGTACTGGACATCCTGCATATGAAGCGCTGTGTTCTCCCCCACAGTTGCAACACTTGATCTCAGCTCCTTCCTGACACTTCCCGTATTCATGCTCCCCTCCACATTTTGCACAACGCATTTTCCCTTTGCAAACAGCAGCAGTATGACCTATGCGCTGACACTTATAACAACGCAAAGGAGGGGGTACATACTCCCGTACCACATAACTGATGAAACCTAGCTTCACCTTGACTGGTAGATTGCTGTCTTCAAAGTGTAACAGCACAGAAAGACTATCACATTTCTCATTATCTTTCCATGTCGTCAATCTTCTAGCCAAAGCAACTTTACCTCCAATCAAGTTTCCTTTTACTTCTTCCATAGTTACATTTAAGGGTACTGCTGAAATAACGCCACATTTCTTCATATCTATTCCAGCACAGCTTATTTTACCACCACCTAGTGTTTTCAGTTTTAGAATCTTTGCTTTCTGATTTTCATCCTTACACTTAATCAAGACCAGTAACGTGCGGTGAAATCTTGTCATGGGTAGGCTGTGACCTATCAATCTGGCATGTTCATATATTCATTCAATTAATGTAGCAACCCAAGTTCATATCAGGCATCATCACATCGCTGCCTGCATACAGCAAAGTCATATGTGAGGCTAATGCACAATCAAATCTAATAATCAAATTAATGGACACATCGATAGATATATATTATACAACAAACAAATGTTTTGTGCGGGACACAGTAAGAGAGGGAGGAGGCGCGGTGTCAGCGAACCGACAAGCAGCCTAGTTTGTATTAATGCCATGGTTCAAAAAATAATGTAACGTTAAAGGTTAAATAATAATTCACTTAGACTTTATAAGAAGCAATTGCGACTTTATTTCACACAATTCTGACTTTATATCTTGCAATTCTGACTTTATAACATGCAATTGCGACTTTATTTCACGCAATTCTGACTTTATATCTCGCAATTCTGACTTTATAACACGCAATTGCGACTTTATTTCACGCAATTCTGAGAAATAATGACAGAATTGCGAGATGTAAACTCGCAATTGTGAGATAAAAAGTCGCAATTATTTTTTAAAATGTTTTATTCTGTGGCGGAAACAAGCTTCCATACCTCCTGGCCTCTTCCTCCCATCCATCCTCCCTGACGCATAGCTACCGGGCCGGCCCAGCTATCGGTAGGCGCCGGCGGTGCCGCGGTAGTTACCTGAGAGAACGTTTTGGAAAAGACGGGCTATGGACCCAACCAACTCTATAGGAGGGGAGGGGAGAACTCCCTCACATGGTACAACCTATGCAGAGGCTGCGCGCTGCGGTGTCAGAATGCGGAACGTGTGTAGCCTAATGTAACTAACGTGACAAATGTGAAAAAACAAAAATCCTCGACCGGCCCAAAAGTGAAGCGGCCCACCGGGAATTCTCCCGATTACCCACCCCGGGCCTGTTGACAGCCAACGCTAGGCGCCGCTAGATCGGGAAGCGCGGATTGAGTGAGAGCGAGTGGATCACGTGACATGAAGCAAGCTCGGTCTCTGCCTCAATGTTGATAATTCAAGACAGCATGAGAACTGACTGCGCATGCGCAAACCTACGTAAACTACGTTCTATGGACCAAAGAGGCACTGCTAACCTCTGCCTCAATGGCCATGGCCTTGAATTTCCTGCATGAAACAATGGTTTTAGGAGCAAACAATGGCAAAATGAGTATATTATATGTGTATTCCTGAAAATTTTTGTTACAAAAATTAATATTTGGAATAAAATAAATGCAATTAATAATGTGGTGAATTAATAAAGTTCTTGGAATTAATAAATGTAATGTCAACATTTCCTTTGGTGAGGCACTGCCTACCCTGCCTACCCTGACCGCACGTCCCTGATCAAGACTCTTCCATTGCTCAGACATGTTGCCCCTTTCACTGATCCCACTTCTTTTTCTATCGCTTTTGATAGTTTAACCGGATGCATGTATTGCTCTGCTTGCCCTGAATCCCTGGTTTTACTTGTACATAATTTCTCATATTCAGACTCATCACCCATGTTACTTCCTTTTTTCCTTTTATTATATCATACTTCTTGGAAGTCCATATCTTGATTACCATCATCCGAAGAATCGTCCATTATGTCCACCTACTTCAACTCAAGAACCGTTCCTGCTTTGTCCTTTTAGAATCTATTACTTTATCCTAACGTTTCCTTAAAACAAAATCTCGAAACGCCGTCCACCACAATTCAAATATCCACTTGCGATCTCCAGCACCCGCCGAGAGTTTCACTTCCGGTCCCTTGTCACGAGATCCTCCAGCGAACTCTAGTCACTTCTGATTTTCCCTTTTGTTGTCGCATGTTTTCCTCACGAGCTCCCCCTACAGCTGTGGGGCGTATATTTCACAACACGGTCGTAAAAAAACTTACTTGCGGCGGCCTCCTCCCCCTCTCTACCGCTGCTCATGTGCGTTTGTTTCGATCGGAGCAAGCCAACTGTATCGTGTGGAGCTATGTCTACCGAGGTGGGTAATCTGGTAATACATCATACATGCATGTGTGTTTATGTTGAATTGCCGTAAAGCAATTCGTGTTTCGCGCTCGTTCTCGTTTCTCACGAGACTTCCAAAAAAGTGAAGTAAAGGCTTCAATCATTTTGCTGTAAGCAGAATACTGCATATTATGGGTTGTTTTCAACATTTTAAGGTATTTTGCAGGTAAAAAGGGCTGGATTTTAACAGCAGTTAAAATAATGCAGAGTCATAAGGATAATTGCAAAAGAGATCATGTCTTTATTTTATATCTCAGCAGTAAGTCATGTTATTATAGGCTACAGTCCATTTTCCAAATACAAACACGTATTCCATTGGCAACAACAGGCTTCTATTATTTCCTATAATCATGTAAATGATTAAGCTATGAACTGCAAACACTTATTTGGCCACAATTGTTATTATTATGTTAAAAGAAACGTTAACGTATCACACAGACATACCTTTGCTATTACCACGGACATAAACTGATAGTTATTTGCACGTTATGTCTGTTTGATCCAGCTGTAGACGTAAAGAGATGGGCGCAATCAATTTTCGGCGGACCATCACTTTTCGGCATGACACCTGGACGGTAGTCTCCAAGCAGGGGGGCAGGGTTTCATATTATTTTGAAGCTTCCCCCGGGCGCCGCCATTGATTAGCGGACCTCCACCTGCTGTTAGCATACCATTGACTCCCATTCATTTTGGCAGATTTCTCTTGGCCAGTGTTGTGTGTAACGTGTTACAAAGTTACAGTAACGTAACTAGTTTTTCGGGTAAAAAGTAGTGTAACGCGCTACTACTGAAAATTTGGTAACGAAACTTAGTTCATTTTTCAATTCGACGCAACATTACTTTTCCCATGGTTAGATTTGACAGTGACGTGCGCGCTTGCGCAATAGTCACAAGCTCCACACGGTACGTGACAGAGGCTGGTAGCAGTCTGCAAAGCAATCATGGCAAGCGAGAAGCAGCCGACGCTAACTTTTGAGGGATGGAGGTATTCCTACTACTTCAAACTCGTTGAAACTAAGGGGAGGAATGTGAGTGTAAGGTGTACACTGTGTCCTGGCGATAAACTTTTATCCACTGCTGTTAACTCAACTGCCAACCTCACCAAGCATTTGAAAGGAAAACATGTTAACATGAAGCTTGTCGCTCAAGATCCCCGGCGGGGAAATGATGATATGTCCAGTCCAACCCCAAATAAGCAGCTAAAACTTCATTTTCAGCACCAGGAGGTAACTAAACAAGAGTTGGACAAACTTGACGCTTCGTTCATCGTCGATGAAATGTTGCCCATCAATACTGTCGAATCTCCCACTTTCAGAAAGATATTTAGCAAAATACCTATAACAGGAGACAGGCGCCCATGGTCAGATTGTAGAACTATCACGGGCTATCTAGATGAATGTTATCTAAAAATGGAGACTGAATTAAAGAAAACATTCGAGAGTTTGCAGTATGTGTCAACCACTGCAGATATATGGAGTAGCCATAACCGAAGCTTTCTGGGAATCACAGTGCACTGGATCAATCCACGCAACTTGAATCGTGAGAAAGCTGCCATCGCATGCAAAAGAATAAAGGGCAGGCATACATGTGATGTGATAGGCTTTGAAATGGAACAGATTCACTCAGCGTTTGGCCTTTCACATAGGATCACCACCACCGTTACAGACAACGGGTCGAATTTTGTTAAAGCTTTTAAGATGTATGCACCCCCTGAGCCTGACGAGGAGGAGGATGAAGAGCAAGTTGAGCAAGGTGTAATTTTTACAGATGTGGAAGAGTTGCTTGGGACCACAGAAGGACAGTTTTCTCTTCCCCCGCATTTTAGGTGTGCTTCGCATACGCTGAATTTGATCTCGTGCAATGACATCGACAAATGGCTGTAATCCAGCAAAACTGACTCAAAATCTGTGTGGAGTGCAACGGCGAAGTGTGCTGCTCTTTGGACAAAGGCAAGCCGTTTTACCGTGGCCTCTGAGATTGTCGATGAAATCTGTGGGAAAAAAATTATCGAGCCTACATCCACAAAGTGGTATTCCTTCCACGACGCCTTGTCCCGTATCAGTGACATCCCGGCCCAAGATTTGAATACGCTTTGTAGCCTACTAGACTGGACATCAGAGGCCCGACAGAGTGCATAGTCTTCTACTGGAGACCCTGATGTCAAGGACGCTCGCACTCCAAAATGGACTGTCAAGGATGACAGCAGACCTAACGGGTGTAATTGTACAGGTAAGCCAATTCTTAATAGCCTATCTGGGCTGGGTTTCCCGAAATCTTCTTAATGCTACGTCGTTCTTAAGTTACACCTTAAGCTGTACCTTATCGTTAATACATGTTTCCCGAAACGTTCTTAATTAAGTATACCTTCAGTAAGTCATACTTTCGGAAGGTTGGTCTGGAGTCTGGACCACTCTTAGCTTCACCTTATTACTGTTGCAGGTCTATACGAATATAATTCTGAAGTTTTAATACACCCAGACAGTGTTCAGTTAGGCTAATTCAACTGTTTTCATGCAAAGAATAAAATTGTCAATCACACTGATTGTTGTTAGAATTTTAATTATATTATTATATAGTAACATTTTATAAATTTATTTTAATTAAAGAGCGCTTTTAAAGGCCAGTGAAAACATAGGCTACTGTCAGTTAAGTCCTATTCGGACGCTAATATTGTTTCTCGTGGGCTCGTACGGTATTTTAAACATTTACAGGGGTAAGTCGGTTATATTAGTGCCGTCCGAATCCATATCAATGTTTTTTCTCACCAAACCCGCGTAAAAATCCCTGGCCAAATTAGTACCTACTGTTTTTTGACAAACAGGTCGTGTGGTATTTTAATTGCCGTCTGAATCCACATCTCTGAGTTTAGAAGAGATTCAAAATCCACTGTTTAAATCCTTTTTGATCACTGCCGAGCACCGTACGTGACGTACACTTTTATTACTGAAATGCTTGAAAGTATTTACAAGAACAATATTTCATCGCAGCTCCACCTCAGCGAACAAAAATGGGAAAGAGAAGAAAGCACATCAAAAATTAAAATGATTATTATGGCAGCAATATATGAAACAATTTTAAAATATGTAGGCAAGGCTATTATAGGCTATTATAGTTTGGATTATTTTTATAATATCCCATGAGTCCTAATAAATGCAATTTCAACTATTTCTGAAGTGCTTATTTTATAAAGAACACCACTTTCTCACATAAACAGCCCCTGCACGAGAGAATAATTGATTTTCGAGCCATCGATATCAGCAGATTCAGCAGCATTGCCATGGACAGCACCCGGTAACGTCACACGTAAGAAGGTATATCTTAAGCAGCTTCCTAAGGTATAGTTCGGGGAACACGCCTAGAAATGGTATACCTTCAGTTAAGTTATACCTTAAGAGTCTTCGTAGCGCGCTAAGAGACAACGTTATCGGGAAACTCAGCCCTGAAAGTTAGTAGCTACAGGCCTACGTGTTGTATCCTAGTCATTAAAGAAAATGATTTAGTTTCATATTTATGTTTAAATAAAATAAATACATTTATTTCATCTATGTTGATTATATGAAAAGTGAAAAGCATGAGTAAGATCATAATTTTGCGCAATATATCGGGAGACAAATGGAGTGGGCAGACATGATTTTGACCACTTTATTAAGTTTGTTTTTGTAGAAAGCCTTTCTTTAAAGTGAATTTCGTTTTATATTAATTGTATCTTAATTTTAATCAATGTTTTGTCAACCAATTGCCTGAATTTAATAAATATAGCATGCAATAATCACGACATGGAGGCGAGGCACCGGCGCGTGAACTGGAGCTCTCGTCTCATACTGTAAATGTTTTATTTTGAGACATATGACCCATTTTGAGGTTACCAAGTTGTTCCTAAGGAGCCTATTGATACTATTTTTTATAATAAAGAGCACAAAAGAAATACCTGTTATGTCCTCCATAGTATAACTTTATGTAGGCCTACACATTTAGGAACAGATATTGGGTTCTGCCCAAAGTCAAGCAACATAAAAGTAACGTAGAAGTAACGAGTAACATAAAAAGTTACTTTCCAAAGGGGGTAACAAAGTAAAGTAACGGATTACTTTAAAAAAAAGTAACGAGTAACGAGCAAACACTACTTTTTGAAAGTAACTTCCCCAACACTGCTCTTGGCACGGCTACTAGAAGACAGACGGGTTGCTCACGTCACATCAACGATGTCAAGCTCAGTTTGAGTCTGCGCAGTACGCTCGACCCCCAGGAAGTGAGAGCTTCTAATTGACTTCACTTGTCTCCATTGAATCCAATGGGGTCGCTGTGTCCATTTCTTTTACTGTCTATAGCCGCTTTCCGACCAAGTAGTTATAGGAACTTAGTTCTAGGAACTGTCCACTTCTAAACAGTTCTAAGAACTACTCTCCCCCAAACTCAGTTTTGCTGTTTGCATTCGCACTGCACAAGTGGCCATAGGAACTGGTAGGAGGGGTAAGGGAGTGACGCAAGCACGGTGACTTTTATTTTGACGGCGCGACGGACCTTTATTTTGGCGGCGCTGAGAACGCCAGAGCAAACAATGCTCGCATTCTCTGTTTATTAGTTAGCAATCTGTCTAACAGTACTGTTTAATATCTTATTAGATAGAACTGTTATAGAAAGTAGACAGTATATGAAAAAAGGTTATTAGCCTATGCCGTGTGGTTGATGTCCAGTGTTGCTAGCTGGGCAGATAAACATAATCATGTTTGGCTTGGTCCCCTCAAAGTTGCGTTGGATTTTCTCTTCAGCATAAAGGTTTAGAGACCCATCTATCACTGTTTTCCATGTTTGTATAGTTAGTTTATGGAGTAAATATATAGGCTATAATCTGTGTGTTTACATTCTAGCTGTTTTAAAAATGGCGGGTGCTGGTGCTCCGCGTGCGTTCGGTCAATCAGCGTACACTAACGTCACGGATAGTTCCTATAGTGCTGGTTTAGACCCTACTCTGAGGTAGGACCTAAATTAGTTCCTACAAATGGAGTTCCTAGAACTAAAATCGTTCCTAGTTCCTGCGGTGTGAACACGCCGACATCCGGGTACCTTAGCCAATAGTTCTAGGAACTGTGAAAAGGTTCCTCCGGTCGGAAAGCGGCTTATGTCCCCAAGTTGCAAGGTTGGTTTTCCACGTGGGAACGCTGGGGGGAGCGGGGAAAGTCACCAATATCACCAGACCAGGTTGTTTAACCATCCAAATGATTTCTAGACAGTTTTATTAAGTTAAAAAAGTGACCAAGTTCTGCTTTAAGAATTTAATGTCACTGCCACCCAGTTTGATCATAAATAGTCTTCAAATATTAAAGCTGGGGTCTTTAATCTTTCTAATGATACTCAGTTTGCCCAGATCAAGCAAGAGTGTGATCTTTTAACATGCAGTGAATGTTAAACAACAATAATCAACGGCGATCTCTGAACCTAAAGGGGTTAATCCAACTATCCTGCATGTCTTTGAATTGCTGGGGAAGCCGGAGGAAACCTACAGCAACACAGGGAGAACATGCAAATTTCACAAATAAAGGCCCCCTGACTGATTCAGCCAGGACTCAAACCAGGGACCTTCGTTTTGTGAGGCAAGATGTCTGGATATTTTCAGATTTTCTTATTCTTTTGGATCTATCATGTATTTTTGTAAGCTGTTTCATCACACCCTTATCAGTGGAGATTCAAGGTTATTGACTTTGCAGTAAAAAAACATGATGTTTAGAAAGATACAGGGCAATTGTATCACCCAATTGTCTATCTGCCATTAGTGGTTGATTGGTGCAGTTATTTTTTGTCAGAGGCATTTCAACAAATACAGTCCACACAATGTTGTTAAAACAATAAAAATAAATCTGAAATACAAAGTTTAAATATTGCAAAAAGTGCAATGAATGAACTCAAATTGTGTTTACCTGGGATTGAAGGCGATTTCTCTGTTTCCATTGTCTCATCGGTCCATGATTTGCTTGTCTGTGGAGTATTGTCTGTCAGTGAGGATTCATTGGTCCGTGGAACATTGTCTGCCTGTAGAGATTCACTGGTCTGAGGAGCATTTTCTGTCTGTGGAGATTCATTGGTCTGAGGAGCATTGTCTGTCAGTGGAGATGCATTAGTCTGTGGAGCATTGTCTGCCTGTAGAGATTCATGGATAATGGTGTGAGTTTCCAACATTCTGAAACATTTGAGCAGCACATTTCAGCACAAATAATTTTATGAATCTGTCACAATGTGATGCAGAACCTGATATTAAAGGATGGATCAGTTAAAAATTATATCCGCCAAAACACACATGAGTTAAACCATAACAAAGTGTTAAATCTCATTTCAAGAGGACAAGCACAATGTGAGGGGTCAGAGGATTAGTGGAAAATGGCCATAAAAAATGTATGCTAGTTGCTACCAGTGTAGACACTAAGAGCCTACTAAAGGGGCTGTCTTGAGTAACATGTAAAGCCAGATTGCACAGTTTCTATTTAGTTTCATCAAACAGTAATGCAGCTGTTAAAGCCATGGCGCAATGGGGGTGCACAAGCACATTTTTTTGTCTGACTCTCTGTTCAGTTGTTAATTTTTTTTTCATCTTTACAATTAGGGGTGGGCGATATAGCCTCAAAATTATATCACGATATTTCAAGAATATTTGCGATAATGATATTTATGACGACATAGAAAACAAATTTAGACAATTTTTTTTAATTACATTTATCTCACCTAAATGTTTGCTCACTCATTGTGTTTTTACAAGTGGGTAATTTTGTTTTTAAGAGTTTACACAACACAAGGAAGCTTAATTGATTTCAATCTTTGAATTAAATTGAAAAAAGTAGCAAAAAATAAATACAAAATAATAAAGATACAAATAAAGAGTGTCATGTATTTACTAGAGCAACAAATACGATGACGAATAGTCTTGATTTTGATTATTTTATTTGCTGATTAACCAAAAGACTTTTCAGTTAGGAACTCAAACACTACACTTAAAGTGCTCTGGTAGACTGTTCTTTTCTCTTGAAGGCGCACTCCTTTTTATCGAGAGCTCTCACAGCCAATCACAAACACTGTTGCTCTCACAGCCAATAACAAACAAGATCAAAAGTCAACTCAAATACAAATTAATAGTATTCAAATACAAATGTTAATACACAACACTTCTCCCCTGAAATCTGGAACTCACAATTTTACCATTTCAAACCACACAACAAAACAAAAATAAAACAAAACATTTGTTTTGTTAAGGTCTCTCTCTCTCTTTTTTATTTATTTATTTTTTTCTTTTTTTATCTCATTATATTACAGTTTTTCTCGATTGCTTAAACACTATAACCAGGCTTTTGAACTAAAATTTCAAAACCATAATGCCATTTATCAAAAAGCACACCCATTTCACTAAACTATAAACACTATTCCCTGTTTTGACACATGAGTCAGATTTGTTGAACTGTCACTGCAAAACTCTACACACAAATCCCTTCATTTCTCATTGCCTAGACCATGTTGTCATATAGAAAGCACTAGCATTCAAAATTGTTCACTCAAGTCAGCACAGCTTCAGCTCAGTTAGCACACAATTACCCAAGTGGAAACACTAAGAGTCAAAATTTAACACACATCAGTCAGAACCTTCAATAGATATATAAAAGGGCCCAAATCAGTTTATTGCGTTTTGGAACAATAGATCCAGAAAGACATGAAGGAAGAGGGATAAGAATGAGGAGGAGGAAGGGCAAGGACAAGAAGACAAGCAGTCTCAGATGAAATTCAAGCCACTCTAGTTGCCCATGTCTCTGTCAATGGTATGACTATGAGGGAGGCTCGGCTACGAGTAAGGCCAAATTTGAGTCGCTTTACCGTCGCCTCGAGAACCTTCAGGGAGGTGTGGTGGCAAACAAAATTCTATCACTGAATAAGAGACAAACATTTCCAATAGTCTTTGATGAGGTTTATTTTCTTGCAAGAAAAGGCCAGCAGTCGTACAGTCACACAGAGTGGCTGCAGAGTGTGACAGTGAAGGGAGGGCATCCTTTCTCCTTTATAGTCTTGACTCCCAGAATGTTATATTTCTAGGCAAATGATGTTATTTCAACCATATGTGGAACATTCTTAGACGTATCCATCATATTGTATCCTTGAGTGGAGGCCCTCCTGTCACGACCAACACTCTTTTCCATTCCATTCCAATACAATTCGAATTCCATATTAGAATATGGTTTGTTTGTGCTCTTTTACTGTCATATGTTGGTCACACACATCTTACTGTAAGTAAATATAAAAAAAAATAGAGGAGAGAGTAAAAAAAAAAAAGAGTAAAAAAAAAAGAAAAAAAAAGAGTAAAACAGGAAAAAAAAATATGTTTGTGTGTGTGTGTTTTCTGTGTATGAATAAAAATGTGCCAATGTATCCACTGGTTGTGTCTTTTGTGTTCATCATGTGAAAAGGTTTGTGAGGGGGGGAACCACAAGCAACATAACTTACCAGTTTTGGAAATGTTGTTTTGAATTTATTGCACCAGTGTCTTAGACTATGTTGTATTGTGTGTGATTTTGAGGGCTTGTGTGTCCTGTCTGAGGGCAAAGTTTGTTTTTTCAGCAAGAGTGAATGATTTTGAGTGTAGAGCTTCATTGACCTGAAAATAGGATGTTTGGGGAATTGGGTGAGACATTATGGATTTGTGTTTATAGTTTTGAGAATACGAGGCATAGTTTCAAGAAATGTGTTTAAGCAATCGAGAAAAACTGTAATTACAGATCCAATCGAATCGGGGGCTTTACTTGCCTCTTAGGTCTCAGTGCCCCTTCCTGAGTGACAGTGGTTCCTGGAACCCCTAATTCTAACGGCTTTCCCTGTACAGAATTGTTAGAATCCTCATCTCTTACATGTCCTGCCACAATGCCATGAGCCCTTGTTTTTAACACATCCTTGTTAATTACATCATTCTGACACGGTTCATCATTTAACTCTGGTTGTTGCAATTCCGAACCGATGAGCTGGTTTACATGTCTCTTGTACAATTTCCCAAACACTTTTACCAAGTATGTAACAGGACCTAGCACCTAGGAACCACACTTCCCGGTACCCACTTGGCACTTTCCCCTCCCCTGTGGTTTCGAACCAAAACTTGTTGTTTTGGCAAAAACTGTCTGACAGTTTTACTATGAGACAGTTTAGCTTGCTGAGCTGCCTGCTTCTGCTGCATGCTCTCTGTGAAACTAGGTTTCAAGAGTGACATTCTGGTTTTGAATTCTCGCTTTATGAATAACTCTGCTGGGGTTTTTCCTGTGGTAGATTGGGGGGTGCTTCGGTAACAAAAAAGAAAATTGTGGATACAGTGCTGTAAAGACAAGTTGTTATTCTTTCCCTTTTCCAAAGCCCTTTTAAAATTTTGCACCAACCTCTCTGCAGCGCCATTAGAGGCTGGATGGTATGCCGGGCTCCGAATGTGTTTTACCCCATTGTTTTTCAAAAATGTTTGAAATTCACTTGCCACAAACTGCGGCCCATTATCAGAGATCAATTCATCAGGAAGGCCCCAATTAGCAAAGTAACCCCTTAAGATCTCAATGGTCTTTCCTGCAGTGGTACTAGACATCAATGCAATTTCAGGCCAGCGTGAAAAACTATCTGTTACTACCAGAAAGTTATATTTCCCTTTTTGAGCAAATTCCACGTGAATTCTTTGCCAGGGCCTATTAGGCCAACTCCAATTATGCACAGGAGCTGTAACAGGCTGATTCCTTTCTGTCTGGCATGTTTGACATGTGCTCACTAATACTTCTATGTCTGCATCAAGGTTAGGCCACCAAAAATGGCTTCGAGCTAGGGCCTTCATCTTCACTATGCCCTGATGATTGTGATGCAGTTCTGTCAGCATTTGTGATCTTAACACTTCTGGCACGATCACACGGAAACCCCAAAGAACACACTCAGATTCTACAGTCAGTTCTGTGTTTCTCAAAAAATATGGCTTTAGTGTATCCTCTGTGACGTGTTTTGGCCAACCATTTAACGTAAAATGTTTCACTTTCTGTAACACTGTGTCCAATTTTGTCTGTTTTGCAATTTCTTGTGCCGATATTGGAACACTATCCAAAAAGGAAACTCAGAATCGTAGTTTACTCTCATTACTCTCAACAGTCAGAGGTAAACATGACAAAGCGTCAGCGTTACTGTGTTGCAGGGAGGGTTTATATGTGATGTCATACTGATACGCAGCTAAAATCAGTGACCATCTCTGTAGTCTCGCTGCAGCCAAGGTTGGTACGCCTGTCTTCGGTCCGAATATCTTGACCAACGGTTTGTGATCTGTATATAGCCTGAATTTGCGCCCATACAAGTAGTCATTAAATTTAGTCACCCCAAAAATAATACTCAGAGCCTCTTTTTCAATCTGCGAATAGTTAACTTCAGTCTTTGTTAGTGTACGTGAGGCATACGAAATGGGCTTTTCTGTACCGTCTGGAAATTGGTGTGAAATTACTGCCCCAACCCCATATGGGGATGCATCACAAGCTAGGATCACCGGCAATTTAGGGTCATAATGTGTCAGCACCGGCGCCGAAGACAGCCTTGATTTTCGTTCAAATGCACTTTGACATTTTTCTGTCCATTTCCAATCAGCATCTTTGTGAAGCAACTCAGTGAGTGGTTTAATTTCACTCGACAGATTTGGTATAAATTTACCATAATAATTCAGCATGGCCAGGAATGATCTCAACTCTGATACATTTTTAGGCACAGGGGCTTTGTCGATGGCTTCAGTTTTCTCCGGGATTGGGTGCAACCCTTCCGCATCGATGACATGTCCGAGGTACGTTACACTATTCTGAAAAAAAGAACATTTTTCTTTGTTTAGCCTAAGCCCATGTTCTTCTAGACGTTTCAAAACATTACTCAAATTTTTCAAATGCTCGTTGGTGTCTCTTCCGGTTATTACTGTAAAATATCATCAAGATAGCACACAACACCCTCTAATCCTTGCAAGACCATATCCATGGTACGCTGGAAGATTGACGGCGCACTAGCGACCCCATATGGTAAACGATTGTACACGTATAATCCCCGCTGCGTAATAACAGTGAGGAAAGGCTTACTTTCGTCATCCATTTTCAGTTGAGTGTACGCTTGCGTCAAATCCAGTTTGGTGAAATGTTTTCCCCCAGCTAGGGTAGAGAACAAATCCTGCGTTTTGGGTATGGAGTACTGATCAATGTCTAGCCACGGATTGATCGTCACTTTATAATCGCCACATATGCGAACTGAGCCGTCCTGTTTTGGGATACAGACAAGGGGCGCGTCCCACTCGCTGTGTAATACCGGAGAAATTACTCCTTGTTGCTCTAGTTCATTCAATTTCTTATCGACGGCCTCCCGTAGTGCATAAGGCACCGGCCTCGCTTTGCAAAAGTTCGGTTTTGCCTCAGGCGAAACGCACAATTTGGCGGTTACCCCGTTCGCGCAATCTAATTGGGAACTAAACACAGCTTTGTGGTCTGCGCAGATTTTCTCAACCAGATCGCGTATGTGATTCACTCGAGACCAATCCAAATTTAGCACCCTGATCCAATCGCGACCCATAAGAGCTGGCCCTTTTCCTCGCGACACTAACAAAGTTAGTTTTAAATCTTGCGCCCCATTTTGAACTTGGACATTCATTTTTCCCAACAATTCCATGGGTTGATCAAGTTGTTGAAGTTGGGTTGTTGAAGTTACATGGTTGCAATTTTACCTTTTTGAATTTTGACCAGTACAAGCTCTCAGAAATGACCGACACAGCGGCCCCAGTGTCTACCTCCATACACATTTTAACCCCGTTACATCTCACCATAACCTTGTATGGTTTCACATACCCAGATACGTCCGTAGTTACTGTGTGCAGTCTCAAATCAGTTCGTTCCTCGGAAACATCCGACGGCAACGCCACGGCTCCATAAAATGAATCTTCCCGTCTGTCCATGAAGTTCACGTCCGATCCGCGATTGAAAAGAACGAACAGTCATTTTTCCTGTTGACCGTTGCTGCTCCTTTGATTTGAAATCAGTCCGCTTATTCTTACAGGCCCGTTCCAGATGACCAGCTTTTCCACATCCCCGACACTGAAAATCTTTGAACTTGCAGTCGCTCGGTCCATGTCCTTTCCCCAGGCATCTGTAGCACTCTCGGCCGCTGATGCTCCTTGACTCCGGTCGCAACGCCCTGGACTCAGGCTGCTTCACTCCCCACAGGCCTAGATGATCCGTCCGCATATACGATGGGGGCAGTCCCTTCTGCATAGACTGCATTCCACTGGTTGTACACTCAAAATTGTTCATTATTTCCAGCATACGTGCCCATGTCAGGCCTTCATCACTTGCGGCATTTAAAGTCCCTGTAAAGTCAAAATTAAGTATGTGTTCTGGGTTTGTCACACCACAGAAAAATGTGTTATTAGCCACCCAGCCAAATTTGAATGATAAAAAAAGCCGGCAAGTACATAAAATAAGCTATCAAATTCTTGAAAAAATGAGCAGTAGTCTCTGCTCTCAAACGCTGGGGGCGTGTCCGCTGGCTGCGCTGAAACCACGCCCACTCGCGGGAAAGCTGCCGTCGCCACACTCAACTGTCACCGTTACAGATGGAATGGATGCTCCTAGTCCGCCCCTGCACCTAGCAGCTTAATTGGTTTTACAAAGCCATACATGTTCGAGCCTGGACTACCTACTATAATTATAACATAAGCACACAAGGCAACTTACACTCATCACTGGTGGGCACGCACTGCCGACGATGGCACCAGTTGTCGGCGCGACGGGAGGATGAAGGCCGAGGCGGGAGATAGTCGGTTCGGCCCCATTTACCAGTACAGCGGATTATCAGTGAATCCCAGTTGTCTCCGACGAAAGTTTATAAAACTATCCCGTGTAAAATGATCACTACAGAGGCGGGGTTTGGCGGTGATCCACAGCTGTCCATCAAGGTGGCTCTTCACAAAATTAATCCACTTCTTCTTGATGTGATCGTTTTTCGGAAATTTAAATAAGGACACCGATCTGTTATGTACGTGATCGCATCCAGGTAGTACGCATTTCCGTGACGAAGGCATAGCTAGCTTGCAAACTATAGGCTGTAGTAACTAATAGTACTGACAGTAACTCGCGATCGGCAAACTGATGTGAATGTGCTATATTGTTAGGGGAGGGGCCAGCGTCAGGGGCTCCAGTGCGTCATCAAGTAGGGGCGTGTCCAGGAGCTCAGGGGCTTCAGTGCGTCATCGAGCCCCCGTTTTAGCCCCGCCCAGAAAATCCGGAACACAGCAATGGTGAAAAAATGTTTAACGGTCTAACTCCACAATTCTATATTTCACAGTTCACAGTCTTGGTAATATGTTTTAGCAATACATTTCTAACATTTATAATGTGTTTAGAATTTTTTTTTAGAATTGCCTTTACAGGGACTTTAACAGTTTTCGGCGCAGTTCTTTGTCAATTATGCCACACACGAATTGATCTCTTAGCTGCTCCTCCAAGCTGGCGCCAAATTCGCAGGTGCAGGCCAGCCCCTTTAAGCTAGCTATATAGTCCCCAAAAGATTCTCCAGCTTGCTGTCGACGATTTCGGAACGTGAATCTTTCAGCCAACACATTCTTTTTAGGTGTGTAAAAGTCTCTAAATGCCTTCAATAAGTCCGAGAATTCTGTCTCGCTCACTTTGCTCGGTGCAATCAGATCTCTTAGCAGTGCAAAAGTTTTCGGACCAACCACAGACAAAAATACCGCTCTCCGCCGGTCAGCTTCAATCTTGTTGGCCACCAGAAACTGCAAAAGCCTTTCTTCATAGTTTTCAAACGTTTCCGACGTTTCGTCGAACGTTAATCCTGTGTCTGTACTGTAGAGCGCCATGCTTGCTTTTTCTTTTAGCTAATCACGGCGGGAGCGACCCGCTGCAGAATACAACACATTAAAATCCCATTCTCGTCGCCAAACTTGTCATGTATTTACTAGAGCAACAAATACGATGACGAATAGTCTTGATTTTGATTATTTTATTTGCTGATTAACCAAAAGACTTTTCAGTTAGGAACTCAAACACTACACTTAAAGTGCTCTGGTAGACTGTTCTTTTCTCTTGAAGGCGCGCTCCTTTTTATCGAGAGCTCTCACAGCCAATCACAAACACTGTTGCTCTCACAGCCAATAACAAACAAGATCAAAAGTCAACTCAAATACAAATTAATAGTATTCAAATACAAATGTTAATACACAACAAAGAAAAAAGTTTTTGGGTAGGTCTAACACTAGTATTCAGAAATGCTACAGAAACTGAATAAGGTAATCAAATGTAAAATAACACGGATAGTCCTGAGTCCTGACTAAATTAAATACATAGGCTATTAATTCTGATTCCTTACAATGAAAGCTTTTGTTGTTTTGACGACAACATTAATGACAGACACATATGGCTGCTGTCACTTTTAGAGCTAGTGCCCGTATCCATTACTGTTTTCATTATACTGTCTGTCACACGCGTTTTATGCTTATTTCAGACATAACCGATTGTTTATGAATATACTAACTATGACCGGAATTTTTACACAATTTTGCGTGTTTTTTCCACCGTTAAAGCGATATAATCCGCGAAAAAGAACTTTTGTTAGTTTGTGAGACGGCTTTACTGTATGTATGCACGCAGAGTAAACATCTCTCAGGGAGAGTTTAAAATCGCAAATGTTTAAACTGATAAGACTTAAAAAGAAGTGAAAATGATAAACTTTAGTTACGATGCAAGTGACAAAAGACAATTCCGTCATGTCCTGACTGCAAAACACAAGAGTGTGTTATCGACGCTTGACTTGTGCAACCCATTTTGAGAGCGAGAGAGAGAAGACAGCGGCACTGCTGAACACTCACGCGGTTGGCAAAATTGCGTCTTGGAGAAAGTTTTAAAATTATTGATTTGATTTTATAATCTGTGTGGATTCATTTAGGCTTCTCATACAATGTACATGCTAAAGTGAATCAGTGTTTGCGGGGAATTTCCCGCATTATAAGTGGTAGACCTGCGGGAATTATTAAAATACTATTGAAGTAGCTCCTTTTTAGGTAAATCGTCATTGGGGGCTGACTTGCTGCTCTCACGCTCAGACAGGTGTTGTTGTGCATGCGGGGCTATATGACACTTTTTTATCATGTAAAAATGTATACCGGTATTATCGTGGACGGTATGATATGGCACACCCCTATTTCCAATACACATCTGTGCAATACATATTCATTAAAAAAAAAAAAAAGTATTTCGAAAGGGAACTCACACTGCATCCTGAGACACTTATGGGTAACACCTCAGGGTGACTGAAGCAACTGTCAAATCATGGCAATCGTATTGGCCAGCGACAGCTTATGACATCATACTAGTGCGACCAGGAAGTATATAAGGGGTGTCTAGGGAACATGTCAACCACTTATTGTCTGAGGGGACTGTGCAGGCAGCCCGGAGGCATGGCAACGAGACCCTGTGTCTCATTCCCTATTCTCAGGGAACAAGGGGTTACAGTCATAGTGCGTCCTGAGATACTTATGGGGAATGAAATACCTGTGTCGCCATGCTGAGGGGAGTGCATGCCAAAACAATGGCTGAAACTGTATCACAATAATGGCAACTTCCAGCGGAAGTGCCAAAATCACTCACCCCTTCAGGTCACACATTAGACTGTATTACGTCCAAGGACGTATTCAAACTGTTATTGTTGTTTATACAAGGAGTGTTATTGGAGTGTATATTTCTTTATCTTTCTCTGTCTTTCTCTCTTCCTGTATTTGCTTTCTTGATAGTAAATTACTACCACCTGTGCTCAATCATCGATCTGAGCGCTGGCCATGCGATGTTTGGTGCGTGTCTGAAGGAATTCCCTATAAAGCAGCTGAGATAGCGTGGAGGAAGGAGAGAGACAAACGCAGCGTTGAGGTTATTCCACTCTCCAGTGCCAGATGAGTTGGCGCACGTTGCGCTCTTTGTTGTTGGGTTACAATGTGTGCGTCATAATGTTCAGTTCAGTTAATGACATTAACAGGGCTCCAGACTAACCTTTTGCCTTGGTTGCACTGGTGCGCCTAACTTTTTTATTTAGGTGCACCAGCACAAAATTTGGGTGCACCCAAATTTTTCCTTGGCTCGCATCACCTTTAACGCCACAATTTCAAGGTCACCTTTTTATCACACTCTATATACATTCATATATATTATGTAAATGATTTTAAACAAGAAGGTGTAGGTAAATACTTTTTTTTTTATTTGAAGCACAATTATTAACGGTATTCCTACTCTTACCAATACTGCTTATCGATCCGGTACTTTAACTGTATTATTATGGTTCTTTTTGTTTTATATATATATATAATAAACAAAGATAAACAATAGATAAACAAAAGATAAACAATTAAACAAAGATACACATTATATAGGCCTACACAGTGCTTTAATTTCAGGAAGGCCTACTAACATTACTGTTCAGGCATGGTCTAAAAAGAAATCTAATAAAGTAATAAAATGTAAAATAACACTGTATAATTTATCATGAATAGATTAATGCTTATTAAAGCTGAAGTTATTCTTTCAAGAGCTGTGAGTGATTTTTCTCTTGTTGTTTGATTCGCAGTAATGGCGCAATCGTCCGCATGTTTATTAGACTGCGGCCCCTTTAAGATCTAATAGGCGACTGATGCACCATATTCTCCCAACTATTTCCATAACTACGTCCATTTAAGACATAAACTGTTTTTAGTGAATCTCCAAGCTGGTCATTTTGACACACTTTTGTGTACAATTAATCGTTTAGATGCGCACATGAAACCCAAAGTATAATTTGCTTGTCTCGGTCTGTTTCGGAGCGCGCGCCGCCTTGCGAACAGCATCTCTTGTGCAGATTTTTGTGCTTTTAATAGCTCTTTTAATTATTAAACGCGTCCCGCAATTTAGCAACAGTAGCTAGACTGCATTTTACAACAATCACCGATCGTGCTGATTCTGTCGTTATGTTTTAGGGAGAAATGATATATATATATATATATATATATATATATATATATATATATATATATATATATATATTATAATACATGTTTACACAAAAAAATTTACACACACAAGTACTGTCCCCCTTTACTTAACATACACATAAATTGTAAGAATATGACTAATAGTAAAGACTACTAATAAATAAACATTGGGCCTATGCTAAAGCTATTATATAGCAGTCCCAAACTTTGGGCCCTATTTTAACGATCTGAAACGCAAGTGTCAAGCGCAAAGCACAAGTAACTTTGTGGGTGGGTCTTGGGCGCTGTTGCTATTTTCCCGGCGGCATAAATGACTCTTGCGCCCGACGCAAATCTAAAAGGGGTTGGTCTGAAGTAGCTTCATTATTCATAGATGTGGTTTGGGCATAATGTGAAATAAACCAATCAGAGCGTCATCTCACATTCCCTTTAAGAGCAGGCGCTCTTGTTCTAAAGCGGATTCCTATTATAACGGCTGATTTGCCAGGCGCGCGCCAGGAGCGGTTCACAGCCGAGGAGACCGACGTTCTCGTCAGGGACGTTGGGGATGGAGAAACACACCCAAATTAACTTCGGTTAAACAGGCGTATGATAATTTGGGTAAATGTGTAAGCTAGATGTATGCTTTTATAATAAACTGTCTATCTATCTATCTATCTATCTATCTATCTATCTATCTATCTATCTATCTATCTATCTATCGTAATAATGTATGATTTGCAAAAATGATAACTGCTGCGTCTGTGTGTAGATGAGAGAATCAAAGTGTATGCGCGTTGTGCACACGCCAAGCATGCGCCCTTAAAATAGCATATGAATAACATGCGCAACGCGCCACTGACTTTAAACAGTTTTTTTTTCGGTCAGTGGCGGAATTGTTTTCTAAACCTGTAAAATAGCATGAGGGAACGTTTGCGCCGGAACACGCCTCCTCTTTGTGCTGAACCGCCCCGGGGAGCGCAAATGTATTTCTTAGTTAACCGACGTGCGTCTGTGGAGGGAAAAGTCCGCTTTGCGCGGGTGCAAAATAGGAATGATACATGCGTCGGTGTACAAAGTCAATTGCGCTGGGTGCAAGATAGGGCCCTTTGTGTTAATACAATGTTGGTATGAGCCACCACAGCCATTTAAAAATATAAAAAATAACACAAAATGAACATAAAGTGGCATTTTGGGGTTAATATGGAAACGACAGTTACCATACACAATACTAACAAGAACTGTTAATGGAACCCATGGAAACTTCTCCTGGTGAATAGAATGAAAATCATACCTGCATGCAAATCCTTCTCAGCTAACACACGACGTACCAGTGACGTGATTTATTGGTATTTTACTTTTATTTCGTGACTTATTAATTTACAACTTAACGACATTGCATGCTCGTAGTTTCTTTTGCAGTTTATATACAGTGAAGCGATAGACAGCGCGCGTCGCCGCATTTGCGCATGCAGTTGAAGAGTGCACGCTACGAGCACAGTATAACAGCTGACATGACAGGAAAGTCTGTTTTTCTGAGGTGAAAGACTTTTTATTTCAGCGTACACTTACGTCACTGCCTGGTAGTTCCTATTGTGCTGGTTTTTCTGAAGTAGTAGGGATTCGCCTCTCATAACATAACATGCTCTAAACCAGGGGTGTCAAACTCAGTTCCTGGAGGGCCACAGCCCTACAGAGTTTTGTTCCAACCCTGCTTCAACACACACTCACCTGCAGTTTTCAAATAAGCCTTAAGGACTTGATTAGCTGATCAGGTGTGTTTAATTAGGGTTGAAGCTAAACTCTGCAGGGCTGTGGCCCTCCAGGAACTAAGTTTGACACCCCTGCTCTAAACACACGCACACATAGTGGATTTTCTTTTGTAATCGCGGCTTTGAACGATTACGTAATCGTGGCATCCGTAATCGTAATCGCGATTAGAAATTAAATTAATTGTGCAGCCCTTACTTGAAGTCATGATCTATCTGGAGCTCAGGGGAGTGGTGGCTTCAGCATAGTGCCCTTCACTCTCTTTAGTGAGAGGAAACCCCTTCTCTCAAACTAAAGTGGTCTACCAAGGAGGCCTGTCTGAAGGTCATATGCTTGAAATCGTGATCTTGCCTGGAGCTCAGTAGAGCGGTGGCTTATTTTCCAGAATTACTCTCTAACGAGAGGAAGCCCACTCACTCACACAGAATGATATCAAGGCGCTTGCCATATCTACTATCTAGAACTCAGATAAGAAACAGCTTAGAAAAATAACTCCCTAATTAAGAGGGCGCCGAACTATTCACTTCAGGTGATGTTTCGTTCTACTGCTACTCACCGTATAAGGTCACGGGGGAAGAGAAAAGGAAGAGGAGAGGGTCGATGTACAGACCCTCAGAGGGAAGGATTGTTCACTGGTGCTGGGAGCACCTTTGATGGATCACCTCCCTTTAAATCCTGCTTCCTTTTCCTCTGGTCTGGACCTATTCCTCTGAGAGGGAGGAGGAAGGGCCCAGGAGGTGACGCTAGCCCTCTGGTCCTGTCTGCAGTTCTCAAACCGAGGTGGACCAGGACCCCCTGGCTGCCTGGGTGCAGGTTCTGCGCAGTATGCATGATCTAAATGCCACCGAGAGCACCCTTGCCTCTCTGAAGTTTTCCACCACAGCCTCTACAGAGTTGCCAAAAAGTTCAGATGGCGAGATTGGGGGAGCTGAGAGAAAGCCCTTTTCTTTCTCCCTAATGTCCGCCAGGTTCACCCACAGGTGCCTCTCCATTTCCACCATAACCGCCATCGATCTACCAACCACGGCGGCAAGCTGCTTTGTGGCGTGGAGAGCCAGATCTGTGGTGTGGTGCAGCGCAGCTCGGATACCGCATCAGGGGTAAGACCCTGACCCTGATCCAAGTCCTTCAGTAGATCGGCTTGGTAAGCTTGAAGCACTGCCATGGAATGAAGTGAAGCACCACCCTGACCTGCTGCCGTGTATGCCCTGCCATTCAAGCGTGCAGTGTTCTTTAGTGGCTTGGTAGGCTGGGCCGGAGTTTTCAAGGTTGATGCCCACCCACCCGTGAGAGTTTGCAAACGTCTCATCAATTGGGGGCATCCCCACATATCCATGCTCCTGCATCCCCTTGACATTTGCATAATTCGCATACCTATGTCGGTGGATGCGGGCAGAATACGGAATATGGTTTCTTCCATGCTCTCGTGATTTCAGTATGGAGATCGGGGAGGAATGGAAGGCTCACTGGAGATGGAGGGTTATGGCCGGAAAGGAACAGGTCTCTTCCTTAGCGCACTCCCAAGAGAGCCAGGTTGCTGCATCCTCGCCCAGCAGAGCACTCTCATCAGCGGAAGCGTGCGAGAGATTCACTCCTCTCTCAAACTTTTCCGCCAGCTCCATCTGTGAACCCCAGGACCTAGATCTGCTCTCCGCCTCAGCGTGAGAGGGACCCGAGCCACTGGGCCCAGATGCTTGTCCCTCTTCCTTCAGGAAGATGGACAAATGAGAGCAGAACATCCTTAAAGGCCCCCTGAAATCAAAGTTTTTAGCTTTTAGTATGAACATGTTAGGCTTAAGATTATGAATAAGCTGGTGTGTTCCAAACCAATGACAAAATTCGCATTTAGGAGATATAAGCAGTCAATTCCGCAAAAATTTATCACAGATTTTTATGACGTCAACGCGGACTACAGCTTCTCATCACATCTTCTGTCCATTCAAATGCTCTCTAGAATCTAAAGCGTCCCGCTCCCTTTGCTATAAATACCACCTGGCCAAAGCGACCATCTGCGACATGTCGCAGAGCAATATGGGTTTTTGCCAGGGTCGATATTGTCCCCACCACATTTTGAAACAACTTGCGGTACGGATGTACCTAATACAAATAAATAAAACATTTCCATTTCCTGCGCCATCACTTGGATTTGTTCCACTGCTGGAAAATAACTTAATACTCTGTTATTTATAGTAATACAGATAATGACATCATTCGAAATAGTAAAATGTATATTTTTATTTGTGTACGTTCAAAATGACTACAAAATATCATGCCATTGAAAAATAAATAAAACAACATGATGCGCTGCTTTAGCGCGTCTCGGTCTCCTTCAAGATCTTGCTGGCGCTCACCAAAAATGAACCAAAATACAGCGAATAGCCTTCTTGGCGCACCTACTTTTGAAAGTCAACATTTAGATTATTTAACGTTAAATGCATTATATATGCCTGAGTCACTTTGGAATAAATCACAGCGTGTTTCATGATAAAATGTGACTTAGGCCTACAGTCCGAAAAATAGGCTACAGTATAGGTTATAGCAAATTCAGACCAACTGCTGGTCTACACAGAGAGAAAGCCCTGTCTAGGCTCTTCTGTTGTGCCGAGCCATTCATTAGTCTAGTTGTTTGATGAGAAAATTAAATGTAGCCTTGTTGCAATACACGCATTAAGTTTTGTAAGCTCCGTGCAACTGCAGCAGCGGAGCACTATTATTACTAGAATATTAGAAATCTAATACTCAAGCTGTTTTCTCATTTTTCTACTCTTAATATTAAATAAAAAACGACTGAACGAAAGATACACGGATTCTCTTGAACCACCACCGCGTTTGCGGCAGAAAACTACTGCAGTGCAGCCAAAATGCTCCGTTCGACTTTTCTGAGATCTTTTGTGGATGACCTGTGACCTACTTTCTGTAAGATCTGAATTTTTGAGTTTGAATTTTTGAGACTGAATTTTAGAAAACTGAATTTGAAGTTCCGAATTTCTTCATCTTGAAAACTTGAATCTGTAATTTTTTTAAACTGAATATTTGCAGTATAAGAATTCAGAACAAAAAAACTAGCTGTTTGAAAATACAAAATAAATACAAGTCTATAAAATTCAGCCATAAAAACATTTTAATTTGTTAAATTTCAAATGTTCAATATTCGTTTAAAAAAAATCAAATTCAGAACTATTTAAACTACCACCTAAAATTCAATTTTGTTAGATTTCACTTGTAAATATTTCAAATTTACACAATTCAAATTCAAATCATATTGTCATATTTTAAGCTCCATAGATATTCAGTATATATTCGGTTTTAAAAAAAACTATACAAGTGTGGATTAGAACCCAGAACCTCTGACACGCTTGGCAAAAGTTCTGCCACTAGACCATGAAAGTACACAAGTCACAGATCTATGGATTTATTCATGTGAAAATTATCGGCACTAACAATATACATTAGTAGATTTGATTAAATGAGAAATTAAACCGTACTCGGTTACTGACGTTATCTCGGTTTCCTGAGCGATAAGGGAATGAGTATTGCGTAGCTATACACTATGGGAAAACTCCTTTTCTCAAAAATATTGAAGCCTTTATTTTAAATCGTAGAGCAGCTGAACAGCCAGCACAGTGCAGGTTGTCTGAGCGTGCTAATTGGCTGGGCTGTGGCAACTGGGCTGTTCGCCATAGGAATCAGGTTAAATTGACTGAAGCGACAGCACCTAGACGTGCAGCGTAATAGCACGGCCGGCTACGCAATACTCGTTCCCTTATCTCTCAGGGAACCGTGGTTACGCCTGTAACCGAGTAACTCCAACCAACTTGGAGAGCCAAGACCTCCTATATAGAAAGGACTCGTGCCTCCAGGGCCGGCACTTCCAAGTTGAAAAATCTTACAAATGTGGACGGCGAAGACCAGTCGGCATCAATTGGTAGACCACTGGACCATGCCCATGAAGAGGCCATGCCCCTTGTGGAACGAGCCCTGACGCCTATGGGGAACTGAAGGCCCACTGAAGCGTAGGCTAAAGAGATAGCATCTACTATCCATCGTGATAATCTCTGCTTCGTGACCGGGGACCCTTTGGAGCTGTTCCGACTGCCTGAACGGGGCAGAGCACTCTAAATAGACTCTGAGAGCCCTGAAAGGGCAGAGTAGATTCAAGTCAAGTCAAGTCAAGTGTATTTATATAGCGCTTTTCACAATACAGATTGCATCAAAGCAGCTTCACAGCATTAAACCAAAATAACACAACAAGGTTGTTTCTAGTGTAAATTTATTGATTGATAAAATTAAATTAATATCCCCAAAATATCCCCAACTGAGCAAGCCAAAGGCAACAGTGGCAAGGAACCGAAAACTCCATCAAGTGACCTAATGGTGTCCTAAAACTCCATCAGGTGACCCAATGGAGAAAAAAACCTTGGGAGAACCCAGGCTCAGTCGGGGGCCAGTTCTCCTCTGGCATTTATGAACTAGAGGCCGGATTGTAGTTTGAACAGTAAGATTTAAAATGTTATATGAATGCCTGGCTGAAGAGATGCGTCTTTAATCTAGTTTTAAACTGGGAGAGCGAGTCTGAGCAACAAACAGTATCAGGAAGGCTATTCCAGAGTTTCGGAGCTAAATGTGAAAATGCTCTCCCTCCTTTGGTGGACCTAGATATCCTAGGTATGACCAAAAGCCTCGAATTTAGTGATCTTAAAGAGCGTGATGGATTATAGGGCGATAGAAGATCCGTTAAATAGACTGGAGCTAAGCTGTTTAGGGCTTTATAAGTCAGTAGCAATACCTTGTAATTGATACGGAACTTTATAGGTAACCAATGCAGTGATGATAAAATCGGTGTTATATGATCATATTTTCTTGATCTAGTAAGAACTCTAGCGGCTGCATTTTGGACTAACTGTAGCTTGTTTATTGAGGATGCAGGACAACCAGCTAATAAAGCATTACAGTAATCTAGTCTCGAGGTCATGAATGCATGAACTAACTTTTCTGCATCGGAAACTGATAGCATATTACGTAGCTTAGCAATGTTTCTAAGGTGGAAAAAGGCTGTTCTTGTAACATATGAAATATGATTTTCAAAAGACAGGTTGCAATCGAGTATAACACCCAGGTCTTTTACTGTAGAGGATAAAGTAACAGGACATCCTACGATGTTAAAATTGTATTGTGAGAGGTTTTGTGGGCGGTTTTTTGAACCGATAAGTATTACCTCTGTCTTGTCTGGATTTAATAAAAGAAAATTACGCCTACTCACTTGACTTATGCTAGGGCTAACAGGAGTGCGGTCTTGAGCAAAAGTGGCTTTAAGTCAGCCGACTGAAGCGGCTCGAGAGGGGGTCCCTTAAGAGCCCTGAGTAGATAGGTCCCAAGCAGGGATTGAGAGAGGTTGAGGCGGGTTAAGCCTCCTGGTCCCTTTGAGGAAGCGTACAATCAGGTCGCTTTTCCCTAAAGATTGGCCGGCCAAATGAGCATGGAAGGCTTCTATAGCTGCCACGTACACTTTGAGCGTGGAGGGGGTCCGGCCCACGTCCAGCAGCTCTTGGAGAAAGGAAAGTACCAGTGGTACTTCACATGAATATGGGTCTAGGTTCCGAGCTGAGCACCAGCCGGTGAACGCTGACCACTTAAGGGCATAGAGACGTCTTGTGGACGGAGCTCTAGCCTCAGCAATAGGGTTTAGGACTTTCTCCGGGAGGTCCCTGGATACCCGTTGAGGGGCCATACATGGAGGGCCCACAAGTTGGGACGGGGGTGCCAGATTGTCCTGTTTGCCTGCTTGAGGAGGTCCTTCCTCTGCGGAGTATGCCAGGGAGCTGTCTCTAGCAGCTGCATCAACTCAGGGAACCATGTCTGGGTCCGCCAGAGAGGGGCTATTAAGTGGACTGCACACTTGTTCTCTCTGATCCGTTCGATGACCTGAGGGAGCATCGAGACCAGAGGAAATGCGTAAAGAGGGCAGCTGGGCCATTCGTGGGCCAGTGTATTCCTGTTCTTCGAAAATAATATTAGGCAGTGAGAGTTGTCTTCTGAGGCAAAGAGGTCGACCTCTGCCCTCCCGAAGACACTCAGGGTGGAGGGACCATTCCTCAGGAGGAACGTTGTCTCAAGATAGCATATGGTAAATGGCTTTCACAGACCTATGGCCACCAAAGGGCTTTACATATAGCCTCACATTCACCCATTCACTCACTCATTCATACACTGACGGCAGTGTCAGCCATGCAAAGTGCCATCCAGCTCGTCGGGAGCAGCTGGGGCTAGGTGTTGCTCATGGACACCTCGACACTTGGTCCGGTGGAACCGGGGATTTAACCACCAACCTTCCGGTTTGTAGACAACCTACATGAACCACTGAGCCACTATATGCACCCTGGTTCAGTATGCCCGGTACATGCACCGCACTGAGCGAGCGCAGGTTGGCATTAGCCCATAAGAGGAGCTGTTTGGCCATGGTGTACAGGTTGTATGACCTGAGACCGCACTGGCGATTTATATATGACACCACTGCCATGTTGTCCATCCGGACCAAGACATGGTGTCCTGCCAGGTGTGGGAGGAAGGTTTTTAGGGCTAGAAAGACCACTCTCATTTCGAGGCAGTTGATATGTAGGCGCTTTCCTCGAGCTCGACCAGAGGCCAGAGGTAGGCCTGCCCTCATTCAGAGAAACGAAAATAGGCTGACATGTTCCCTAGGCACTCCTTATATACTTCCTGTTCGCACTAGTATAATGTCATAGGCTTTCACTGCCAATACGATTGCCGTGATTTGCTTCAGATACCAGTCTTGCGGAGGCATTCCCCATAAGCGTCTCAGGACGCAGTGCGAGTTCCCCTTTGAAAGGGAACTAAAACACTCCAACATTATATATTGTGCAATTTAACATGGTAGTATTATAGCATTAGCATTATACTCTCCTCCCTGCTTTGATACCATCATTGACCATCGATAAACTAGATAAATCACTAATGAAGGCCATGGCAAGGAAACTGTATTGTTTCACAATTGTTTCTGAGTGTGTTCATGCATCACATTTTCTATTCGAAATGTCTATAAAAAAATAGTCTCAAGTCTCAGTAATTATTTTAGTAATCATTCTGAAGATTAAAATAATTATCATAATCAATAGAGAGCAGTTATTTGTGTAAAATCTGCACTCTTACCATCCCTGCTGCTTGTCTCTGTCTTCCCCATTGTGATGCTGCTCCTGCCCCAAGCCCTAACATTCCTCCTAATAATCCTCCAAATAATCCTCCTACTGCTGCTCCAGCTGTTAGCAGTCCGGCTCCTCCAGCTGTTAGCAGTCCTGCTGATGCTGTTAGCAGTCCTGCTGATGCTGCAGTTATTGCTGATCCTAATTGTATAATTGATGCTTGTCCAACTTCCATAAGTCCCTGTACTACTGCTTTTACACTTTTTACAACTGCTACCAATTGTAGCTTATCTTTTACCCATTGTAGTTTATCTGTTACCCATTGTAGCTTATCTTTTACCCATTGTAGTTTATCTGTTACCCATTGCAGTTTATCTCGTACCCATTGTAGTTTATCTGTTACCCATTTTAGTTTATCTCTTGCCCATTTTAGTTTATCTCTTACCCATTGTAGTTTATCTGCTACCCATTTTAGTTTATCTCTTACCCATTGTAGTTTATCTGCTACCCATTGTAGCTTATCTTTTACCCATTGTAGTTTATCTGTTACCCATTTTAGTTTATCTCTTACCCATTGTAGTTTATCTGTTACCCATTTTAGTTTATCTCTTACCCTATCTTTTACCCATTGTAGTTTATCTGTTGCCCATTGTAGTTTATCTGTTACCCATTGTAGTTTATCTTTTACCCATTGCAGTTTATCTCTTGCCCAACATGTTTTGTTTATTTTGCATTGTAATTTTGTTCTTGCTCCAGCTACTGTTGATCCGATTTGTGACTGTTCTCCTAGTAATGATCCTGGCACTGCAGCTGCTATTCCTGCTATGCCTCCCGGTACTGAACCCACTACTGCACCTGCTACTGCTCTTGCTTCTGCTCCCCATAATGCAATTGCTGCAACTGCAATTGCTGCTGCAACTGCTCCTAAAACTGCATCCTCTACTTCTGTTGTTCCTGCCATATGTACTACTACAGCAACTGCTACTACTGTCAGTGCTACTGTTGCTGTTAGTGTCTGTTTCCATGTTTTTGATTGCAGAACTGATGGTAGACTTTCTCTCTTTTTTTCTCCTTCCACAACAACTATTAAAGGAATAAGAACTTTAGCATCAAATGTCATCATTACAAACATCTTAAAATATGCTCAATAGTATGTTTAGAATATTGATTTCATCCAACAATAATTAGCTTGTTATAATTACCCATTTTGCTCAATTTTAAATCAAGACATGATGACCCAGGTCTTTTCACTCTTGTCAGGATAACAGTTCCTGTGCAATTACATCCTCCTGCAGAGAAACAATTTTACATGCATGTGTCATCCAAATCATAGAAGCTGAATAGACTATTGGATTGCGTAAACATTAGGGGTGTAAATCAGACAGTTCATCACGATACAATATGATATCGATTCTCTCAGCCAGTTATATAATTGCCGATACCTCAAAAAATTCTGCGATACAATTACAATTCGATTCACATACAAGAAGAGATTCAAAATTCACTGTTTAAATCCTTTGTGATTACTGCCGAGCACCGTATGTAAGATGTACAATTTTATTACTGAAATGCTGGAAAGTATTTACAAGAACACTATTTCATCCCAGCTCCACCTCAAAAATGGGAAAGAAAAGACAGCATGTAAAAATTTGAAATAGTTATTATGGCAGCAATATATGATACAATTTTAAAATATGTAGGCTAGGCTATTATAAGCTATTATAGTTTGGATTATTTTTTATAATATCCCATGAGTCCTAATAAATGCAATTTCAACTATTTCTGAAGTGCTGCTTTTATGAAGAACACCACTTTCTCACATAATGCAGTGAAGCAGCTCCTGCACGAGAGAATAATCGATTCTCGAGCCATCGATATCAACCAATTCAGCAGCAATTCAACGCAGCCTTGGGCTGGGTTTCCTGATAACGTTGTCTCTTAGCGCGCTACGAAGACTCTTAAGGTATAACTTAACTAAAGGTATACCATTTCTAGGCATGTTCCCCGAACTATACCTTAGAAAGCTGCTTAAGACATACCTTATTACGTGTGATGTTACCGGGTGCTGTCCATGGCGATCGTGCTAAATTGGTGGGCAATATGGCCAAAATCAAAATGGCCAAAATCTTATATCACGGTTTATGTCCTTTAATGTCACCCTAACTGTATGTATAGGTTTACCATACATAGGCCTACTCTTTATTACTTTATTTACTTTATTCAGGAGGTTTGTGACACTGTCACATAAGAGACATGTTTTACTGGTCTATTTATTACAATGATTTTATGTATAATATTACTTATTACTATTGCATAGTATTACAATGATTTTTAATTGCTTTACATGTTTTCTTAGTCCATTTAATTCCTCCTAACATTAGAACTAGCATAGAACTGGTCTTAAAATATGTCACTTATAAAATAGGGCTCTTGTCAACCCAAGTAAAGACCAAAATAAATGTGTTAAATGTGCAAACATTTGTTTTGTGGGTGAGAATTATGGTAATTTTTGTTATTGTTTTTCAGTAAACCACAGCAGCCAGCGCTACTTTTCTCTGTGCATGGATATTGAGTCTCAGTTTTTTCCTGTCTCTTCATCATAATCCCAGATGGCCTCTGATTGTGAGATCAGATTGTAGTAGATTGTACTGTCTGTTGTCTCACCTTGTGCATATAAAAATCTCTCTAGATTAATATGTATGGCAAATAATGTTCAGAAATTATATTTGTAAACTGAAATTGGAAATGTAAACTTATATTTTCTACAGGCACACCAAAGGAAAAGATATTAATAACAACCACATATATGTGTGTAAAGAAATTACAAATACTTACTTTTGAACTTGAAGTGCTTCTCTGATGTCAGAAGGGTTTGAGGACCTGCTCGAGTTACTCTCTCTCTCTCTCTCTTTTATCTCATCAGACTGTACCAAACAACAGAGGGGAGGAGGACGTGATCCTTTTTTTAAAAAAAAAAGAGGTTTGATTATACCAACAACAACAATCATATTATTGAAGTTAACCATTAAAATGTGTTAATAGCTTTATATGTAAAATTATTATAAAACAATTTTTATTTTAGACTTTTTAGTTTTATCGTCCTTTCACATCAGTTATACTTCCAGTCATGTGATTGGCAGGAATCAAAACACATTCAGTCATGTGATTGGCAGGAATCAGAACACATTCAGTCATGTGATTGGCAGGAATCAGAATATGCTGTCATATATGCACTTAGTTTCCATTGTTATGCTGAGGATACTTGGTCCTAGACCACATGATGTCTTAACTGTCCATGTTACCAATGTACTAAATTAATATTGGATGACAAATAATTTTCTTCAATTAAATTCTGATGAAAACAAAGTGGACCACAAACCTGTACACATAAGCTCTTAGAATACAATTTGCATACAAAACATATGGCAAATAATGTTTTAGACTTTTTAGTTTTATCGTCCTTTCACATCAGTTATACTTCCAGTCATGTGATTGGCAGGAATCAAAACACATTCAGTCATGTGATTGGCAGGAATCAGAACACATTCAGTCATGTGATTGGCAGGAATCAGAATATGCTGTCATATATGCACTTAGTTTCCATTGTTATGCTGAGGATACTTGGTCCTAGACCACATGATGTCTTAACTGTCCATGTTACCAATGTACTAAATTAATATTGGATGACAAATAATTTTCTTCAATTAAATTCTGATGAAAACAAAGTGGACCACAAACCTGTACACATAAGCTCTTAGAATACAATTTGCATACAAAACATATGGCAAATAATGTTCAAAATTTTAATTTGTAAACTGAAATTGGAAATAATGTTTAAAATTATATTGTCTACAGGCACACCAAATAAGGAAAATATATTAGTAACAATTAAAAAAAAATCTAACATGCCTTTGCACAGTATTGTGGGTCACAAGCAACCATATATATATATATATATATATAATACAAATACAATTTGCATGTAGAAAGATGCTTGCTGTATTTAAATTAAAACAGAAAGCAAAGGCACTGTGAGAATTAGGAACCAAGAACAGGAACAAAAACCACACTATGCACAATGAGAACTGACAAAGAACTAAACAAAACAGGGTATAAATAAGGGTTCCTAAAATCCATTCCTGGAGGGCCAATGCCTTGCAGAGTTTAGCTCGAGTACAGAATCCCCAGATCAAAACTCATGCGAAAAAGAAGCAGAAAGCGATA
This sequence comes from Abramis brama, assembly GCF_963993115.1. NCBI lineage: Eukaryota > Metazoa > Chordata > Actinopteri > Cypriniformes > Leuciscidae > Abramis > Abramis brama. The sequence continues at coordinate 5,343,734 of NC_139987.1, forward strand.
ACATATGTAAGCAGATGCATATGTAAAATAACGTGATCATCAAACATTATACAGCATGTAAATCAAAACTGCCAAACGTTACCAAATGAAAGGAAATGGTATAGGGCTGTGTGCAAGTTTTGGGGTGTAGATGGAAGTGTTGTACTCTGTTTTTGTCATCGGGGGTAAATCAGGGGCCCGTACTTTGTACGTTGCTTAATAGATCCGAGATCAAATGACACATCCAAGATCATATCATCTTGCTAATCATGATCTGGCTAATTAGGTTCTTCGAACACACTTGTTGTTTAGTATCGCTGGACTGAGTTATCTGAGATAACTGCTCGTTCATGCGCTGGTTTAAAAAGGTACTTGCAGGAAGCAGGTGTTGGAGGCTACATGCAGAAGACATTAAAATTCCAGTGAGTCAATTCGATGGCCTAATAAAAGACTCAAAATGTTTATAAAAGTTTGATATGTACATGATTTTTATACATTTTATCAATATCTTTAGATGATTGTTTAATGGTGGTGGCTTTGTTCATTGTGGATGCAACTGAAAGACAGACGATATATTATTAACAATAAAAGTTACAAAACAATTCTGTTGCCGGTAACATTTATTCAGGTTACACTGATTTCATGAGATTGGCAAATGCTTGAAATGTTAAATAAACTGAGGCAGATGTCAGCAGTGTTGTGACCTCACTAATACAGACATGCCTGTATATGTCTTAACAGAGACAACACAAACAAAAATCAAATTCACAATCTCAAACCAAAAATTAAATTCACAATCACAAACATAGCTCAGAAAAAACACCTCACAGTTACAGTATGATTAAAAATCTAAGAGTAGGATTTGAAGCTCAAGATTTTTCTTTCAAACATTTGAAAGAAAATCTGTTCTAAAATAAAATGTCATGAATGTCATCAAAACACTTCCTCTGTACCGTGGCAGAGCTGAACTTGTCAGACTAACTTCCTGTGCATGCCGTTTGCACCCTGCTACTGAGAAGTGAAAAACATCTTAAGACAGAGACAACTATGTTATACATTTGTGCAAGCTTCTACTCCCTTATATTTAACATCCTTGTTCTTTACATTATTCATAGCTTATGGCCGATTATACGTGTACTACTGTATATAAGATTAATCACTAATGCTGAATGTAAATAAGCTCTATAGAGATAAAAATCTCCCGCCCCTAATCCAAGATGGCAGAAACTATGTTTGTCCTGTATTGTTTGTTTCTTGCTTGGAAACGGCATCTCTTTTAAATATTATTTTTAACCTTGAAAATTACAACATATGGACTTTTAAAGCATACTGAGTGGATTACTGTGTTCCGCTGTGGAGTTTATTCACTTGATTCCTGGTACTTTTGGGCCTTTGGCTCTGCACAGTTTGCATCATTCTTTGGAACAGCAAGAGGTACATCACCACTACATCTGATTGACATTGAGGCACAATAATATGTTTTATTGGTGAATTGTCTTCAAACTGGATTTGCTGGAGTCTTTTTTGTGTAGCTTAGCTAGCTGTGGGCCTTTATGTGCCTTGGCCTACACTACATGGACTTTTATTTTGGCTCATACACCTCTAGCCTAATCCACACTCCACTACTAAACAGCTAGTTTCCACCTGTTTTAAAATCTCCAGCAATGGCAAAACAGGTAATTGTTGATAACAGTTCTGTAAAGTCCTCAGCAAAGGCTGGAGAGTATTTTGGAGGCCTGTAAATAATGATGAGTAAAATGCGTGGAGCACCTTTTAACACAATACCCAGATATTCAAAAGACGTGTAATTCCCAAATGATATTTGCTTACATTGATAGATATCTTTAAAAAGAGCTGCTAGACCCCCACCTCTCTTTACAGCTCTGCAGACACTCATAAAAGTAAAGTTAGGAGGGGCTGCTTCATTGAGGATTGTTGCACTGCAGCTGTCTTCTAGCCAGGTTTCATTTAGAAGCATAAAATCCAGGTTGTTTGTGGTTATTAAGTCATTGACTAGAAGTGATTTATTTTTAAGTGAGCGGATGTTTAAAAGTGCTAACTTAACAGTCTCACTTTTTTTCTCTACACCAATCTTAGTTAGACATGCAATAGGCACCAGATTAGTTGAGTTTGCTGTACAGCTATTGAAGGCCTTAGACTTTCTATCTTGTAATAGAACAGCAATAGAGAAAGATACAGGCACACTGGGTTCCCGCTTGTTCTGTAAACATTTGAGAAAGTTACTGTTATCATAGCAGGGACCCGACACATATCACTGAGAGCTGGTATCAGTTGTTTTTGGTTCACCTTGAGCAGATGGAGGAGGGTGTGGGCCCTGGCGTTGTGGCAGAGGCCGAAGAGCTCTCACAGGAGGGGGAGGGCGAGCTGGGCCCGCAGGCTTTGGTGGTAGCGGTGCCTGACGTTTTTTGGTTGATATCTGGGGGCTGGCAGCAAAAGAGTGGGATAGTTTGGTTCCAGCATACACCAGTTCTTCCATTTTCTGTGAGAAGCACAGAAGCGGAGTTGCTGGAAAGAGGGAAAAAGTGTCTGGTGAAAGGGGCTGTTGCTCTGGTGTTATCGGAGGCTGTGATATGCTGTCCTGGCTTCCCTGGCTGTTTTCCTGGAAGTCGTCCTTGGGTGCTGAATCTTGGAGCAGTTCTAATATGTCACAGTATGTCTGTGGTGAGCTCTGTGGGCAGGGCTCAGCTGAGATTGTGTCCGTGAGCAGAGGTTGTTGTGGCGGAGTGGTGTTATCATTGTCCTTGTGTGATATGTCAACATCATGTCCATTTTGCTGCTGAAGTGAAGTCCTGTGGTCATTCATACTGTGTCCAGGTGTGTGTGTGCCGTTCAGATTGAGTGGATTGGCACACACTGCAGAAGGATGATTGAGGGAGAAGTAGATATTGTCCTTTAGCACTCTTGAGCCAAGTGTGTTTGGATGTCGGCCATCCTGATGAAACAGTTGTCTCTGACTCCAGAAGAGATTGAAGTTTTCAATGAAGTTCACTCCTTTTATATTGCAGGTTTTTTGCAGCCATGTATTAAGCCCAAGCAACCGTGAAAACCTGTTTGTTCCTCTTGCTGGGAGTGGTCCACTGATGAATGTCTGAACTTTCAGTCTTTTAAGTGTTTCAAAAAGTTCATTGAAATCCTTCTTAAGGAGTTCTGACTGCTCTTTATGAATATCATTCTTCCCCACATGAATGATGAGTCGATTTGCAGTCTTATGTTTCATCAGAATGTTCTGAAGTTCCCTGTTTATATCAGAAGTTGTTGCTTGTGGAAGGCAGCACGTAGTTGTATCCCTGCTGCTAATGTTTCTGATTATGGAGTCCCCCACTATCAGAGTCCTGGGCTCGGCTGCGCTCTGAGCTGAGTGCCGCTGTCTGCTCGACCTTGAGCGCCAGTTAGCATCAGTGTTAGCTACTGGCTGATTCAGTCTGTGTTCGATCACATTCATCACGTTTGGGGATTCCTCATTTACATTCATTAGTACTTCAAATCTGTTCTCAAGATGTATAGGTGTTGGTTGGAGACCAGTGTTTGCAATCCTTGTCAGAGCTGTATCTGGGGTAGAGGATGCTACTGCGGCAATATGTGATGCTCGTGACACTCTGATGTCTCGAGTGCCTTTGGGTCTCGCGCCCTGTTTGTGCCATCGATTTGTAAGTCGATCGGCTTGTTTCTCTACCTGTCGAGGAGCACTAGTTTCATGGGACTCACCGGCTATATGCTGAGGGTCTCCATGACGAAGCTCTGTTGTGTCCTCCGTCTGGTTTGGTGGTCCCGTAAGTAACTTTGTTTCAAGAACTGCAATCCTTTGTAAAAGTCTGTGGCAATTAGTGCAGCAAGTAGATTCCAGAAGAGGCATTTTCTCTCTTATCCTTATGAGTGTAGGCAGTTGTGTTTTCCTTTCCCCGGAATGTAAGCTGGTCGGGTAGAAGAATTCTGCGTTTTTGTAGTAATCCAAACTTTGTCGTTTGAGCACTGTGCTGATTTGCTGAAGTTAAAATTAGGTGATAAAAGGAGCTAAAATATATAAAATATAAAAACGATAGAGCAAAGCGCGGAGCAGTAAGCAAGAGCGTCCGAACAGTAGCTGAGCAGGAAGTGAATCATCCTTGTTAGTTTCAGCCTATTTATTCCTTGTTCATTCTTTCAATCATTGCGAAGTTTTGTTTAGTGTCACACTGCAACTCTGAGCGTTTTCCTGGTTTTCTTGTTTCTTGGTTTTTGGATTTCTTGCCTGTTCCTTGGATTACTCTCTTGCCTCTGACCCCTGCCTATCTTGTTTTGGTTTTGGTTTTGTTTGTTTGTTTGTTTGTTTGTTTGTTTGTTTGTTTGGACTGCCTACCTGTGTTTTGACCCACTGCCTGTTTATTGGATTACGTGTCTGGATTGCCCCTTAATAAAAGCTGCATTTGGATCCTCTACTCTCGTGTCTTGGAACAGATCGTAACAGAAAACTTTGCCGTACCTAGATCCAGCAGCGATGCCATCAGATATAGCAGTACAAATCCTGCGTCTCCGTCAGGGGAATCGGCCGATTGAGAGGTATGTCGAGGAGTTTATTGAACTGGCAAATCTCACCTCAATGAACACAGAATGCCTTAAGATCTTTTTTCGGGGAGGGCTATCTGAACCGCTCAGTTCATTCATGCCCTTGCATGATCCTCACGAGACTTTGGAGCACTATATTGATCTGGCCCTTTTGTTGAGCGGCTCATCGTTTACTGTGGGCGGCGTAGAGGAGGAGCTCCGTGAACCCGCAGTATCCCCTCAGCCTGAGCTTCTCCTCGTCAGCCCTGCTGAGCCAGAGCTTCACGTCAGTCCTGCCGAGCCAGAGCTTCACGTCAGTCCTGCCGAGCCAGAGCTTCACGTCAGTCCTGCCGAGCCAGAGCTTCACGTCAGTCCTGCCGAGCCAGAGCGTCACGTCAGTCCTGCCGAGCCAGAGCATCACGTCAGTCCTGCCGATCCAGAGACTGTTCACGTCACTTCTGCCGATCCAGAGACTGTTCACGTCACTTCTGCCGAACCAGTGTCTCAGGACAAGATGGTCTCCGCCGAGCCAGTGTCTCCGGACAAGATGGCCGCCGCCGAGCCAGTGTCTCAGGACAAGATGGTCTCCGCCGAGCCAGAGTCTTCGGACAAGATGGTCGCCGCCGAGCCAGTGTCTCCAGACGAGATGGCCACCGCCATGCTGCCTGAGCCCTCAGCAGAGATGGCCGCCGACATGCCTGAACCTGAGCCCTCAGCAGTGATAGCCGCTGCCACGGTGTCTGTCCCTGAGCCGGTGTCTGTTCCTGTCCCTGAGCCGGTGTCTGTTCCTGTCCCTGAGCCGGTGTCTGTTTCTGTTCCTGAGCCGGTGTCTGTTCCTGTTCCTGAGCCGGTGTCTGTTCCTGAACCGATGTCTGTTCCTGTGCCATGGTCGCCTGCACAGCCTGCTCCGCCCTGGTCGCCTGCACTGCCTGCTACGCCCTGGCCTCCCGTCTTGCCACAGCCTCCAGGTCCTCTTCCGCTCCAGGGGCCTGGCCCTCCATCCCGCCACCAGGTCCGCCTCCGCTCCACCTCCCTCCTGGAAGCCGCTCCTTTGAGGGGGGGCTATGTAACGGTCACCATCTGGAGTGCCCTTGAAAGCCACCAGAGGGTACTCCACACCAGACTATCTTGTTCACTCACAGACTACATTTCCCATAACTCACTGCCCGGACTCATCATCACTAATTGCATTCACCTGTGTCTCATCATCCTTGTTAGTTTCAGCCTATTTATTCCTTGTTCATTCATTTAATCATTGCGAAGTTTTGTTTAGTGTCACACTGCAACTCTGAGCATTTTCCTGGTTTTCTTGTTTCTTGGTTTTCGGATTTCTTGCCTGTTCCTTGGATTACTCTCTTGCCTCTGACCCCTGCCTGTCTTGTTTTTGTTTTTGTTTTGTTTGTTTGTTTGTTTGTTTGTTTGTTTGGACTGCCTACCTGTGTTTTGACCCACTGCCTGTTTATTGGATTACGTGTCTGGATTGCCCCTTAATAAAAGCTGCATTTGGATCCTCTACTCTCGTGTCTTGGAGCAGATCGTAACAATCGGGGAAGTCAGCCATGCAAGGCGCCATCCAGCTCATCGGAAGCAGCTGGAGTTAGGTGTCTTATAAATAAGTAAATCAATAAAACATGCACATCTTCATTAAGATCCTTGGCCCAAACAGTTGTAATAGATAAGGGTTTGAATGAATGCTCAAGAAGATACCGATAAATAACCAAAACAGAAGAGGGAGATCTCTCAGAAGGAATTAATTGGCGCAGTAGGTGAATAGGTAAATGGGAGTCCCAAGGCACCCCATATGCCCGAAGGGCCGATCTTATTCGCAAATACATATAAAAAGATGTACCTTGTAACCCTAACCCATGCAGAGAGAGGCCATATCCTTAACTTCAAGACCCACAAGACTGTGTTTGAGGAATTATCATATTTAGTCAACCTTGTCCTATTTTTGTTTAGTAAAGTTTTAGTCATTTTAGGTATTTTAGTCTAGTTTTAGTTAATGAAAACTAAGCCACATTTTAATCATGCTGCATAATGGTTAAATTGATAATCCTGATTATTTTGTTCAAAATTATAATAAATTATAATAAATAGAAATTTATTTTTACATTTCATTAGAATTATTACGGTTTCACCTATAAGCAGAAAAATCAAGAGAATGTCAACCCATATGAATGGTTTATTTTACCATCTAACCACTATCTCATCTAATTTCCTGATTTATTATAGATTTATTATATCAGTGGTTTTCAATTCTGGTCCACCTGGGGATCCACCGCTCTGCACGTTTTGTATGTCTCTAATAACTGACACAGTAAGTGCAGTTTATGGAGCTGTAATGATGATCTGAATCAGGTGTTAAATAAGGGTGACATACAACATGTGCAGAGCGTTGGGTCCCCAGGAGGACCAGGATTGAAATCCACTGATCTATACAAAGATTGTAGAACAACAACAACAAATTAAACTAATAGTACTAATAGACAGAAAGATAGTACTAGTACTTACTCTGCACAGGGAATGCTTCTCTGAGGTCTGGAGGTGGCTGCACATTGGTGGTGGTTGAGGAGATTCCCCCTTCCATGTAAAGCGATTTGAGTACCCAGAAAAGCGCTATATAAATGTAACAAATTATTATTATTATTATTATAATTTTGTCTTTTAGAATAAAAGACAAATCTAGACTTTCATTATTACAGACAATTATCAAAGTATAAGAAAATATAGCATAATGTAATAGCTGCACATAATGTAATAAGTATTACATTATTATTGTAATAAAATTTTCATATTGTAATAATCTTCTCAAAACGTAATACAAACTTGAGCTCATAATGTAATAATTTTACATTATTAGAAATGTATCATAGTATAAACTCACCAGAAACATTTCATAGTTTCATAATTGTATTAGTACTCCCTTACAGTACTCCCTTTAACCAGTGTGGATTGGAGAGATCCTTACCAGGTTTTTTTTTCAATATGGCAAGTGTAGTACGAGGAAAAATAATATTCTTGACAAGTGTTATGGTAATATTAAGGATGCTTATGTAGCCAAGGCCAGACCCCCCCCCACCCCCCCCCCCACCCTTGGTAATTCAGTCCATAATGCTGTTCACTTGATCCCTACTTACCGGTCAGTTTTTAAGTCTGGCAAACCAACATCTAAGGTTTGTAAATGTGTGGTGCAGTGACAGTGGAGAGGAGCTAAAAGGATGATTTCTTTGCATGGACTGGGGCATTTTTTATCAGAATGCAAATATAGATATGGTAACTGAATCAATTACGAAATATATTTCCTTTTGTGTGGATTCAATCATACTTCATAGAGTCATGAGGATGTATCCAAACAACAAACCGTATATAAAATGGGGAATTAAAGACTGCATAAAAAGGAAAAAATCAGCCTACAAGTCTGGGAACATTGTGGGACTTAGGTCAGCACAAAAGGAACTTAACCAGCAACTGAGGTCAGCACAGACATAATATAAAGAATGGGCTGAACAACCTGTTGAATCGGTCAAAATCAGATACAAAAGGACTGTGGAACTCAGTTCGGGGAATGACTAACATGAATCCATAAAGGAAATCATTCACCTGCAATGAATTTGATAGGGCAAATAACTGAATAATTTTTATATGAGATTTGAGACTGATACGTTTAATTAATGCTGTGAAATATTAAGCAAAGTAATCTAAATATTTTTAATGACAACTGTTCTTTTAAAGACATTTGCTGAGGAACTCACACCAGCCTGGAATAGCCTTTTTCAGCTTCCTATTGATTTGCATATAGTACCAGAGCTTTGGAAAAAATCTATCATAATTCCAACTCCAAAAAATTCATATCCGCTGGATAATAATGACTGCAGACAGCCAGAACTAGTTCAGAAAAGACGTTCATACTGACTATAATCTGGACGTCCGTTGACATCCAGAAACAGTCCAAAAATGACGTGAATAAAGATGTCCAATCCGGCCATAATCTAAACGTCCACAGACAGTCAGAACTAGTTCAGAAAAGACGTTCATACTGACTATAATCTGGACGTCCGTTGACATCCAGAAACAGTCAATGACTGACAGCCAGAACTAGTTCAGAACAAAATGACAAAACAATATCTGTAAATTAATTAACTGACTGTTAATTTACGGACTATATCATTAACTGTTAAATTGATCTTGCTGGTCAGACACCAACAGGGTTCATGATGCACACATGGTGCTTTTAAGTCCTCCTGGGAAGTTTGTATTCATGAGGTTTTACTATTTGTTTTTTTTTTATGTTTTAAATTAATTTATGAAGCCACTGTAAAATTCATCATTACATGTTATATTGTTATACTATAATACTGTCATATTTTGTGCAGGCATTAGCTTACTTCATCGTAAATAGAAAAGCCTGACAATGTAACTGCTAAATACCAAAGTATTGTGGTATTACATGTTTCTCACTGACACACTCATAACTCTTCAAGATCGGGCTTAAAGAAAATCCCAAGCTTCCTACTCATATTTTCATCATTGTGGCGGCGTTCATGTTCAATTTGTAAATACGATCTTTATGATGCAGGTATGTCTTGAATGCATCAATAGCTCTAGTTTAGGGACAATCCATACAAACAATCTTTACTAAACAGACTGTCACAGTGAGAAGATTTTTGTCCTTTATCAATGCTAAAGGCCTAACCACTGCAGTTAACACCATGCTGTTAAATAAAAGTCTGTAGACAAGTCTTAAGGTTAGGGTTAGGGTTAACCTTAACCCTTAATTTCTAACCCAGACCCGGATTCACAGACAGGGTTTAGATAAAGCCAGGATTTGTCCTTAGTTCAATTTGGGTATTTAATTACAGCTTTTAAAAATGTGCCTTAGAAAAAAAAAAAAAACATTACTGGCGTGCATCTTGAGACAAAACAATGGCACTGCCATAAGATATGTCAGTACAAGTTGCTTTCAGGTAAAACAGCTCAAACATGCATTTTAGTCTGGGACTACAGGCAGTCTTGCCTGTGAAGTGTGAAACCCGGGGTATTATGTTGTAACTTGTATATAATTATGCCAATGTTACCAAAGTGTTGCGTTGGACAGAGGATTAACTCTAAACCAACAGGTTGTGTACCAGTGCCACACAGGGTGAAAAGGGATGTTGACATTATTAGGCATAAGAGTGTTTCTAAAGGAAAGGTCAAGAATTTGTGAAAGTGTAAAAGGGTCATTATGGGTCACATGAATGTAACTGTCACCACCATGATACCAATTCATTAGATTTTCATATAGATCTACATACAGAATTGTATATGAATATGCAGTGTTTGCTCTGTTTAATATACTGTTTGCTCTATTAAATTGCGCTTTATCAGAACAGTGGTAAATAAATATTATATATGGTCAGTTACTGTAAGTTCTTACAGTATTTTTAATCTTTAATTTGTAATGTTTAATTTTTAATCATGCACTGCAATGAAAAAACAATTTAACCAATTGATTAAATATAACAGCCAGCCTACAAATACAACCAAATAAATAGCACATTATATATTATATATATATACGGTATATTCATATTTTCCTGTAATTGCAATGTTGCCACACTATTGGCTGTCTCTCCTAGCTGTTTTGAGCATGATTGGTTATTCTCTGTTTATTCTGACTGTCATCCAGGAATCTAGCCAATGACAACTATGCGCGCCTTTACGAGTCAAGTTTGAATAAACGTCAGTTGAGTGAGTCGGTGTTTGCTTTGCTGCTGCGCGGGATCTTCAGTATTATCCTATTCTGTGGGTTTTACATCGTTTAAAACATGGATTATTTTACATCGGACTGCTAAATGTTTATTTTGAGCGAGTTGCTGGGTGTTGCTGGATGTTTAATGAAGAACAAACAAGGAATATGGACAAAGAATTTTAACAACGGACATATTGCAATCTACGGAAGGTAAATAACTTTATTTTATACAAATTCTGCTACATCAAGATATAGTGTATTAAATTGAGAATCTAAACGCGTTTAGAGCAATATTATTAGTGCATAGGGGAAAGTGGGGTGAGTTGTGCCAGTTTTTACTCAAAGTGACTTTAAAGTGAGGCCATGGCAGTAATGCCTTCAACTTAAGGATGTACATATATTTCAGGATGTGGTGCATCCCTGAGAACAATAACTTTGGATCTGAAATAAATTGTTTCAGAAATATAGCTCTTGGGAAAAAAGTGGTCTCATGGCACAACTTGCCCCTGGTGCGGGGGAAGTTGTGCCTTTGGGGAAATACATTGGGGGTAAATTGTGCCAGTGATTTCTGAAGTAAAACAGAACATTTTAATGTTATGAACCGTAATGCTATATGAAAGCAAGATAAATTCAATACAAAATTACTAATTTAAGGTTTATTTAGATATTGTCACCCTGGAATACCATAGCATGCGTTTTTCCTACTATGGTCAATTGCATAGGGATTTTGTATTGAACATAACTCTGGATCACAGTGTCATAGAGACAAGGGGTGGGCTCATTTTACTCAGACGACCAATCAGTCTCTCAGGATCATTGTGAAGCTATCAAGCTATGCCCTAGCAACCATTTAGAGCACCATAGCAACACAATATATGATATTTGTGAATCATTTCAGGCAAAAATGCTTTGGCAATAGATGCCTGTTGACATAGCGCTGTCTGTCAATTATGTAACATATAAGAATAAAGTGACTAGGCTTATTTCTAAACATCCTATTGTGACATAGGCCACTTAAAAACGGAATAAAACTTCTCTTTAATAACATAGTGCAAACTGAAAACTGAAATCAGTGTTAGCTAAATTAAACAAATAGCAGGCAGGCCTAAGTCAAACAATGATGAGGCATGCCCATCTCCTCACTTCTCAAGATTATCCCCTGTGAGAATGTAGGTCTAGGTGGTCTGGATCTGGCACAACTTAACCCAGGCCCTCTGGCACAAATCACCCCAGACCCACAAGTTTGAAAAACTAACATGATCCAGCAGTTAAGAGCTAACATCATGCTAACTGTATAGACTCATTGTGTAGCCTACTAAAGCACTAAAACATGTGTGAAATGTTTTCAAACTTGTCTATAATTGTTCAGACACTACAATCAAAAAACCTTAATCATAGAAATTTTACTTTGAAAGGGAAAAAACAGTTTTTTGCACTAAAATGTGCTTAACTCTCATGCCATGTGTCTCTCTTCTTTGGAGAACGAGTAAAAGTGATTGCTTTTCAAAATTATGTGGTCACATGACCAATTTCTTCTATGGTTTTCCAGAAACAAGGGTGGAACTACTTCCCCCCCTGGCACAAATCACCCCACTCTCCCCTACGGTATTCCAATGTATTAATGTTATGTGCTGCTAGCATGTGTAACTTGTCTAACTTAATAGTTTATGATAAAAAATAAAATAAAACTCAGCATGGGAGCTTTACAACGAGTGAACTGAGAATATTGTATCTTTAGACAGAAAGGAACTGTCACAATCTTACTCTAAGAATCTGCAAACTAGGCTTTTGGCTATTGTTGATCGCGGGATGGCTAACCGATCAGTTAAATTAACGAGTCGTAATAATATGTTTTGGAGCTGGTGAGTCAATTTTGAAAGCTTTTGCAAATGTCTCCGTTAGTAAGTAAAACAAATAACTAATATTGATGTGTATGTGTGTGTTTCCTTCATGATCCAGGCATTTTGGGAATAAATATTATCCAGCCACACGATGTTCAGATGCCGTGAGTATTGTCATAAAATACTCGTGAAATAGAGGCAGAACATGTAAACTCTGCTCAAATGCACTGGTTCAAACCCTCCAGACAAGCTTTATCTTCTTGAGTTTACAGGCCTAGCTGACCCAAAAATAAATGTCATTCAAAATGAAAGTATTTTCAAACCTGTATAAATTTTGGGAATAAAACAACTGTATTCATTGTATGACAAAAATGAAAGGCATTTTTCAAGATATCTTAATTATGGTTCTACATAAGAAACTCATACAATTTCAACATGAGGGTGAGTAAGCTACATAATGAGATAACTCTTTTTTTTTTTTTTTTTGGATGAGCTGTTCTTTTAAAGGATTAGTTCACCTCAAAGTTGAAAATTGTGTCATCATTTACTCACCCTCAAGTTGTTTCAAACCTGTATGAATTTCTTTCTTCTTCTGAACACAAAGATATTTTGAAGAATGTCTGTAACTTGGGTCCCATTGACTTCCATAGTATTTTTTTTTCCTACAATGGAAGTCAATGGGACCCAAGTCTGTCTGTTTACCGACATTCTTTAAAATATCTTTCTTTGTGTTCAGCAGAAGAAAGAAATTCATACAGGTTTAAAACAACTTGAGGGAGAGTAAATGATGACACAATTTTCAACTTTGAGGTGAACTAATCCTTTAAGGACATTTGCTAAATTAACCATGTTTTTTATTATAGTGTAGAAACCATGTTTTTATGGTGGATTGATTACAATAATTTATTAAGTGAGTATAGGAGCAGGCTTCACTGCATATATTAATAAACTTTTAGAGTGCTGGCCTGGATAATTGTAATACGTAAAATAGGAAAGAGGCCGCACTATGCATAAACTTTTATTTGCAAAAATGCGTTTTGGCGCGTGCAAACTGATGAAGGCACGCGCCGAAAATGTGTTTTTGCAAATAAAAGTTTATGCATAGTGCGGCCTCTTTCCTATTTTACGTATTACAATAATTTATTACCATTTGGTTAGTGTCGCAAAACATTGTTAATTTTTATTAAGGGTTCTCCAGATTTATATAACACTTATGGAACATTAAAAAATGGTCCTATGTTACCTGATCAATAATCCTATTAACACACTTTAAAAAAAATAAAATAATTTTTTAGATCAAGCATTGGACTTACGGAGCAGAATAGGCACCAACAGAGAAACAAGTCCATCACTAGTAAGTATCCACTGCCGTATCTGGTTACACTTTATTTCGATAGTCCACTTTAGACATTCTACTAACTATAAGTAACTTTTCAACTACATGTCAACTAACTCTCATTAGAGTATTAGTAGGCTGTAGTAGACAGTCAATAGACTGGTAGGTTAAAGGACAATTCCAGTGAAAAATGAACCTAGGGGTATTTAACACATGGTTACCGAGTCGATCGTTCCCTGCGATGCGTTTTCATGAAAATCGAATGTATAGAGTTTTATCTTTAAAAACAGATTAGCTCATAGCAGTAGTATATGGGGCATAGAGTAAGTAAAATTAAATCGCTAGTTAATACCACTAACAAGGCTCAAAATAGCCTCACACTAACACGGTAACATAATGAGGGTCCTTACATACAAACCGAAGCATTGAGAACTTTGTAAGTGTACAGACAGTTTAATAAGAAGATACTTTATAAAGACAGTACATTACGCGTTTACATGCAGGATCCATCTTGGAAAACAGTCTCGACTAATCGAGCCACGAACGCCGTCGATAGGATAGCTGGTCGATAGGAGTTACGTTTGTGAAATCTAACGTAGCACGGCGTTCGTGGCTCGATTAGTCGAGACTGTTTTCCAAGATGGATCCTGCATGTAAACGCGTAATGTACTGTCTTTATAAAGTATCTTCTTATTAAACTGTCTGTACACTTACAAAGTTCTCAATGCTTCGGTTTGCATGTAGGGACCCTCATTATGCTACCGTGTTAGTGTGAGGCTATTTTGAGCCTTGTTAGTGGTATTAACTAGCGATTTAATTTTACTTACTCTATGCCCCATATACTACTGCTATGAGCTATACTGTTTTTAAAGATAAAACTCTATACATTCGATTTTCATGAAAACGCATCGCAGGGAACGATCGACTCGGTAACCATGTGTTAAATACCCCTAGGTTCATTTTTCACTGGAATTGTCCTTTAAGTTTAGATGTTAGGATTCGGGTTAGGAGAATAAGTTGACTTGTAGTTGCCAAGTAACTTATAGTCAGTAGAATGTCTGTTAGGGGACCAACAAAACAGAGTGTTAGCAAATATCAAGCAGACAGTCTACTAATACTCTAATGACAGATAGTTGACATGTAGTTGCAAAGTTACTTATAGTTAGTAGAATGTCTAAAGTGGACTATCGAAATAAAGTGTTACCCAGTATCTAAATCCGCAGTCAATTTTAAAGGCACAATGCACTCCGAAATTAAAAAATGATCTCTTTTTTTCTTCTCTCGTGCCATTCCAGATGTAAGTAGTACTTATACTATACCATGTGTCAAAATGATTGATGACTTCCGGTCCCGCCCCCAGATAAGACTTTCGGTCACCGCCCTTCCGGTTGACCTTTGACCTGTCCCGCCCTTTCTGCCGTGTATTGATATGGATATGGATTGTCCTATTGACCCTTCGGTCATGTGTTTTGACAGTTTTATCTACCGGTGTCTTTCCGGCATATGTTGTTAGGGTTTGCCCTATCGTCCTAGCTAGTCGTAGATCATTTGGTTTGACAGAAAGTTTTTGACCCTATTTGACCCTTTTTATCCGTAGATCATGTGGTTTTGACAGAAAGTTTGAAGACTGTGTCACACAACCATTGAAAAAACAAATATACAAGCAGTTAAATGTTTATAGAGCACTGAAGAAAAAACAACATACAGCTTATGAAAAATCATTGTGGCGTCTATCACACAAAAGAATAAAATGAATAAGGATTTTACTAAATACTAAAGCATATCACAAAAAAAAAAAAAAGTTGAAAACATACTGTTCTTTAAAAAGTATAAATGAAAAGATTATAAAATAATTTAACCAAGGTTGAAAAACATACCGTTCTTTTAAAGTATAAATGAAAAGATTATAAAATAATATAACATAAATGTCAGTGTTTCTCTCTCTCTCTCTCTCTCTCAGCTCCATCTGTCGGCGTCTCACTCATTCAGTGATTACGGTGCACGCGCGTGTGTCTGTATGTCTAAGCGCGCGTCCTCCTGCTCCTCAGTAGGCTATTCCATATTAGGTAACAGGGAATTTTAGTTTTAGATGAATAAATAAAATTCTTAATCTAACATGTTTATAGAGAGTTACAACTCCCGAGCTTATGTGTTCAAGAAGCTGATGTAAGTGCCTTTGTAAACAATCATTATCTCTTGTGCACACGAGGGGGTGTTTTTTCACTTTGTGTACTGACTTTGCAACGGCTGAATCGGCCATAAACACTGATATCTCTGCTACACATGGATGAATATGTTAGCCGTTCTGTTTAAAGATACACAGATGCTGGTCATTTTTGCAGTCCGTTTGACTTTACGATCTGTATTCGCTGAATCGGCCATAAACACTGATATCTCTACTACACATGGTTGAACATGTTAGCCGTTCTGTTTAAAGAACCACACAGATGCTGGACATTTTATTAGTCCGTTTGACAGGTTGAAATAGATTATTGCCGTTTCATTGGGTGTGACATCCTGCCCCGATCCTGACTCGTGATGTATCATTTCCTGAGTACAAATTTATTCCTTGTGCAATACCGCCATCTTTTGGCGAAAGTAACGTTTTTCACCACAGGCACAACAGGTCTATAAATAAGGCGTCTGGATTTTGGCCAAAACATCAGTTTTACCAACTCTGACCATCTCGCCTTTTCAAGATGCAAAAAAGTAAGTGTTTTATGATATATTACTACGCTGTTTTTATACATTAGGAATAACTCATTACTGTTTTTAGCATTGTTTTAAATCATTGATTGACTAGTTGCTTGGGGCTGGTATTGCAGCTGTTTTATCTAAAAACATTGTTTTAACTATTGTATTTTTATCTGCTGTTTTAAACTACTTTGTCTACTATTTTTATCTGTTGGCTTTATCTGTTTTTATACATTAGGAATAACTCATTACTGTTTTAAATCATTGATTGACTAGTTGCTTGGGGCTGGTATTGCAGCTGTTTTATCTAAAAACATTGTTTTAACTTGTATTTTTATCTGCTGTTTTAAACTACTTTGTCTACTATTTTTATCTGTTGGCTTTATCTGTTTTTATACATTAGGAATAACTCATTACTGTTTTTTATCATTGATTGACTATAGTTGCTTGGCTGGTATTGCAGCTGTTTTATCTAAAAACATTGTTTTAAACTGCTTTGTCTACTATTTTTATCTGTCGGCTTTATCTGTTATTTATATCTGCTATTGCTGTTTTTATCTGCTGTCTGCTATTGCTGTTGTCTGATGGTTTTTATCTGTTGCTCGGTTTCGTCTGTTAAAATCTCTATCGTTTATATTAATCTGGTAATTGTGAAACTGTTTTGTCAAAAAGATGGGTTATCATATCATAATTTCTCGGTTGTTACACTCTGTCCTGGACACATAAATCTGATTGTCAACTAGTTTTGGTCCATGTTTCAGAAAAACAAAATTATAATTTTGTGTGTTTTCCCATGACTTTTATTATGAAAAGACTAGGCCTTCCTTAATCCCCGTCGGTTGGTTAGCCATCATGCTACATTTGTTTTTGTTTTTTATGTTCACAACAAATGTTTTTTTCCCCACACCTATGCTTTCATTACGTCTTTGCTCTGGTTGTGTTCTAACGCTACCCATCTGATCTCATTTCGATGTTCTATTATAGTTCTTGGCTTATCATATCATATGCGTGCTAACTGTGACTTATGTTCTATGAGTTCTACGTGTAATTGTTTACCCAAACTAGTTTACCGCCGTCTACATGGTTTCTTAAGCTAGGTCGATATGTTTTCGCGATGTTTTAAAACATAAAAGCCTGTTTTTAACACTGTCTGAAAAGCGGGTCATTCAACCCCGGCTGTTGTTGTTGTTGTTTAAACCGATGCCACAGCAACCCTAGCGTCGGGGGTGTAAGAACTACATCCTGTTTATGGTAAAATTGTTCCTCGATTTTGGTTGAAACCAAATACATATAGTGCTCTGCTGCCACCTCTTGGCGATATTGGTGCGACAAGCTGTTTTTTTTTAAATAGCTCGTTTTTGTTATTGCACCCTGTTTTGTAAAATAGTTCCATCGTCTGGTCGTTTTTGTTATTGCACCCTGTTTGGTAAAATAGCTCCATCGTTTGGTCGTTATTGGTATTGCACCCTGTTATAATTTATTTTATGATTGATAATCTGTTTAATTTAATTTTATTTATTTTAATTTATTTATATTCAATTATTTATTTTTTTATTTTATTTATTTTTTAATTTATTTATATTTAATTATTTATTTTTTAATTTATTTATATTTAATTATTTATTTTATTTTAAATGATTTATTTTATTTTAATTATTTTTTATTATTATTTAATTATTTGTTTTTAAATGTAATTTATTTATTTTATTTTTTTTAATTATTATTATTATTATTATTTTATTTTTTTAAATTCATGCTTTGTCTGTGTGTGTGTGTGTGTGTGTGTGTGTGTGTGTGTGTGTGTTGTGCGCATGAGCGCGTGTGTGCTAAAAGAACAAGCATTTCAAATTCAAGCACCAGTCGCCCTCTCAAGGCTGAGGGGTAGAGATCCAGGTTACATGCTACATGCTACATGCGTATGTGTTTTATTATTCACGGTTGATGTGTGTAAAATCAGCTCGCTAAATTGTCTTTCATGCATAAACAGGTTTTATATTTTCCAGGCTCAAACACCCCGAATATTGAATTGATCGCCTTCCAAGCCATTAATGATGCATGTGAGAACTTATCTTTTATATTGTTTTATAAATTAAAATGAACTTATTTTATTCCAGTTATTTTAACTAAATTTTTAATTTACAGTATCGGCTGTGATAGATCTTACGAAAGATGATGATGACGGTGAGAGTGCTGAACCATGCGGTGAACCTTTGAGAAAGGTCAGAAAGACCATCGATTCCAGTTCGCACGACGATGACGGTGAGATTGCTGAACCAAGCGGTGAACCTTTGAGAAAGACCGTCGGTTCCAGTTCGCCCGATAGCCCGCCAGCCATTCCACTCGCCGCCCCACCAGCCAGTCCTATCACT
This sequence comes from Abramis brama, assembly GCF_963993115.1. NCBI lineage: Eukaryota > Metazoa > Chordata > Actinopteri > Cypriniformes > Leuciscidae > Abramis > Abramis brama. The sequence goes on from NC_139987.1 coordinate 5,362,226, forward strand.
CCACCTGTCACACCTCCTGCCACCCCTCCGGCCATTCTACCTATCACCCCACCTACCACCCCACCTGTCATTTCCCCTGCTACCCCGCCTGACAACCAGTCAGCCACTCCATCTACCAGTGGCGCAAGCAGTCAGCAGCACAGTCCTGACACGACCGGGTTTTACGGTAAGACTAACTACATTATCATAAGTTTAAAAATCCAAATTGAAACAGACTATTAAGAATTTTGTTATTTTTCTACACAACAGGTTCGACCGGAAAGCATGATGATGATGTGACGGCTTGGAATAGTGGTCAACTGGAAGCATGGGAGCGTGGTTCTTGGGCAAGTGAGCTCGACGACAAGGTATCGGTCATAAACACTAATCAAACAATTGATGAAAACAGCGGTCAATCATCGGAAGAAGACGAAGGAGACATTGAGGAAGAAGTAGCCCCAGCGGCAGGATCTCAGGCAGTTGATGATAACGCTGCTACTCCTCTGATGCGTACGCTTATTGGGCCCTATTTTAACGATCTGAAACGCAAGTGTCAAAGCACAAAGCGCAAGTAACTTTGTGGGTGGGTCTTGGCGCTGTTGCTATTTTCCCAGCGGGATAAATGACTCTTGCGCCAGGCGCAAATCTAAAATGGGTTGGTCTGAAGTAGCTTCATTATTCATAGGTGTGGTTTGGGCGTAACGTGAAATAAACCAATCAGAGCGTCATCTCACATTCCCTTTAAGAGCAGACGCGCTTTGTTCTAAAGCGGATTCCTATTATAACGGCGGATTTGCCAGACGCGCGCCAGGAGCTGTTCACAGCCAAGGAGAGCAATGCTCTCGTCAGGGACGTTGGGGATGGAGAAACCCACCCAAATTAACTTCGGTTAAAAAGGTGTATGATAATTTGGGTAAATGTGTAAGCTAGATGTATGCTTTTATAATAAATTGTCTATCTATCTATCTATCTATCTATCATAATAATGTATGATTTGCAAAAATGAAAACTGCTGCTTCTGTGTAGATGAGAGAATCAAAGTGTATGCGCGTTGTGCACACGCTACATTGATTATGGCCAAGCATGCGCCCTTAAATTAGCATATGAATAACATGCACAACTGCCACTGACTTTAAACTATTTTTTCCTGGTTAGTGGCGCAATTGTTTTCTAAACCTGCAAAATAGCATGAAGGAACGTTTGCGCCGGAACACGCCTCCTTTTTTGCGCTGAACTGCCCAGGGAGCGCAAGTTCATTCCCTAGTTTAGCGACGTGCTTCTGTGGAGGGAAAAGCGAGCTTTGCGCGGGTGCAAAATAGGAATGATACATGCATCAGTGTACAAAGTCAATTGCGCTGGGTGCAAGATAGGGCCCATTGATTCAATAGAATCATTGAGACAACAGCTTCGTGAAGCACACAGCGAAACACAAAACCATTTAGAGACACTGCACGTTCAGGTTCGTGACACACAGATAGAAACACGTAGTAGATTAGCCGCATTGAGCGATGATCTTCACAACTCTCAGCTGCAGGTACATAGCAGAATCGATGCGCAAGATCGATTTATTCAAAATCTGGTTGATGAAATATTTCGACGTATCAATAGAAACGGACGCGTGTTCAGCGAACACCATCGTGAACTGGTACTTTTGGTTCATCATCTTCTTCTCATTCTCGTCGAACAGTCAGATGAGTAAAATACATGTGTTCCATTAAATCATGTATTGATTTTTATATACTCTGATTTTATATGCTATGTTTGCTTTGATTTTTATATTGTACTATTTCATTTATGGTTTTATACTCTGATTTTGTACTATTTTATGTTTGATTTTTATACTTTTTTCATATACTCTGATTTTGTACTATTTCATGTTTTGGTCCGAAATCTAAAATGGACGGTGCTAAAAGCTTTAACGCAGACGACACAGAACTGTCACCGGACGAAATTGAAATGCTAAGTATACTTCCTGATTCTTTAGAAGACTATCTGTTTAATTTAGAATCTTCACAACCCTTCGCTAATTTGGATCTTTTCGAATTAGCTGTAAATCCAAATATGAATTTGTACGATCACATGCTAAGTGTAGACGATGATCCTGTTATACAATTTGGCGGTGTTTTAAACAACCAACCACCACCAGACCACCCCTGCGGTAATGATACTTCGCAACTATCCACATCAGGTAATGTCGATTCTACTACACAGACTCTAAGTCGCACAGACATTGACAGGTTGATTCGTGAGGGTGGGGACGTTAACGGATATCATGTTTTACCACGACCTCGTTTCAATAGTGTGACGTTGAGAAGGACTACGAATCTGAGAGAGATTAACTCTACAGATTTGGCCTCTTACCATACACGTTTACACGACATGCTTACTGAAATTGTTAATTTCGCTAGGGGATTTGACCAAAATTCTCCGGTGATCAATATCACATTGTCTGCACCCAGTCTCCAAACACCAGTCAGCGGAGTTTTAACTCATGGTAATAATTACGCCGTGGATTCACTTCTCGATCAAATTGAAAAAGTTTTACAGAGCAACAATCGGTTACTATCTGACCAAACCGTAGAATTTGAAGCCTCCCTAGCCATGAACAGACAAGGCGGGGGCCGTCGAAAACTCATGGACCTGGCCGCTGATCAGGTGATCAAAAGAAAAAAGACGAGTTTATTCTGCCCCACAAATATTTCAAATAATTTGTGCTTTTCCATCTGTATCGCCCATTTCCTTAACCCACAACAGCCCGAGAGTGAGTTAGAAAAACTGGCTGCCGTCATCCAAAAAAGCGTCGGCTTCTCAATCCAAGATCAAATCGGTCTTGACGACATAGCATCGTTTGAACGTGCACTAGGCATTAAAATCGTCGTATTTCACAGATCTAACGCCAGGGTCTTAGAAACGTACAAAAATTCTGACGAACCCCACCCAAAAACGATTTCCCTTTACCCACACAATGACCATTACTACATGATAACGAGTTTGACGGGGTTCATCGGTTCGCCATACGTGTGTCCATTTTGCTACAAAAGTTACAGCAACCGCAGAGATCACCGATGTAAGCACGCTTGCAACATCTGTTTTGACGCCGAATGTTACAGGTTCCCTGTAAGAATCATACATTGCCCCGATTGTTTGCGGTACTGTAAATCTGCCTATTGTTTCGAAATGCATAAAAAAAACTCACCTCCCGGTCAGAAATACCCAGCCTGTGATATGATTAAATACTGCAAACTATGTAACAGACGTTACGACGTTAAACCTGACGACAAGAAAAAAAGTAAACACATCTGCGCCCCGGACAAATGCATGCACTGTCGAGAGTGTCTGACGGCCGATGGGGAGCACCAATGCTTCATACAACCTCTAGAGCCTAAGGAACCGTGTGAGAAATACATCTTCTACGATTTTGAAACGCGTTACGAAAACGGTAGGCACGTGGCTAATTTTGTTTGCGCCATCACATTCAAAGGGAAGAAATTTACTGCTCATGGTACCAACTGCATCGCTAAGCTAATCAACCATTTCAGACAACCTCGATACGAAGGCTACTGCTTCATCGCTCATTACGCCTCCAGATTTGACTCCTTTCTAATTCTGGAGTATTTTTGTAAAGTCGGGATCGAGCTTGAGGTCATAATGCAAGGGTGCAAATTAATGTTCATGTATGACAGCACCTTTGCCCAGCGATATATCGACAGTTACTCATTTTTCCCATTCGCTCTGGCCAAAATGCCCGCAGCGTTAGACTTAACGACGACTGAAAAAGGTTACTTTCCACATCTTTTCAACAGGGTGGAAAATGAGAACTATTTCGGACCATACCCCGACAAAAAGTTCTACAACTACGATAACATGTCTGATAAAGACAGAGAAAAGTTTGATGTCTGGTACAGCACGGTTGAGGGTAAGTTCTTTGACTTCAAGAAAGAACTGTACGAGTACGGCGTTAACGATGTCGTCTTATTACGCGAAGGGTGCATGACATACAGAAAGTCTTTCATACAATGCACCAAACTTGACCCTTTTGCGTTCACGACGATCGCCAGCTGTTCGATGGGGGTCTTCAAAACACATTATCTCGCCAGAAACACACTCGCCCTCACGCATAACAAAGCGTACGTCCATCAGAATAAGGCCTACTCAAGCGGTTCGATCAAATGGTTAGAGTATGTAAAAAAGACTCGAAACGTGGACGTTCACCACGCCGTAAACCATGGAGAAGTATCGATCGGTAAGTACTTTTTAGACGGCTACTACGAGCAGGACGGTGTTAGGCACGGCTTAGAGTACGCCGGCTGTATCTTCCATGGTCATTGCTGTCGCTTTGAACCCCATCAGAGCCACCCCCTGTCGGGAGTGCCCTATGGGGTTCTCAGGAACCAGTTTGACGATAAGATTGAAATTCTGCAGAACGCGTACGGTTTGCAAATCGAAGTTCTTTGGGAATGCGAATGGAACCACATGAAAAAGACCGATCCCTCTGTGATAGAGTTTATGGCCGATTATTCCGCCTCGGAGAGATTGAACCCACGAGATGCGTTGTACGGGGGGAGAACGAACGCCTATAAACTCTATCACAAAGTGACCGGAGATGAGAAAATAAGGTATCTGGATTTCACCAGCTTATATCCCTATTGTCAGGCGATCGAACATCCCCAAATCATTTTCACAAATTTTGAACCGATTGAAAATTATTACGGGCTTATCAAAGCGACCGTGTACCCTCCGCGTAAATTACTACACCCGGTTCTGCCTTACAGATGTCAAGGAAAACTCATGTTCCCGCTATGCAGAACCTGCGCTCAGGACCAAAACCAGACCACGAGTTGTAGCCACACGGACGAGGAAAGATCACTCTCGGGCTGTTGGGTCAGTATCGAGCTTTTAAAAGCCATCGAGAAGGGATATGTGGTGGCCAAGATAGACGAGGTTTGGCATTTTCCACACCAGTCAGACACGTTGTTTGCCGAATACGTAAAAACGTTTTTGCGTTTGAAACAACAAGCGTCCGGCTACCCGTCCAATGTCGTCACGGATGCTGAGAAAGAGACTTACATTCGTGAGTATTTTGAAAAAGAGGGGATTCAACTCGACCCCGAAAAGATTAAGTACAACGCCGCCCAGAGGGCAATAACGAAATTAATTTTGAATTCGCTATGGGGACGTTTCTCTTTAAGACAGAACTTGCCTCAAACTACTCTGGTGAACGACCCCGACGATTTCACCAGAATTGTTTTTGGCAATACCGACACGTTGACGTATTTCTCATTCGTCTCAGATGACGTAGCGCTCGTACAGCATAAACCATCCAAAGAGGATGTTTGCAAGGCGCGCGACGTAAACGTTTTTTTAGGTGCTTTTACCACCGCGCACGCCCGACTGGAATTGTACGAATTGATGGACAGACTCGGCAACCGATTGCTATACTCTGACACAGATAGTGTCATTTTTGTGTCTAGGGAGGGGGACTGGGAGCCTCCTCTCGGGGATTATTTAGGAGATCTGACTAGCGAATTGGACGATGGGGATTTTATAACTCAATTTTCGTCGAGCGGTCCCAAATCGTACGGTTTTGCCACGGCCAAAGGTAAAGTGTGTATGAAAGCTAAAGGGATAACCCTGAATGCTAAAAATTCTGTCTCGAATCCCTGATTGGTCTGGTTGACAGCTATGTGACGTCGCATGATAGATCCAAATACATCCTGGCTCAGAGCGAAAACATTTTGCGAAATAAGAAGTCTCTCACATTGCACAACAAATCAGTCGTTAAAAGGTTCAAGGTCGTGTACAATAAACGTAGACTTTTACAGGACTTTAGCACGCTTCCTTATGGCTACTGATCAGATGATGCAAAGAGGCTCTCAGGATGTTTCCGATTTTGATTTCAGACTTCAACACCCTTTCTCTTGTGTCGTGAGCGGCCCATCAAATTCTGGAAAGTCTTATTTTGTAAAACTTTTGTTGGAAAAAGGTTTGAATATCATTTCCAAGAAAATTGAAAACATTGTTTGGTTGTATGATTGTTGGCAGACTTTGTACGATGATTTACTTCAATTGTATGACATTAAATTTGTGCAAGGAATACCCCAGACTCTGAATGATGATGATTTACTGCCTGTCACCAAGACAAACCTGCTCGTGGTGGATGATTTAATGGAGCAGGCTAGTGGTAACGTGGAGCTTCAACGGGTTTTTACGCAATACTGTCACCACCGCAATCTCAGTTCTATTTACATAGTGCAAAATTTATTTGCACAGGGTAAGTCCAGCCGAACCATAAGCTTAAACACCAATTATATGATACTGTTTAAAAATCCTCGGGACGTCAATCAAGTAGCGATGCTAGGACGTCAAATGTACCCGGGAAACACAAAATACTTTATGGAGTGTTATCACGACGCGGTCGACCGTCCTTTCGGCTACCTAATGATAGACTATAAAGCAAAAACTCCGGAGCAGTACCGTCTCAGAACAAGATTGCTTTCTGACCGTCAAGTGGTTTATATCCCGAAAAGAAGAAGAACGTGATCAAACGTCATGTCCGCCAGACTTTGTAAACATCTGCCGGTGTTAAAACTGCTACATAAATCCAGTCCTAAACAGCGACGTCTTATTTTACAATCGTCGTCCGACGAATTCATTTTAGCGTTGTGTGAAGTGGCGCTTAACATCCTCTACGGTACCATCCCGGTCAATAGGCAACAGTACCAAAAACTGAAAAAGAGAAAAGCCGAAATCAAATTTGTAGCCGATAAAAAAATTGGCATTACGGCCAAGAAACGAGTCTTCAACCAGAAGGGCGGATTCCTATTGCCGCTTCTAAGCGTCGCAGTACCCTTTATATCAAGCTTAATAGCAAATCGATAGGATGGAGTATGCCGAGAAGATGTATTTAGTTCCGCACCATCAACTGGATAAGATGAAGAGTGAAAATGTTCGCGAGAACATTCAACGGAGCGTGGAGAACGATTTGGATGATGGCATAAGAAATATTTTACGTCGCACTGACTTGAATCCGTACGAAAAAGCCAAACTTTACACCAATACCCTGAGTAGGTTTTTGACCATCGTTAAACAAGGCGATCATGAGAGCAGTGTTTTAACGCTTTCGCTACCCAATACTGATCTCAGCCATAAAGACGAACCAGCGGGTGATGATAATAATGTCGAAGACGGCAGAGCTGAGGGGGAGGACATTGTCGATGAAGTTCTGAAGAACGTACCTTCGAGAAGTGTGAAAAACAGCAGATACATATTAGACAAGATGTCTAAAGCTAAAGTGCTAAGTGCGTGGAACGAATCGGGGGAGTTTGTGTTCAGAGGTAAAGCCGTACAAGGGTCGCACATGGTCGATTTGTTAAAAAATGTTACGGCACCGCAAAACATTAGGGATGAACGGAGACCTCGAGGATGGTCGGAGTTTCTACGTGCCTTTGCCGAATTAAACATTCCATTTTCTACAGTACCGAATCAGCAGGTCAGACGCAAGATTAAGTCTCTAAAGAGTAAACCCGGCAGCCCTCCCCGTGTTAGACCTTATAAAAAGACACAAAGATATTCGCCTTACACGGTTCCAAACCCCGAAGACTCGGTGTTTAAATCGCCGGCTCTCAAACGAAAGCGATGGTTGGAATTTTAACAAATAGATTAAATAAAAGACGCTAAAAATATATAATGGTTTCAAGCTTTTTTTATTTATACGTCAAACACGTCTGCACACAGGGAACACAGGATAACATTTTATCATTACAAACATGCGGTCTTAATCTCTTTACAAAGAGGGACACCATTTTATCATTTTTGATATAATCATCGCTGTATAGTTTCATCACATGGTTATAGTCGTAACCTCTGACTAAATGATACAGAAAAAACACACAATGCTGACCACAGGTATCTGATGAAAAATCCTGGACACGTCTGTCGGAATATAACACGTCGACGTTGTTGGCCGTTAAAAAGTTATTGATGGAGATTGGAAAGCGAGGGCTGTTGGGCGGATTGCCAAAACTATCGAAAAAACAAGCGGCTCCCTCTTGGGTTAAATAAACGGCAACCCAATGCTCTCCCGGTAGCCGAGCAGGGTGGGTGTTTATGACGGCCATCGACGGTAAGATCCTAAGCGGTTTTTCGGGTAGTTGATCGCTCGGTAGCACGCCGAGAAAATGAGTCCTGCATGTAATTTTATCCATGATCGCGGTGAGTTGTAGAGTATTCATCTCAGTAGTAATCGACTAGTACTTGTCTCCGGTTAGACACTTCAATGATGCTGTCGAATACGGCGTAAATTAATAAATTAACGGTATTCGGCAGCGGTTGTCTGAATCGAGCTTCGAGTCTGATATTCCCGGACTTGATGAGAGAAATGTGCTGACCACAGTCTTCATCAGGCGTAATATTAAATGCGTAAAGCGTGTATCCGTTCAGGAAATCACCCCTGTCGATAGAGAGTGCCTGGTTTTTAAGATGTCTTCCTGTCGTCATCGCCAACTGATAAAATTCACGCACTGCCGAACCAGCTTCGAAATTAGGCTGTAGAGGCTTTGAGGGGAATTGTTGACCGTCTACATAGACGGCCAGGAACTCCAGATCGTAATGTTTGAATGCAAATGGATTTTTTTCGTAGGAACCGGTGAATGCGTCATTGTCGACCATGGCTATGACGATAGATTTTGGTAGGGTCCCTAAAAACAGATTTTCTTGATTTGAAACGCGTGTACCCTCAGGTATGGAGAAATTTTTTAGAACCACCCTATCTATGGGGTACTTTGCGGTTGTCGAGAGTAACGCCTGGGCGTGCCCCAGTCTCACCGGAGGTGCTACGGCAACTTTCTTGACAAATAGGGACGCCGACTCTATTTTTATTTTGTAAGCCACATCATCGCACCTCATCAGACAGAATTCATCCTTTGCTCTAATTAGGCGTATCTTGATGTCAATTCCATTCAACAAAAGTTTTTCTTGAAAGAATATATCACTGTGTATAGGGGCCATCAGCTCCACCACCTTGCTTTCGCTGGTGTAGGTCGATCTCTTCGTCAACCCCGCGTTACGGCCTACGGGGTCATTCACATCCATGTGACCGGCAGTGTCTTTGTAAAACAGTCCGGCAGAGAAAAGAGATTCCAACGCATCTTTACTGTAGTTGATCAAACTCTCTATGATGCAACGGTAAGGGTAGGTGCTCGAACTCTGTGATATCAGACGATCGCCTAGGGTCACGTCGACTTGTGAAAAAATTGTGGCTCCGGGGTAATTTATTAGGGCAACCCTCGCAGGATGTACGATGTCCGCTCCATTAGGTCTCGTGATTTTCAGGCGTAGATAGAGCATCGTGTTATTTAGGTCCACATAATCATCGCCATTGCCTGCGATAAAAAACTCTAAGGGAGCGGTGTCCGATATGGCGGATAAAGGGGCAACTTCTAAATAGCCGTTTTTCTCAATAACTGTCTGTGTCAGAGGGACCGTAAATAAGTCCAGCTCGGACTTGATGCATTCTCCCGACATACGATGTAGTAGCGCCATGTTAGAATATGGTTTTTACGAATCTGTTGACAGATGCTTTTCGACTAACAGACTTCTTACGCTTTCTGCGTATGACTGGACGCTTCCTTGTTCCGCTTGTTGTCTTCTTCTTCTTCTTACCCCATTGACCACGCCTCCTCACACCCGGTGGTTTAGACATTCTCTTACGTGCCATGACCATCAGCCCAGATCCGTCTTGAGCATTAGCATTATTGCTATGCGCCCGCGTCAATACGTTTGAGACGACGTCGGATACTATATTTTTAGCGGCGGATTTTAGGTGGGGTTTCGCGATGCTAAATCCTCTTTTTAACAGAGGTATGGCCATCCTGAACAAACCTCTGAAAAGTCCTCCTAACCCTGCCCCGTACATAACCCCTCCCCCGGCATAGCCTGGCAAACCCCCGCCGGCCTGATTTCGGCAATAGTCCACATAGTCCGCGGTATTGTGCTCTCTAGGGTTATAGTAATAACTCATTTTAAAGAATAGAATGATTCGTTGGTTTAAAGTGTAGTTTTACGATGACTTTCCCGTAAGAAAATGGTATTTCGCGGTTTTGGTCGTCCTTCAACTCTATGGTAATGCTGGTGATGTGATCCTTGTTGATCGATGCGTAATGCGGGTTGTCGTATCTAGCAATGACCGTGTCGTTGCTTTTACCCGATATATGTACGCATCTCAAAAGCGGGACGTAAGAATCACCGACCGATTGATATTGAATGATGTCGGTGTAAACGTACATTGTGTAGAACCCGGCGTTGATATCGGATTGATGAGGAGCGTACGTGATATGGCTCATAGTAAAATCTGCTTCTTTATGGTAGTTCGAACGTCCGAGAGCATCGTCCGGTATCATTCCTAAAATAGTGGCGAGTCTGCCTTGAAAGCTGACTGAAACATTGGGTTTCGCGATCAGAAACACTTTGTTTTTTAATTCATCGTAATCCAATACGGCCGTGGGGGCTAGAAGTTGATTTATCACGCGGAGGATCGCACGAATGTTCGCGTAGTACCCGCCAGATATGTATAATTCCCTCGATACAATAAACTTGGGTAAGTCTTCTTTAAGCGCGTCTTTGGGGCCCCCACTATTTTTGTATACGGGACTTGTGTACAGGGTGAAATTCCCGTCTTTGTCATTAAAGTTATACCAACTTCTAGGATATTCGATTTCGGCGAGCCCCACCTCCCATTGTCCTTTCAATTGTATAGCTTTTGCTAACCTGGTTGTATAGCCGGATATGCGATTTTCGGGGTAAACCGACCTCGATGCATTGCACGGTAGCGTAATGTAGAACCCTTGATCGTCCATGACTGTCCTTCGCTCGTATGAACTCATCCATTAAACGTCGGGGTGTTTTAAGTCCAACAGTGTTTTTTTATCTATATAACTATTGAATTTTGAAGGCCAGCCTAGCCATTTCACTAAAACAAGCGTAGATTTCCCTTGTTTTTTCTGACCTAAAATCTTTTCCACCTTAAAAGATTTGTTTTTACTCACAATTATTTTTTGCAGCTCTTTTTCATAAAAAACTCCCTCGATGACATCACCGTCATAATCGGTGAGTCTGTAGACCGGGGGTTGTCGCGGAATGCATGCGGATATGGTGAAAAATTTTTCCGTGTAGTTCTGCTCATAACCTTTGGCGAACGGGCCTCTCACTTTAGAAATCCTGACGACGTCGCCGACTTTGAAATTAAATACGGCCCTCTCTGTCTTCTTTATATCCCCGTACAAGTTTTGAAACACTTGATCCTCGTTTACTTTGCCGACGTCCACGGGTCTCATGCTGATACTTCGGTGATAACTAGTGTTGTACCCTTGCATAATGTCTTGTAAAACATCTATGTATCGTCGGGAATTTGTAGCCGTTAAAAATCTCCACATACGACTCTTTAACGTTCTATTAAATCGTTCTACGACGCTGGCTTTCAAATCGGTAGCGGTAGCGAAATGATTAATGTCGTACCTTTTCATTACATCTTGAAATTGTTTGTTAAAAAATTCTTTCCCCTGATCCGTCTGCAATTTCTGTGGCACACGACCCTCTTCGAGTATAGACTCGAACGCTCTAGCGACCTCGGGGCCGCTCTTTGTCTTTAACACGCGACTCCACGCGTACTTGCTAAATACGTCTATGCAAGTCAACAGATATTTATTGCCGTCGTTATCCTTGGCATATGCGATCATGTCGACTAGATCGGCCTGGAACTGGGTATCGACCCCATACACAACCACTCTATTTCGTTTGTATTTTATAGGAGCTGTTTTGTGTAAAGTGTAAGCATTCTCACCAGACAACCATTGTGAAACCTTTTTATCGCTTAGTCGGACCCCGCTATCTTTTAAGACGGCGTCTTTTAATCGTTTTTTACCCCCTAAAGAGCCGGGGGGGTGGAGGGTGTATAATAAGCCTTTTTCATGAGCTCTGACATGCTGCCGTTTCAACCGCTGCAAAAGAATAACTCGTACATGTGGTTTGAATCAATCTTTTATTAAAAAAAGTTACAGGATACATGATTTAAGTAAAATGGCATTAATATAACACAAGTAAAATGGATATAATAGAAGATAGTGAAAATGATTATAATACAATATAGTATACATGGATATAATAATAATAATGTTAGTACAACAAAATCTAAGTAAAATTGAATATAATGATGTTAGTACAAAACGGAATATAGTAAAATTAGATATAACGATGTTACATGCATAGTCTAAGTAAAATGGATCAATGATAGTCTAACCAGAAAAGAAAATCGCGACAGGCCATCATGTTTTTGTCTAGGATGTAATTGACGTACATTTCAACAATTTCACCGATGGCGACATCCATTTCGATAATTTTAACAGCATCGTTCTCATCATTGATGTCATATTCTTCTTTTGATTTCTTCACCAGCTCGGTACACACATCAACCACATAGGTAGAAGTACATAGCACATCGGTGACCCCGAGCGGGAGTTGCGATACACACATCATATCTAGAACCTGTTTTATCATTACACCGGGGGGATCGAAGCCATGAGCGCATTTGTCCGTCAAATCATCCCATGAATTAGCCGCACCTCTTATATACACCATTTGTTTCTTGAAATTTGCTTCACGCGTAGTTGCCTCCATAGGTGGATGACCGTCGCGTGATGCAAAATCGATAATCTTTTTCATCAGTTTGGTCATCTGTCGTCTGTAATGTCCTTTAAACAGGTATTCTATACAGCTGGTTAGGCTACTGGCAGCACCCATGTTGGAGACGGCTTCGTCACTCGCCATTCACAATCGAGAGATCTTCCCAGAGATCAACGACGTCGTGCACTATTTCCTCGCAGGGTTTGTCCAGAAGTCTCGCCCTGATTTCTTCTAGCTTAGCGGCGATGAATGGTTCGTCTTTTAATTCGTGAAGAATAGTCCCGACTGCTCCTTGAATACGTTGGGGTTGAGATTTTAACCCACACCGCTCCAGAAGGGTAGTGATGACTGAATGAAAAAAGGGTTTAAACAGTTTGCCTGAAAGTTCATCAAAATGTGTGTCAAAGTAGTAGTTAGGTGGGTCGAACAGGCAGGAATGTTGCAGTTGACTGGGGTGATCAATCTCACACCCCTCGCAGTCGTCCTTCAGCTTCTTTCCAATGAGATGTTGCAGCAAAACCACTGTCGCGGCTTTTATGATTTTGAATCCCACGTCACTGAAACATCCGTCTGTAGCATCGAAACCGGGTTTAGCATGAGAGAGGTCAGTCAGGTTGCGAGATTCAAGCTTTTTGTTGGATGGTGGTGGTGGTGGTGACCAAGGTTTAGTACAACCGCAGTCGCACTCGATCTCCGGATCCCAGTCTAAGCTACGTTTGCGTCTTTCAGCCAGAGCCCAGTCTTTGCGCAGGTCCAATGGTTCAGGGTTGAAAATGTTACCCGGACCCCAATCGCTTTCAATGCATGATTCAAAGTCTATGCGACGTTTGATAGTTTTAGCCGGAGCCCAGTCTTTGTGTATGCCCAATGGCCCGCAGGCGTCAGTCAGAGTATGGATGGTTGCGTTGTCGTCGGGAGGGTCGAGAATGCTGCCGAAAGAGATACCGCAGCTGCATACATGATGGGGTTCTGAAGCGGCGTCTTCAGCCATGGTTTATAAATGCTGCTTGGAAGGGTCTGGTCGCAGGAATTTATGATAGTTGTAGTAAAGGGGGCGGGGGGTGTTGTAGCACTCAAAACCTGATTAATAGGCGTTATTTGGGTAGGTCTGGCTTGCGAGCTTTAGGATGGCTGTAGTAAATGGGTGGGGATGGCCGAGACCATATGCCGCTCCGTCCACATGTCTCAGGGTGGAACAGCTGCACTTTAATTTTGTTGTATCCGTCATGCATGTCACACCATTTGAACATTTTGTCGATGACTGAAAAAAACATATTCAGGAGATTCAGATCGCCCCAGTCGAACAAAAATTGCATTTCATACAGTTTGTGATGCTCGTTAGGCCGTATGCGCGCAGACCGCTTGTTTTTGAGCTTTGTCTTGTCTTTACAGCAGAATATGTAAACAGAATCAGTAGGGTTCTTGTTAGTATGGTCACCTACCACACGGTACCGGACATTATCGTTTACCCCGTCCCACTCTGAAATGTACAAAGGCTCCTCACCCCAATCATTCAGATCCTTCCAGACACGATTGTAGAAGAGAGTCCAGTCTTTTTCAGGAAATACCAGACACGCGTCTTGCCCAGTCTGAAACTCTCCGACGCTGTCAGTGGTGTAGAGTGTAACAACTCGAGTTGGTTTGTGAAATTTGTATCCGAATACACGATTCCTACCCATTACATATTCAGCTGTAGTCCATTCCGAAATTTCATGGAGAAAACTTGTCAAACGGACGTGTCCGAAAGGTTTTCTCGGTGCCATAGTCAGACTCTCCATCATTTGGTTGCTCAGCTCCGACTCTGAGGATTCAGGAGAGGATGAACCATCCATGGTCATGTAGCTCATGTTTCTGGTGATGGTTTTACAACACACTCCCCCCCATTTATATACATCGCTCTGGAATGTGAGGGTGGACGTCTGTGTAGCAGAGATATCAGTGTTCAAGAAGGTGATGTAAGCGCCTTTGTAAACATTCATTATCTCTTGTGCACACGATGGGTGTATTTTCGGTGTTTGTGATAGACATCTGTTACTGCCATATAACTGAACCGGACAACAAATTCAAACTTTCTGTCAAAACCACATGATCTACGGATAAAAAGGGTCAAATAGGGTCAAAAACTTTCTGTCAAACCAAATGATCTACGACTAGCTAGGACGATAGGGCAAACCCTAACAACATATGCCGGAAAGACACCGGTAGATAAACCTGTCAAACCAAATTATCTACGACTAGCTAGGACGATAGGGCAAACCCTAACAACATATGCCGGAAAGACACCGGTAGATAAAACTGTCAAAACACATGACCGAAGGGTCAATAGGACAATACATATCCATATCAATACACGCTAGAAAGGGCGGGACAGGTCAAAGGTCAACCGGAAGGGCGGTGACCGAAAGTCTTATCTGGGGGCGGGACCGGAAGTCATCAATCATTTTGACACATGGTATAGTATAAGTACTACTGATGTATATCTGACTTTCTTTCCACAAAGATGTTTTGAACAGGGTTCCCACGGGTCCTTGAAATCCTTGAAAGTTTGTGAATCTGAAAAAATGTTTTCAAGGCCCTGGAAAGTTTTTGAAAATAAACATACATAGAGACAGGTGCTTGAAAGTGCTTGAATTTATTTTGTGCAAGAAGTTTTCTGGAAATAATTCCATATTCACTCCAGTTCCCTAATGTGTTATTTCGCCAACACTTCATGGCCTTTGCATACTAGCTTGCTTGATTTACACTAGTTAAGCGCATTTACGTGTTACGTTACCAGGGTTTTTCCTGCATAGAGAATTATGAGGCGGCCGCCTCCGTCAAATTTTGTGCCGCCTCCGGCTCTCGACAATAAAAAATAACTAGGGAATCACCGAAAACGTGAGGATGATTCTGTTTTATTTCATTTAAAGTAAGTGGTGATTGATAGCCTATAGTTGATAATAATATAGGCCTACCTAATGTACTGACGGTAACAATGTTGCGCTGTTGAGGCTCGCGCAGTTATTTATAACATATTATAGTTAAGAAACAATATATAGCCTAAGCCACACGCGACCAGAGCTGTTTGCCTGAATGCCATCAATATTGAAACTGAGACTGATTTCATAACAGTTCAATAAACAAATAGTTAAAATTAAGTCACTTACATTTTAGACGCAATGACTGTTTTTGTTCTGTTTCAGCAGCGAAAATAGTTCCAAACAAAGATCACCGCAGAACCATCGCGCATCTCACAGCAACAGTTGTTGCATTACTGAATGATTCAGCGTTTTGAAAGAATCGGTTGAGTCAAAGATTCAATTACCCATTCATAAACTTCCTCATTCTGAATAAATCAGCCATTTGAACGAATCGTTTGAATGAATGACTCAATGACTCGCTCATTAAGACGGTCGCCTGCCGCCTCCTACTGGCGGTTTAGTTTCATAAAGTATCATTCTTTTCAACATTCCTTATTTGTATATTCAAAAATATTTAAAATAATCTAATTTAATACAGTTATAATTTTTCAACGTAAATTCTTTAATTTGATTGGTAACAGCCTAGTGTCTTATTTTAATTGAATATATTGATCAAATTTAAGAATTTGAAATGAAAGATGGAGCATACATTTAATAAAATTAGGGGAAAAAATGCCCTTTATAAAAGGTACAAAAAAATTTGTGTATTCAAACAGTAATGTAATGAAAGATTGAAACAACAATGAAATTAAACAATTTAGTAAAGCCTCTGTTTAGGCTATTAAGGAATTATGTAATTTTGCCAAAAGAAGAACTTTTATTTTAAATAAATGTTCATTTTAAATCAGCCTACTTCAGTGTGATATGTTACCATACTATCATGCTTAACACTGAGAATTTGAATAATTGTAATGTGATGATCAGATGCAGATATCTAAATCAAAGAATATAGGCGGTTTGCGGGTGGATTATCTATTTTTAACAGTGGATTTGGGTGACTCAAAGTGCACCAGATTAATGAATTTATCTTTAAAATGTAAAAAAAAATCTTACGGGGGGGCATGCCCCCGTACCCCCCTAGAGGTACCAAGCTATACCCACAAAAAAATGTGGGAAACACAATAGGCTATATGGTGATCTACAAAAAATACAATTTTTATTATCTTATTATTAAAATACATTAATAGGATTTTACCACATCCGCCTCATTTTGAGCCAGGAAAAACCTGAGTTATGTTAAGTGTTTCCCGCATGAGGTACTTTGTGTTGTAAGTTGCCATGAAGTTCACGTGAGCATGAAACTACGATGGTACCTCATCGTTTGTTGTTGGACACAACAAATGTGTCCCCGCATTAAGTCCTTGAATTTGAGGGTATTGGACCTGGAAAGTCCTTGAAAGGTCCTTGAATTTGAAGTCAACCAAGGTGTGGGAACCCTGTTTGAAAAATTATCCATTATTGTAAGCCAATATAATGCAAGTGCATACGCCAGAAACTTCATACAGCCTACTCACAGCTTGCTGTGTTGTTCACACAAGATGTTTTCTGCACTTATCATGTGATCTTTACAATGCTCTTGGACTTTTTCGACCTTCAGCATTTTGGTGTCTATTCACTTGCATTATTTGACACACAAACACAAGAGATGGATAATATTTCTAAAAGTCTAGTTTATTTTTTCTAAAATATGTGTTTCATCTGAAGAAAGAAAATCATATACCTTTCGGTCGGCATAAGGTAGATAAAATGAAGGGGGAATCAGTTTGCTCTCCTTTACCTAGTATTATTTATAAACCTTACATGTGATTTAATAAATGTACAATTAAAGGGGTGTTCCAAGCAAGCATCTAAATCCCTTCACAAAGAGCCCTTCCACAAAAGGGTTAGCAAAGGGGGACATGCATGCAATGGTAAATTAACTGAAGTAATTTTATCTTATTGTAATTTTATATTATATTTATGGTAATGTGACCTAGGATGGCAAGTTCCTGTGATTTATTTTAAAACTAGATATGGTGGAAGAGTTCCATTTAACATAGAATAATTGAGTTGTTTGTTTGGGTTTGCTATATTACACACATTTTCATCATACCGAAGTTCCATAGGTAAAACTTTTATTAATAGATGCGTTAATGTAACTACCTGCAGGGTTAAAAGAAAAGACGTCAAGAACACACAAACTTAAAGCCACAGTATGGAATTTTTCTCCACTAGGGGTCGCTAACCTCTGTACAATAACAAAGGCGTAGTTTGATGACGCAACACATGCTAAGAATTATGGATGTTGTCGTCAACGTCAAGCCGACCGATCTAATAATGTTTATGAATGACTGAATACATCGATGCTTTTATCATGACTGTGATATGAAGCAGGTCGGGATTGCTAAGAGACAGCTATCAGCTCCAAACGCGACGCGAGCTCCCGCGGATATAAAAGGAATATGGACATTTCATTCTACCGAACTACACGCAGAATTACAACTCACAGGTCAGTTTATTAGACAAATTAAACTTGTGAGGTAACGCAGCGCTGTTTCACTTGGTCTAACATTACACTAGCACACTAAACTGCATTTGAATGTGTTGAAATGTATGTGTTAGTTTGTCTGTATGAGACTAGCAGTAAGCTAGATCAACATTAGAATAACATACAGATCGTATTTTAACATTTTATCATTGTTGAACTATATAACATTGATTAGTTTTATGTAAATGTGCTCACCTGTTTAATAAAGTACATGTAGGAGAGGTCGAAGTCTCGGACATGGAGCTCTCGTTTATATACTGTCTATGGGAGCTCTCGACATCTCGAAACCACCGCGCTGATATTGATTCTCGTTTTAGTTCTCCTTTTTTATCCAAAGTCTGCTTGCCATGGTCCGTAATGTTTGAACAAAACAACAACAGCGTGCAAATAGACATTGCGAACTCCACAGTTGTCTGCGTCTGTCGCTTTGGTTAATCAGAGGGCTCTGCTCATAGCTCTGGTTACCATGGCAGTACGAGCGGAAATCATAGGCGGAAACCAGGGACAACGCGGATATGACGCCATTGACTGCGACAAACCGGAAATAAAGAAACGTGCCGTGTCTAAAAATTAAATTAAAATTTCTCCTGGTTTGAAAGTTGTTGGAAACAGTCGGGATAATGTAAGTACACAACTAAAAAAAATATATAACATAGATATAGTGATTTTTGCTAATTTTAAAGCAAAAAAGTTACATATTGTGTACTTTTACACAACAACGTACTACAAACGGAAGAGTTTTTTCTTTGTACAGATGACAACGTTATTAAAACGATTACCGTTTGGACAGATCCACTGTGTTAATCTACATGTTCCTTCTTTTGGTGATGCACATTTTTCTATCAGACATAAGTTTTAGATACCAGACAAAACGAATGAAATGTGACCCATGCTAATTAATTCCCCCCTTTTACCTCTCTCTTTTTTATCTTTCTGTGGCCAGGATCCGTCATTCATCAGAACAGCTACCAAGAGAAGTGAGTATTCGTCCTCTACCTCCTTTGTCTCAATGTTATTTCAACACAATTGGTCTCCAAAGTACTATATGTATGTGTTTATATTAGGGGTGTAAGATTAAGAAAATGTCATAATTCGATACAATTGCGATTTTCGATTCAAAAACGATTCTCGATAAATAAAAAAACGATTCACAGTATGTAAATGTAGTTACTTTTCCTATGTAGGTATTAGGGATGTGCATCTCCATAACTGAGGCCGATACGATACGCATCTCGATGCATAGCCAACGATACAATACATTAATGATACATATAAGCAGCTGCCAGTTACCAATGCAATGCAATACAATTCACTATTATTACGATCCGGTGCGATTCGATTTCGATTCAACGCATTGCAAAAATATGATGCTATGCAATTCAATTTGGTATAGATAGTTAACTTTTATTTCTTTTGTTCAGACATAGGGAAAATCATAAAGTAGCTTAAGTGCCATCTGACTTTTAACACATGGCTCTCTCACAATCAAAAGATTTGTTTTCCACAAAAAAAGCAGGTACTGTAGGCTAACTGACCAGAAAGCAGGTGCTGTTATTATGTGCTTCATGGGCCGTTTATCAGTTTGGACCAGTGCAGCGTGAGCCGATCTTGATCAAGCGACACTGTTACTACACGACGCTAGAGATCCCCACTGAAGTAATAACATCGCTGCGAGATCTAGTGAGAAGCATTCATATTTCTCTGTTATTAACGGATCAAACAGCGCTGACGTGGAAACATTGTGCCATCAACAGATCAGCAACATTCACCATGGATTTACTGTAGTAACACTAACTGTAACCATGGAAGTTTGGCAGGAATAGTAGGCTTTAATGCTTTCAAGTTACATTACGTTGGTTTTATTTTGACATAAATAAAATTACTGCCCTCAAATGTTAATCTGAACTAAAATAAACCTTTGTTTATAACTACAATATTACATTTCATTTTTTTCAAGGAGCTGTTTTACATGCTTCTAAGAATCAATTATAGCTTCATCATTCCTCAAAGTAAAAAAAAAAAATCATACTTTATGATGTTAGGTTTAATACAAAAAAAAAAGTTAAAAATATTAAATCAAGGAAATTTCTCTGGCATTTCTTTCTTTTTCCTGTATCGAAAACGTACCAAACCGTGACACAAGTGTATCGTATTGAACCGAACCATGAATTTTGTGAACCGTTAACTTACACCCCTAATATGTGTGTGTGTGTGTGTGTGTGTGTGTGTGTATATGGGGCTGTTTAAATCTGGCCACTTGATGCGTTTTCTCAGATCGGATAGCTATCTGTTTTAAAACAACAATTCCATTTACACCTGGTCTAGGCTTGGGCGATATGCTCCATTTTCATATCGTCTTATCGTCAGCCTGTGAGATCGGCGATACACGATATTATCGTGAGGGGGCGGGGCTTACTTATTTGATTATTAACTTGCTTATTTACTCATCAATTTGCTTGTTTTATTACTTCGTTTTAAATATGAGAATTTTTTTCTATTTTGCTAGCAAAGGTGGAGTGTTTATTAATAGGCTAAATCAGGTTATTTCCCGGTATAGTGAGGTAAAAAAAGATCCTAATCATTCTTGTATCTGACTCAAGAGTATTTCAACATGTCAGCGGGAAATTTACGGACACACATTATCCTCTCATGCCGTTACAGATGCAGCATTTTGCCTGTAGGCTACTTCTGCACGAGATGAGAACACGTTTTAATTTCTTGGGTCAAAAAAAAAAAAAGTGTTGGAGTCTGCGATATATGTGCTCTCTCTGTCTGGATGCATTTCACTTATGCGCACCGCACTTCAATAAGCCCAAATAACGCGGTTTTAAATGCCGGGAGAAATCAGAGGCAAAAATCTAAAAGTCGATCGGTTATACTTAAACCTATGACTTGACTCTGATAAAGGAAAACGGGTTAATGTGTTTACATGACATGCATTGTCAGTTTATTCAGCATAATCGAGTTAATAACGTGCATGTAAACGACGGTGGATATAACGGTACAGCAACTATCAGTTTACTGGCTTAATATTTCTCTTGTGGACTTACATTATTGACAGTGAAAAAATTTGAAGAATATTTCTTGTTAAACAAGTTTGAAGTTGCTTGTGATTTTCACAGATGGCAGAGTTTCACAGATATGCTTCGTGAACTAAAGACTTTTATTAGGCCTAGGCGGCCTATATAATTTTATTGATATTATTATAATTAATATTTTTTAGTGTTATTAGTGTCATTAAATATTTTGTTAATGTGCTATATGGAAACAAACTACTGACGAACAACGATGCCGCGTCTTCATCTTGGCTCTGTATAAGAATGATGCGTCTGTTAAAACAAGCACTCTTGACAATTTGTGAATGGATCACCTTGCAATTCAATTTCGTTGTGGGATGTAGTTTTTTTAGTCAGTTTTAAAAACATTTTCTTTGAGGAGTCCTCATCCGTGCGCGTCGGTGATGTCGCAAGTGTGGTTATGTGGTGATGTCGTTATGAATTTAGGCAAGGCAAATATAATTGTAGTTCCTAATTAATTTAATAACTATACTAGCTTCATAATAATAATAATAATAATAATAATGATTTAATACATTAATGGGAAAACGAGCCAATTATCGTATTGATATCGTCAAAGGCATCTGCCATCGGCGATATCTCTGTCTATCGTCGATACACGATACTATCGTCTATCGGCACAACCCTAACCTGGTCACATAAATGTGTTTTTGCAAAACGGATATAAATCCGATCTTCGATTCCCTCGCTATGCAAATTTAATGACGTTCACGTCACCGAAAGCAACAGATATGAGCTGCATTTTATTGATCATCCGTTAAAAATTCTAAATCAAAGACCGCAATAGGAGAGAGCGCAAGAGCCCTGGTAAGATCATTTCGTTTCTTTACTTTTAATGATGATAACTGTGTGTTAAGCATCGGGGACTTACTTTCACTTTGATTTGTGATAGTTTGCACGTTGGCTTGATGAATAACGTTAGATGGTCAGCGGCGATGCGGCAGTAGCGTCGTCATAACTGGCTATAACATGACATATAGCCTATAACACGCTCACACCTTTATTTTAGAGCGTTTTTGGGAGGAGTAAAATTTACATGATATGTGGTTTCAACAACCAGATGCATTTACACTTGTCCAGTTTCTTCTGGAATGCGGCCCAGACCACCTCCTGAAGTGGTTTGAGCAATCAGATTCAAATGCGTCACAAATGCGTTTCGGAGGGCATTTACACCTGGTCTTTTCAAGATCATATAGCTATCCGATCACTAAAAGTTGTAAATGGCCCCTATGTGTGTGTGTGTGTGTGGAATGCCTTATATCAGGCTTGATGTAATTTTACTTGATTTGTGATTTATTTCATTTAATTGATTCGAGTACTCAAATTTTCAACTATGTATCTCTGCTATAAGCTAAACCACAACAGTGGCATTTGTATTTATTTATTTTACATGTGGATTTTTTTGCTTTGATTGTAGCTGCTGTCATGAAATGGGACCCAGCTGCAACAGAGGCCCAAATAAAGTCTGTAGCCTATCATCTGAAACTGCTTGCTGCTATAAATGAAGCTTGTGAACCTTATAGCAGCCATATTTTGTTAATTGTTATGTTATATTGTTTTAACAACATTTTATAGATTATTTAAAGGGAAATTGTGTTAATTTACAACTTTACTGTTCTGGCTTTTAAGTTTTATTGTGTTAATTTATACTTTACTCTTCCGGCTGTTAAGTTTTGGTCCAGCAGAACAAAATAGTAATAAAAATATATTTTGAGATTTAAATAGTTGATTTCTTGGAGTGATTAGTTTGGTTTACAGGAAAATGGTAAGCAGTTTATTACAGTTATATTGTTAAGATATACAAATGCAAGTATATACACTACACAGTTATTCAATTGAATATTCAATATTATCAATATTCTTTAAAATCTTATTTAGGTCTATGGTCTGTGTGTCTGCAGTTTCATGACACGACAACCATTAACAATGAGTAACTGGGTTTTTCTCAGTGAGAACTAGCTCACTCACTGCCACTGTTTTGTAAATATTTGTAAGTAAATATTTTTTAAAGTTGGATCCTTGCAAAATGCACATATGGGATTTCCATGTCAGTATGGGTCTTTAACAGTCTTTGACATTTCTACTACAGAAAACACGTCTAATACAAGTTTTATTCTGGCTGCCTTTAGATGTCTAACAATTACGTCTGTAGCACGTCTTTACTTGACATCTATACAATGTCCAGAAAAGACGTAAAAAAAACTTTCATTCTGGCTCCTGTGAGGACGTCTTCTGGATGTCTAAGAATGACGTCTTTAGCACGTCTTTAATTGACGTCTATACAATGTCCAGAAAAGACGTCAAAAAACCTTTCATTCTGGCTCCTGAGAGGACGTCTTCTGGATGTCTAAGAATGACGTCTTTAGCACGTCTTTAATTGACGTCTATGCAGTGTCCAGAAAAGATGTCAAAAAACCTTTCATTCTGGCTCCTGAGAGGACGTCTTCTGGATGTCTAAGAATGACGTTTTTAGCACGTCTTTAATTGACGTCTATACAATGTCCAGAAAAGACATAAAAAAAACTTTCATTCTGGCTCCTGTAAGCACGTCTTTTGGATGTCTAAGAATGACGTCTTTAGCACGTCTTTAATTGACGTCTATACAATGTCCAGAAAAGACGTCAAAAAAACTTTAATTCTGGCTCCTGTGAGGACGTCTTCTGAATGTCTAAGAATGACGTCTTTTAGACGTCTTCTAGACGACTTTTTACTCGCTGGGATGCTACGGAATCATCATTTGGTTTGGGGACCTAACGGTGAAAATGAAAGCTCAAATAAGCACCCCTTGGTCAGAGTAGCAGGAAAAATTATGGGAATACAGACACTCAATTCCTTACAAGTTCATTTTGAGATGTCTATGATACAGAATGCCATTAAGATTTTTTCGGACCCTTCACATGTGTTGTGTTCAGAGTATGTGTGATGAACTCGAAGTAGATGTAAGAAGTAGAAGTAGGCTAGAAGTCAAGGTAGGTCAAGGTACTTTTTTATTTTCTCCTGTAGGAGAAATTTGTCTTAGATGAGAGAACTGCTGCAACATCAACCCACCAAAAACATCCATCATGCAAACATTAATATTCATTCCACATAAAGCTTTCTTCCCTAAACTAAATAAAAACACTATTATGAAATAAAGAAAATCAAAACATAAACACTATTAGTTCATAAATTACCTAAAAAGCATGCAAGTCTTGTATTTATATTACCTCTAATCCATTGTCACGGTTCATAAATTCATTGTTTCCTTCTTGTCTCGTGTAACTGTTGTTTTGTGTGTCTGGGTGTGTGAGAGTGGGCGTTACCACTCCTTCCGGTAGATCAGCGATCCAGCTGATCTCATTCATCGCTCCAGCTGCAGCTCATTCACGCACCTTTAAAACCTCACCGCACTTTCCACTCATTGTCAGATCGTTGTTTGATGTCTCCCGTGTGTGATCCTGTTCCCATCGACGTTCCTGTTCGTGTTCCTGTTCCTGTTTCTTGTTCTTCTGGATTTCGTCTTCACTTGGGTCATCACGTCTGCATCACTTCACTTCACGGACACTTCGCTGACCATCCAGTCCCTGTGTCATCAGTTGCTCACCCACTACCGGACTTTCATTCCTCTCATCAATAAACAGAGTTTTTTACTTGCATCATTGCTTCTGTCTTTTGTGACCATGACAGAACGATCTGACCAAGCCATGGAAGCAGCAAGTAATCCATCATCACTCGAGACATTTGTCAATACCAGCATACAGCGAAAGGATCATCAGGAAAAGAATCTCAACGACACAGCAAGAGCAGTTCAAGCGCTGGTGACACAGGTGTCCGAGCTCACCCAGCAACTACAACTCCTGCGAAGTCCCGCTGCGCCACCCACACCGGCCGTTCCCCCCACACCACCAGAGAATGCTTCCCAGTCAGAGCCGTGCCTTCCCATACCTGAGTCTTATGCAGATGAGCCTAATTTTTGCAGGGCATTTTTGACCCGCTGTTCGATGCATTTCTCACTGCAACCTAGGACCTTCTCCAGCGAATCGGCCAAGGTGGCATTTGTGCTCACGCTCTTGACTGGGAAGGCAGCACTTTGGGGAACGGCGGTGTGGGAGAATCAAGACCCATGCTGCACCTCGTTCCAGACACTCTCCACCGAGATGAAGAGGGTCTTCGACCGTGCCAGCACCGGGAGAGAGGCGGCCCGCATTTTAGCGGAGCTCAAACAAGGAGAGAGGTCAGTCTCTGACTATTCTATTGAATTCAGGACTCTGGCGGTAGAGTGTCAATGGAACGAGGAGGCGCAGTGGGACATGTTCCTGCATGGGCTGGCTGACCGCATCCAGAAGGAGATCTACGCCCTGGACCTGCCCACGTCCCTCAATGGACTAATAGAACTGGCACTTCGAGTAGACGCACGTCTATCCCGCGTTGAACGACGGAGGCTGCCCGGTCGACTGGCGGAAGGAGCCGAGTATCAACGGTCCAGCGGCGGGGATGCGGTCAGCCCCGTCTACGATCACAAGCCCATGCAGGTCGGGCGAGCTCGGCTTACTCGGGAGGAGAAGGAGAGGCGGAGATCCCAAGGGCTCTGCCTGTACTGCGGGGCATCAGGACATTTCGCTTTCGGCTGCCCAGTAAAAGGGCAGGCCCGGCAGTAAATATGAGGCTACTGTCGGGTGGGATCTCCGCCGAGAAGACCTCATCTACATCTACGCTCCTCCCAGTAAGACTAAGATGGTCAGCCCACGAGCACGACTGTCAAGCACTGGTGGATTCCGGGGCCGAAGGTAACTTTATGGACTACTCTTTTGCACACAGATTCCAAGTTCCCCTCCTACCACTCACTCGCAAGATTGAAGTTCACGCACTCAACGGCCAAGACCTACCAAACATCTCACTCACCACCGGACCTGTCACGCTCGTCACATCAGGCAACCATACTGAAACCCTGTCATTCTACATACTGGACTCCCCTCTCTCACCCATTGTCCTAGGTCATCCCTGGCTCATCAATCACAACCCCAAGATAGACTGGCAGCAGCGTACAGTGTTGGAATGGAGCACTAAGTGTCATGAGTCCTGTCTTGTCTCTGCTTGTCCGTCTGTTTCTGTCTCTGTGTTTCAGGAGGAGGCAGTGGATTTATCTAACGTGCCCGCGGAGTACCAGGACCTGAAGGAAGTGTTCAGTAAGTCTCGGGCAGCTTCTCTTCCTCCGCACCGTCCCTATGACTGTGCAATAGATTTACTGCCAGGAAAATCTCCGCCTAAAGGCAAGTTATATTCGCTTTCTGTTCCAGAGAGGGGGGCCATGGAGAAATATATTTCTGATTCTCTAGCAACGGGGTTCATCCGTCCTTCCTCTTCTCCAGCGGGGGCGGGGTTCTTTTTTGTGGGGAAGAAGGACGGATCTCTGCGACCTTGTATTGATTACCGGGGGCTGAACAGCATCACGGTAAAGAATACTTATCCTTTGCCGTTGATGTCTTGCCTTCGAGAGGTTACAGGGAGCGTCCGTCTTCACTAAATTGGACTTGCGCAATGCTTATCATTTGGTCCGCATCAGGAAGGGGGATGAGTGGAAGACTGCTTTTAACACCCCCAGGGGGCACTTTGAATACTTGGTCATGCCTTTCGGTTTGTCCAATTCCCCAGCAGTCTTCCAAGCTCTCGTCAATGACGTGCTGCGAGATATGGTTGACCAGTTCATATATGTCTACCTGGATGACATATTGATTTTTTCATCTTCTCTCCAGGAACACGTGCAGCACGTCCGGCGAGTGCTTCAGAGATTGCTAGAGAATGGGCTTTTTGTCAAGGCGGAGAAATGCGATTTTCATGCACAGTCTGTTTCTTTCCTAGGTTACATTGTGTCGTCTGAGGGAATACGGATGGATCCTGAGAAGGTTAAGGCTGTTAAGGTTAAGCTTAATGGCCAACTCCAGATTCCCGTAAGGCCCTACAGCGGTTTCTGGGGTTCGCCAATTTCTACCGGCGGTTTATTCGCAACTTCAGCCAACTAGCCTCGCCTCTGACTGCCTTGACCTCCCCCAGAACTACGTTCAGGTGGTCAGACGCAGCTGAGGCTGCGTTTGCCAAACTTAAGAGTCGCTTTGTTTCTGCTCCCATCCTGATTACCCCTGATCCATCACGTCAGTTCGTGGTGGAGGTTGATGCGTCAGAGGTGGGGGTAGGTGCAGTGATCTCTCAGCGTTCTCCCACAGACGATAGAATGCACCCATGCGCGTTTTTGTCCCATCGTTTGTCCCCTGCCGAATGCAATTATTATAAGGCGTCGCGTCTGAACGCGTTGTTGTCTTTGGAGCTCCATCGATTGATTTATAATTCTTGATTTCTCTTTAAACTCACTTACAACGAACATTTTCTATTTTTCCTCACCTCATAGTTACAACGCGGACTGTTGAGCAGACGCGTCTCAAGCCTATTAGTGATCCAACGCTGGATACTCTTATAGGTTACTCCTGTGGATCACGGCTGAACGCGTCTTCTCCACACTCACTTACAAACAAACATTTTTTCGCCTATCGTGCGTCTACTCTACACCTGTACCACTAAAAAGACGGATTATATCCAAGACTTCAGTCATAAATTAGTATTAATATTGATAGCATCACTGGTAGCGTCGTTGCTAACTTAACTTACTGTCCATCTGTTAAAATGGCGAATATATCAGATGTAAGTAGTCTACCTTTTGGTGCAGGTGAGGACACATTTGAGCTACACGCGTTGCAGTCTGAGCTGGAAGCTGTTGAGAAACAGATCCACGACCTTTTAGTGAGAAAAGCCGAGCTGATAGACCGGCGGTTAGCTCTTGAAACATCACGCGCCGATGCACACAAATCAGTGATTAACGTTACTAACCCGCTGACTCCGACCTCGTCTACTCCGTGCGTTACTCAGCATCGGTCACGAGCGTCGAGGCCGCGATCAGCTATGGTCTCGTTTACGCCGGCTCCAACATGCCACCACGAAGCCTGGATATTTCCGCAGCGGAAGACGCGAGTCAGGTCTAGACCAAGAAAACTCTCTCCGACCCTCCCGGTTTTCGAGATATCCACACAAAACCGCTTCTCCCCTCTTCGCGAAACAGAACGCGATGCTGTGATCATCGGTGATTCCATCGTTCGACACGTACAAGCTACGTTAAATAAAAGTAAGGTGCATAGTCACTGCTTTCCTGGTGCTCGTGTTTCTGAAATCGCTGCTCACGTTCCCGAGATTCTGAACGAGCGCGTCGGAACTGTGGTCCTGCACGCGGGAGGGGCCGACATCAGGCTGCGACAGACAGAGGTTCTGAAGAAAGACTTCAGGAATCTGATCGATACGGTACGCAGCACATCGCCTGATATAACGATCATTGTGTCAGGACCGCTTCCCACGTACCGACTAGGTCATGAAAAGTTTAGTAGATTATTCGCGCTAAATGAATGGTTAATGTCATGGTGCAATGAGCAGAAACTGCTCTTTGTAAATAATTGGAATCTGTTTTGGGAGCGTCCTAGGCTTTACCGTGCTGATGGCTTACACCCAAGCAGATTCGGATCGGATCTTCTGTCAGATAACATCTCCAAAATGTTAAATACCTTTTGACTAGTAACCAAAAGTTCAAATCATAGTCTCTGCTGCACCAAATTAACTGATATAAATAGTGTAGAACATTGCATAGAAACTGTGTCTATTCCTCGTTTAGTGAGATCAAATAATAAATCTACTGCAGGATCTAGAAAAAATCTAATTGTTATTAAACCAGAAAATGTTGCTATTAGTAACCAAAAACAATTTCTAAAGCTAGGTCTTCTAAACATTAGATCACTCACACCTAAGGCAGTTATTGTAAATGAAATAGTCACGGATAATAGCTTCGATGTGCTTTGCCTTACTGAAACTTGGCTTAAACCTAATGATTATTTCGGTCTAAATGAGTCTACTCCATCAGGATACTCCTATAAGAACGAACCCCGTCTGATTGGTCGTGGCGGCGGTGTTGCAGCGGTCTATAGAGATATTCTCAATGTTACTCAGAAAACGGGTTATAAGTTTATTTCGTTTGAAATACTTGTACTAAATGTTACGCTCTTAGATGTTAGAAAAAAATCCATATTATCTCTAGCCTTGGCTACCGTATATAGACCGCCTGGGCCTTACGCTGATTTCCTAAAAGAGTTTGCAGATTTTCTCTCAGATCTATTGGTCAATGTAGATAAAGCAATAATTGTAGGAGATTTTAACATAGACGTATGTAATTTAACGTAGATTATCCAAATGATGCGTTAGGGGCTGCGTTTATAGATTTATTAAATTCCTTTGGGGTCAAACAAAACGTCACCGGACCAACTCATCGTCTTAATCACACACTCGATTTAATTATATCATATGGAACCGATCCAACCGATATAGATATCATTCCACAAAGTGATGATGTCACTGACCATTACTTGGTAACTTGCATATTACGTACTGCTGTAATATGTCATGCGGCGCCGCGTTTTCGACCAGGCAGAACAATCCTTCCATCCACCATAGATAATTTCTCGAGTTGCTTGTCTGATCTGTCTCAGCTGCTGCCTGAACCCAAACAAACAGATGAACTAGAAGAACTAACTAGCACTATGAGCACCATTCTCTCTAGAACATTGGATGTTGTTGCACCCGTTAGATTAAAAAAGGTCACAGAGAAAATTAAAGCACCATGGTACAATAATACTACGCATGTTCTAAAGAGAGAAACCCGTAATTTAGAGCGTAAATGGAAACAAACTAATTTAGAGGTCTTTAGAATCGCGTGGAAAGACAGTATGTCACGTTATAAAAAGGCCCTAAAAGCGGCCAGGGCTGAGCACCTCCGCAAACTAATAGAAAACAACCAAAACAATCCTAGGTTTTTATTTAACACCGTGGCTAGACTAACAAATAAACAGACGTCACCCGAACAAAATATCCCGTTACAGTTTAGTAGTAATGATTTCATGAACTTCTTCACTGAGAAAATAGAAAACATCAGAACCACAATTGTAAACGTTCAATCCTCAATCGCACCTTATAATTCAGCCTCAATTTTCCCCCCGCAAGAACAATTACAGTGCTTTACAACTATAGAACAAAAAGAGTTAAATAAACTTATCACTTCATCTAAAACAACAACATGTTTATTAGATCCTATACCAACTAAACTACTGAAGGAAGTGTTACCTGTAGTGGAAGAGCCTCTCCTCAATATTATTAACTCGTCTTTATCTTTAGGTCATGTTCCAAGAACATTTAAACTGGCAGTGATAAAACCTCTCATTAAGAAACCACAATTAGACCCGCATAATCTAGCAAATTATAGACCCATTTCAAATCTACCTTTTATGTCTAAAATACTAGAAAAAGTTGTGTCCACTCAACTGGGCTCTTTCTTGCAAGAAAATGATATCTATGAAAAGTTTCAGTCAGGATTCAGGCCGCATCATAGCACTGAAACTGCGCTCGTTAAAATCACAAATGATTTACTCTTAGCTTCTGACCAAGGCTGTATCTCAATACTAGTTTTACTTGATCTAAGTGCTGCGTTCGATACTATAGATCATACAATACTCTTAGATCGACTACAAAATTATACTGGTGTTCAAGGACAAGCATTAAGCTGGTTTAGATCATACTTATCAGACCGCTACCATTTTGTCTATTTAAATGGAGAAAAATCGATCATAATTCCAGTAAACTATGGAGTGCCGCAGGGATCTGTGTTGGGCCCTCTGTTATTCTCAATATATATGCTGCCACTTGGAAATATTATAAGGAAACATGGAATTAGTTTCCATTGTTATGCTGATGACACTCAAATATATATTTCATCACGGCCGGATGAAAACGCTAAATTATCCAAATTGACAGAGTGTGTTAAAGATATAAAAGATTGGATGACGCGTAATTTTCTATTATTAAATCCAGACAAGACAGAGGTAATACTTATCGGTTCAAAAAACCGCCCACAGAACCTCTCACAATACAACTTTGACATCGTAGGATGTCCTGTTACTTTATCCTCTACAGTAAAAGACCTGGGTGTTATACTCGATTGTAACCTGTCTTTTGAAAATCATATTTCGTATGTTACAAAAACAGCCTTTTTCCACCTTAGAAACATTGCTAAGCTACGTAATATGCTATCAGTTTCTGATGCAGAAAAGTTAGTTCATGCATTCATGACCTCGAGACTAGATTACTGTAATGCTTTATTAGCCGGTTGTCCTGCATCCTCAATAAACAAGCTACAGTTAGTCCAAAATGCAGCCGCTAGAGTTCTTACTAGATCAAGAAAATATGATCATATAACACCGATTTTATCATCACTACATTGGCTACCTATAAAGTTCCGTATTAATTATAAGGTATTGCTACTGACTTATAAAGCCCTAAACGGCTTAGCTCCAGTCTATTTAGCGGATCTTCTATCACCCTATAATCCATCGCGCTCTTTAAGATCAATAAATTCAAGGCTTTTGGTCATACCTAGGATATCCAGATCAACCAAAGGAGGGAGAGCATTTTCACATTTGGCTCCAAAACTCTGGAATAGCCTTCCTGATACTGTTCGTTGCTCGGACTCACTCTCCCAGTTTACAACTAGATTAAAGACGCATCTTTTCAGCCAGGCATTCATATAATATTGTTAATCTCACAGTTTCAAACTACAATCCGGCCTCTAGTTCATAAATGCCAGAGGAGAACTGGCCCACGACTGAGCCTGGGTTCTCCCAAGGTTTTTTTTTTTTCTCCATTAGGTCACCTGATGGAGTTTTAGGACACCATTAGGCCGCTTGATGGAGTTTTTTCGGTTCCTTGCCACTGTTGCCTTTGGCTTGCTCAGTTGGGGATATTTTGGGGATATTTAATTTTATTCTATCAATCAATAAATTCCACTAGAAACAAACTTTGTTGTATTATTTTATTTTAATACTGTGAAGCTGCTTTGATACAATCTGTATTGTGAAAAGCGCTATACAAATATACTTGATTTGATTTGATTTTGAATTATGACATTGGTAACAGAGAATTGTTGGCGGTCAAGTTAGCGTTGGAAGAATGGCGCCACTGGTTAGAAGGGTCGGGGGTACCTTTTATCGTCTGGACAGACCACAAGAATTTGGAATACATTAAGACTGCCAAAAGATTGAACTCCAGGCAGGCTCGGTGGGCACTTTTTTTCGGACGTTTTGATTTTACACTCTCGTACCATCCGGGTTCTAAGAACATCAAACTATCGTTATCGTGAATCCGACTCTTTATCGTGCATTTTTGACCGTTCCGAACGCCTGTCTACTCCCGAGTGCATTTTACCCGAGAATCTATTTGTCTCCACACTCGTATGGGAGGTCGAATCGAAGGTCAAGAGAGCCTTAGAAGGGGTAACGCCCCCGGCCGGTTGCCCACCGAACCGCTTATTTGTACCGGAGGGATTACGGTCCGACGTTATTCAGTGGGGGCATTGTTCCAACGTGGCTTGTCATCCAGGAGTTAGTTGTACCAAGTTTTTGGTCAAGCAACAATTCTGGTGGCCACTCATGGCTCGTGACGTTCACAGTTTTGTTTTGGCTTGCTCTGTTTGTGCCCCTGGTAAGACTTCCAGTCGACCCCCAGATGGGTTACTCCAACCGCTGCCTGTCCCTTCGAGACCCTGGTCCCACATTTCGCTAGATTTTGTCACCGCGTGCCACCATCTTGTAGCAGAACTTCACCTGCAGTTAGCATCCCATTGACTCCCATTCATTTTGGCGTCACTTTGACAGCGAATAACTTTACATCTGAGGCGTTTGAAGATTCCATTTGTCCATTATTTATTTCTAAAGAAACACGACAATGTATAAAATGCTCCATTACCTTGTAGCTAATGTTATGGCCCCGTAGAAGCAGTTTTTGTAAAAGTAGGTTAACGATTGCGTCATAACCACACGACTCTCTGTCGCACAGTAGAGAGATTACCGTTTGGATGGGAGGAGAAGCTCGCGGACAATCGGGGGGACGTGGAGGCAAAATGACAATATAATTAATCAGAATACCTAGCAAAAGTTGCTCCTGCTTCAAGCTCATGGACAGCTCCTACTCACACTCTCCGTCTCTGCAAGATTCGGAAGGGAATGATTCTGATTTCTCTTGGCACAGCTACTAGAAGACAGACGGGTTGCTCACGTGGTCCGTGTAACGCTTTGCTCGGTTTGAGTCTGCGCGTCAGGAAAGGAAGTGCTAAGAAATCGCTAAAAATGGGCTTCACTTGTTTCAATTGAGATCCAATGAGATGGCTCTGTCCACTTCTTATACTGTCTATGGTTTCATCCCCAGAGCAATGGTCAAACTGAGAGAGCCAACCAAGATTTGGAGAGAACGTTGCGATGTCTGGTTTCCAAGAATCCTTCCTCTTGGAGTCAGCAATTGTCTATGGTGGAGTACGCACACAATACGTTGCCAGTGTCATCTACGGGCCTATCTCCGTTTGAGTGTAGTGTAGGTTACCAGCCACCAATTTTTCCTAGTCTGGAGTCCGAAGTCGCGGTCCCCTCCACTCACGCCTTCGTCCAGAGGTGTCATCGCACTTGGACTAGAGCCCGCGAGACTCTACTCCAGGTGGGAGCGCGCACTAAGGCCAAAGCCGATCGCCACCGGTCTAGGCCTCCCGTATACGTCGCTGGTCAAAAAGTGTGGCTTTCTACCAAGAACATTCCTCTCCGCTCCATTTCTAATAAACTTGCTCCTAAATTTATCGGCCCGTTCACTGTCACCAAGATCATTAGTCCGGTGGCAGTCCGCCTCAACCTCCCTCCAGTGTACAGGAGAATTCATCCCGTGTTTCATGTATCCAAAATCAAACCTGTGTTTTATTCTCGAATTAATCCGCCAGCCCCGGTTCCCCCACCGCCGCGACTCATAGACGGGGAACCCACATATTCGGTAAATCGTATTCTGGACACAAGGCGGAGGGGACGCGGAGTCCAGTACTTGGTGGACTGGGAAGGTTGCGGTCCGGAGGAGAGAAGTTGGGTACCTGCCAGAGACATCCTGGATCACTCCCTTATTGATGATTACAATCGGCAGGTAAGGGAGTCTGGGGACGCCAGGAGGCGTTCCTAGGAGGGGGGGTACTGTCACGGTTCATAAATTCATTGTTTCCTTCTTGTCTCGTGTAACTGTTGTTTTGTGTGTCTGGGTGTGTGAGAGTGGGCGTTACCACTCATTCCGGTAGATCAGCGATCCAGCTGATCTCATTCATCGCTCCAGCTGCAGCTCATTCACGCACCTTTAAAACCTCACCGCACTTTCCTCTCATTGTCAGATCGTTGTTTGATGTCTCCCGTGTGTGATCCTGTTCCCGTCGACGTTCCTGTTTGTGTTCCTGTTTCTTGTTCTCCTGGATTTCGTCTTCACTTGGGTCATCACGTCTGCATCACTTCACTTCACGGACACTTCGCTGACCATCCAGTCCCTGTGTCATCAGTTGCTCACCCACTACCGGACTTTCATTCCTCTCATCAATAAACAGAGTTTTTTACTTGCATCATTGCTTCTGTCTTTTGTGACCATGACATCCATAGAATTCATTCCCCACAAGGATTTCACCTCAGATTAATTCAAGTTTGTGAACTTGAACACGAGATTCGCCGCACTTGTTCTAGGCTTATCTGGTTGCATTGGAAAAATGCTTGTTCTTGATTCTATCCGATTATTGCAACATGAAGTGTTAAAGTAGCACATGCTTGTGGCTAAAGCTAATCTATATTATCGGTAACATACTTTCACCGTTCACCGCAGAGATCTGTTATTCAACACTAACAACATCGTAGCTTGATGGTCCTGTGAAGGAGTGTGGAATCATGGGATGGGAGTCGTCATCTTCACCTCCAAAACCAATGGAATTCAGTACGACGGGAGCAGAAATCATTTTCATGAATGAGGAAGCACACTGTACTTCATTGCTTAGCTGCACACGGCATATGACTCCCCTGACCAGACTACACTAGTCTTAATACTAGTCCTATGGTTATATAACATGCTTGTTGTATCAGATTTTGTTGTCGCTAGTCGGAGCCATTGCTGTATTTTTCCTCTGCCAAACTACAATAGGTTTAGCAATAGTTCTGTGATATACAATATGCTTGTTGTATCAGATATAGCTGCTGCTAGGGGTGTAAGCTTCCCCCAACAGATCCCATACACTGGCTACAGCAACACGCTTGTTACAATGTGTCCTTGCTTGCTCCAGCTTGGGGTGATGCTTCCCACATTATATTGGATCTGTAGTGCTCAACATGTGCGACTAACATCAGGATGTATTAACCATTCTATCAGCATCAGTCGTGTTGGTAGTGTGTAAAAAAAAAAGGCATCCAGAATTTCGCTGTCAGTTTGTGTTGGGGGATATTGGCATATGGTTTTGTTTCGGGGGGTTATCACTGCTCTCCCTGCTCTTATCCATGCTAGGCTGCATGAATGCACAGGGACTTCTTGCCCAGAACAGAACCATAACGCTAATCCAAACTGAATGCTAATAGTCAATCGTATTTGACGATAGTGGTCCTGACAGATATCTACTGTAATGGAATACTAATATTTTTTATGTTTTAAAAGCTACAACAATTATGAAAATATGACACGTTTTTGGTGAGTTTATAATGTAATACATTTTTCATAATGTAAAAATTGTTATTACATTGTGAGCTCAAGATTTTATTAAGTTTTGATAAAATGATTACATTATGATGCACAATATTTTGTTACAATAATGTATGTAAGATATAATGTAATTATTCATGTAATAAATGTGATACCACATTATGTGCAGTTATCACATTATGAGTTGCTACAACATAGTATACGTTTGTAAAAATATGTATTGTTTTTGTTAACAAAGACATTCTTAGGGAAAAAGTAATGAAGTATTGATGCACTCTTGATTAATTGATTTATCTCAGTGGTTCTCAACCCTCTTCTTGGAGCCTATTTGTAAATGTAAGCTTATACTTCTAAAATACAACATACCAAAACAGGGTGTCCGCGCGGTAGTAAAAAGTAGTAAAAGGTAGTAAAAAGAATCTACCAAAATTAAGGCCCTTGAAAGGTAGTAAAAGGTAACAAACGCAATTTGACCTGGTAGTAAATTTTTCATCACCACCTCAATATATGAGTTTCCATTTTTTTGCTTAATATTTGTGTCTCCATATTTTAACTTCATCTAGCATAATTTAAAAATATATACAGTGCTAACAACAGGACCTGACGGGCTCGACATTAACGCTTGTCCGCTTGTCTGAAGTGGATTTTTTGAAGGGACAAGTAAAAGAGAATTTTCCTTGCCCGACCGGACAAGTAGCCTGATTAAAAGTCAACAACAAAAAAAATAACTAGGGAATCACTAAAATGAGAGAATGATTCTGATTGTATCATATTTATTGTAAGTTGCGATCGATAGTGTATAAGTATTACTGACGGTAACAAGGTTGCACTGTTGAGGCTCGCGCAGCCTCTCGAGGAGAAGTCCAAACAAATGTAAACTCAGTTTAAACTCAGTTAACAACATACTGCCAGTGCCACAATTCAAAATGTGTTTTAATATTTTTAACATATGATGCAGTTTAGCAACCTCACACGACGAGTGCACGGCGAGTGTTTTCCTGAATACCATCACGACTGAAAATTTGACATTGCTTTCATACAACAGTTCAAATTAAGTCACTTACATTTTAGACACAATATTGACTGTTTTTGTTCTGTTTCAGCCGCGAAAATAGTTCCAAACAAAGATCACAGCAGAACCATATCGCATCTCACAGCAACACTTAACCGTGTTTTCATTACTGAATGATTCAGCGTTTTGAACGAATTGGCTGAGTCAAAGATTCAATGTCCCATTCATAAACATGTCTCATTCTTGAATGAATCAGTTGTTTGAACGAATCGTTTGAATGAATGACTCAATGACTCGCTCATTAAGACGGTCGCCTGCCGCCTCCTACTGGCGGTTTACTTTCATGTTTAAAAGTATCATTCTTTCCAACGTTTCTTATTTGTATATTCAAAAATATTTAAAACGATCTCATATTCATAACATTATATAATGCAGTTGTAAATTTTCAGTGTAAATTTATTTAATTTGATCAGCCCTACCTAGGGTAACAACAGCCCTATATTATCTTATTAGGCTATTCCAATTTAATCTATTGATACCTGTACAATTCAAAACTAATGATGAAGCATACATTTAATAAGATTTGGGGGGTGGGGGTGGCACCATATCTGCACCTTTAAAGCCCTTTAAAGGTGCAGATATGACAATATGCAGATTTAAATATATCAGAGCTGATTGAACACAGATGAGGATATTTCTTCAGAATAAATTATATTTACAGCACACACACACCAAAAAAATTCCGGACAAGCAACTTTTTTACTCGGACAAGTGAATGACAGATTTACTTGTCCAAAGGACAAGCACATGAAAAGGCTTAATGTCGAGCCCTGAGTGAGTCGGAGTTGATAGCAATGACAAAGTGGCAAGGTTATTATTCACCTTATTAGGGCTAAGGGCTATGGTTAGGATAACTCAAGGGCTAGGGTTAAGATAAGGACAACTGAAACTCAACTCGACACTACAAAAAAAACATAATTGACAATGACAATACTTAATGATCACAATTAACAATGATCACCCCCCCCCCCCCCCCCCCCCAAAAAAGGGCTGCTGCTTGATGTCGTGTTGGTAGTAAAAAATATTGTGGAGGTGGTAAAAAAGGTAGTAAAAGGTAGTAAATTCATCTCTATGATTCCTGCATATACCCTGCAAAACAACAACAACAACAATAGATGATAAAAAGCAGTTCATCTTAAATCCATTCTTCATGTTTATTATTTAGCCTGGTCTAATTTAAATTTCATCAGTGGAACTTAAAAAATTATGTTTCATTCAAATCTGTCCTTAATTTTTTCCCAAATCACACACTGCCATTTCTCCACTGATTGTTTACAGAATATCCAAACACTGAATATCAGAAGCAGACATGAATATAAATCAGTAATACATCTGAAAAGAAACAGATACTTACCCTGAATTGGAAATGTTTCTCTGATGTCTCTGATGTATGAGGAGGACCAGCCGGAGCCCCTCTCTCTTTTATCTCCATCTCTGGACTGTACCAAACATCAGAGGGGAGGGTGGTATGATCTTAGTTTCAAAAAAAGAGATTACATTAGAAGAACATAACGTCCCCATAAGTCTCTATTATAGTGAAGGATTAAAGTGTAATACTGGCTATTTCCGTAAAATTAACAATAACAGTATTTTGAAGACTTTCCACTTTCAGTTTCATTTTTCCTTTCAGTTTCATTTTTCCTTTCAGTCATGTGATTTGCAGGAACCTGCAGAGTTCAGAGTGACAATGCAGATCTGGAGATCTGTCCAATTTCCCTTCATCCTCTACTTTGATCTTCGGTTGGTCAGTTCTGCCAAACTATTAAAATAACTTTAAGCATTGGGACAGAGGGCTGTATAAAGCTGTTAGGTATGAATTCAAGAGATCTGTCTGGCTAAATGAAAATGAAAACAATTTTAAAAAAGGAGAAGCAGCAAATAAGAAGATTGTCAAAACATCTTAATAGATACATTTTTGTTAATGTCGCAGCTTATGTCACACTCACAGAATGCAATATATTCTATCTTATTTACAATGTTGTGCTCTTATGTGACCGCCACAGCTGTAATGGCAGAAACCTAAAGCTTAACTTTTGCTGGATTTCATTCACACACACACACACAAATAAAAATAAAGATTTTCTTTTTTTTTTTTAGGCTAACCATTTAACTTATATCCAGACAATCACAACTGAACTGGCCATAGTGCGGCCCGTAAATAAATATAAAGATTCATGGGCGTTCTGCACTTTTCTACAGAGGAAGTCCTGGTAATTCTGTAATACTTCATAATCTACTGTCAGCCTCACAGCTTACATGTGGTTTCATTTTTATTTGCAAGGGGGCCCAGAATCTCTTTTTAAAGTAGACCTACATTCAGACACTAATTAAAATAATTTATGATTTCTGTCTTTTTTTTTTTTTTACATGCAATAAATATTGTATTTACCTCCTTTAGAAACAAACACTGCTAATAGGTATTAACAATTAAATTGTAAAGCATCTGCGTGAAAACAAACCTGGAAAGAGATGTGAGGTTTTGGGGAGAAAAAAGAGATTTTTAGTGCATTGAAAATTGAATCGTGAGTGCAGACCACAAATTCATAGTATTTGTTGTCTTTTTTCATACTGTTACAGCAGAATAAAAGGGGAGGGGGGGGGGGGGGGGGGGCGTTATGTTATTCCAAGCGTTATGTTATTCTCCTGACTTCTGAAAATAGAATGTGTTTTGCGCGCTACGAAGACTTAAGGTAGAACTTAACTAAAGGTATACCATTACTACGCGTGTTCCCCGAACTATACCTTAGGAAGCTGCTTAAGATATACCTTCTTACGTGCAACGTTACCGGGTGCTGTCCGTGGCGATGGTGCTGAATCTGCTGATATCGACGGCTCGAGAATCAGTTATTCTCTCGTGCAGGAGCTGCTTCAATGCATTATGTGAGAAAGCGATGTTAATGAAAGAAGAACTTCAGAAATAGTTGAAATTGCATTTATTAGGACTCATGGGATATTATAAAAAATAATCCAAACTATAATAGCCTATAGCCTACATATTTTAAAATTGTATCATATATTGCTGCCACAATAATTATTTTAAAAAAATTACGTGCTTTCTTCTCTTTCCCATTTTTGTTCGCTGAGGTGGAGCTGCGATGAAATAGTGTTCTTGTAAATACTTTCCAGCATTTCAGTAATAAAAGTGTACATCTCTTACATACGGTACTCGGTAGTGATCAAAAATGATTTAAACAGTGAATTTTGAATCTCTTCTTGTAAACTCAGAGATGATTCAGACGGTAATTAAATTACCACACGACCTGTTTGGGTGAGAAAAAACACTGATATTATGGATTCGGATGGCAATAAAATCACTTACCCCTGTAAATGTTTAAAATACCGTACAAGCCCAAGATAAACAATTAGCGTCCGAATAGGACTTAGGCCTAACTGACAGTTTGCTTTCACTGGCCTTTGAAAGCCTCCGCGAATGGCGCCGTCTTAGAACAACTATTCGCTGTATCGCTGCCATAGTTTGAGCAAACTCCCCACCACAATCATTCCCTTTAAATAGACTATTAAGCCTTTAATAGTTCGGCAGCTGATGTACCTTTGGATAATATAATTAAAAATCTAACAACAATCCATATAATGACAATTTTATTCTTTGCATGAAAACACTTGAATTAGCCTAACTGAACACTCTCTGTGTGTATTAAAACTTCAGAATTATATTCGTATAGACCTGCAACAGTGATAAGCTAAGACTGGTCCAGACCAACCTTCCGAACGCATGACTTACAGAGGGTATACTTAACTAAGAATGTTTCGGGAAACACGTACGATAAGATACAGCTTAAGGTGTAACTTAAGAAGGACGTAGCGTTAAAGGTTTCAGGAAACCCAGCCCAGCCCAGTTATATTTGTTAATCAACATCACAAAAGTAAAAGTGCATTGATGTATATTTTTGACCAGAGTACAAAAACAATTCATAAAACTAAATTAACTCAAACATGTAATCAGTTAATAAGTAACTGTAATCTGATTATTGGCATTTTAAAATGTATTACAAGTACTGATTTTTGTAATCTGACCACATAATCCATATTACATACAATTTGTTACTACACATTATTCATTGATATGGGCCTAACCATATTCCAAATAATCCTTTTTATGTACAATGCGAAAGGAGTTCAAAATAATATGAACAGAAGAAGCTACAAATCATCACATTTATTCAAGTTAATGAAATAACATGAAATAAGGCATTTAAATAATTAGCGCTTTACTACTACTGTACACCCAAAGCGCTTTACAATCATATCTGGGGGTCTCCCCTCAACCACCACTAGTGTGCAGCATCCACTTGGATGAAGTGACGGCAGCCACAGCACAATGGCACTAGTGTGCTCACCACACACCAGCTATAGGTGGAGAGAGAGAGAGAGAGAGAGAGAGAGAGAGAGAGAGTGATTGAGTCAATTCAGTGGATGAGGATTATTAGGATGCCATGATTGAAATGGCCAATGGAGGGAATTTGGCCAGGACAGCGGGGGTTACACCCCTACTTTTACGAGAAGTGCTATGGGATTTTTAATGACCACAGAGAGTCAGGACCTCTGTTTAACGTTCATCCGAAGGACGGTGCTTGGTTCAGTGTAGTGTCCCATTCACTATACTGGGGCATTAGGACACACACCGCAGCAACCTGGTTTTCCAGGAGGTCTCCTATCCAGGTACTGACTAGGCTCAACCCTGCTTAGCTTCAGTGGGCAACCAGTCTTGGGCTACAGGGTGATATGGCTGCTGGCTTCACAGAGCACAATCACAATGAGAGTTTTCAAGTTTCATGATCACTCTTCTCCTTTTGCATTATGTCTAAATGAATGAATGAATGAATGAATACATGAATGAATGAATGAATGAATGAATGAAAAGAACTGAAAACTGTCCAGTGAATTCCGTGAATTTTATACTCTTTATTATGTACATAAATGGACCAGAGTGAAGGTATTTAGACAAGCTGTGAACCTTTTTTTGTTTTTAGACATTTGAATATAACTTTCAAAAAAGTCCATTACAAACGTTACTGCCGCTTTTAGGCGATGAGAAATCTTTCAAAGGCTAGAGCGACTAGACTGTCCCATTAAACAACACTCAGTTCGACCGTTGTGGAAAAATGTAAAGTGAGTGGAAATAGGGTGGACCTCAATGCCTACACTCAAATTACATAATTTTACAATAGGATAAAAATAATTTGATAATTAAGATTTGTTAAATTTGATTCATTGTCAGCCGACAGTTTCATAAAAACAAAATTCATTAAATAAAACAAACAATAAACAGAATAAGATCAATGTAACAAGGTTTGTTATTCAGGGAAGGAGAAGACGGGAACTGGCGAACCTTTAAACACTTTATCATAAAATACAAAACTAAAGTAAAAGCGGAAGGTCCTCACTGACGACTGCCACACACATATAAACCAAACATAATGTAAAATAGTCCAGGCCTGGGGCCTCATGTACAAAGACTTGCGTTGAATTCCTACTAAAACATTGCGTACGGACAAAGCTGTAAATGTGCGTACGCACAAGAATCTCTGCGTAGGAAGGATCCCACGCATATTCTCTTTGTACATCCCAATTAACGTAAAATTGAGTGCACATGCACAAGCACAATGCCCCACCCAGTCTCCTCCCTTAATTAAATCAATTTAAATATGGTAATGAGTCCACTTTGGCAAAAGAAAGCAGTAAGAAAATGTCTAAATCAAGCGGCAAGAAACAAAACTTTACAGAAAGTGAATTGGAGGTGCTACTATCGGAGGTAGAAACGAGAAAAAATATTTTATTTGGAACTTTGTCCGCCGGAATTAATAACAAAAGGAAAAAATATTAGTGGGAAATCTGAAACGGCTGATAAGCCAGTCATCATCCTGGCCCAGAAAATCATTGTGGTCCCTAAAAACTCGTTCTCTTCGGATTCTGCCATTAGCAATGTCCTCTAATAAGGCCAAAGCTGCCATTGCCATAGACTAAGGGTTGTATCAATTTGCATATGCTTTTATGTTCTTACTTAAAGGGATACTTCAGGATTTAGCATTAAGCTTTGTATTAGTAGAAAACCTATAGTATTTTCGAATTACTGTGCTTTCCACCCTCATATCCCCCTGAGACGAGAGATTTATGTATTTTTTGTCTGGAAAAAAATCCTCCGATGATGCAAAAATCGTCATTTTGCATCATCTGAGTGAGGATTTTTTGGCCAGAGGCTAAAGACTACAGCCAGTAGTAGGGGCTGTCCCGCATGTTTTCAACCCGCCCATAGAGGGTGGGATCTCTTCACAGAATGTACACAGTGTACATTAGATAGAGTGACACTGAAAAATTGTTCTTCTTACTGGCAGAAGATGATAGTACAGCGCACTAGCGGCTAAATATGTGTTAGCTATTCACAACGCCAGAGTCAGCTAGAGAGATCCACTGTATATATTCATTTATTAAGATAGATTGTCTATTTATCTATCTATTTGTATATGCCACTGTACATATGACATGATCTATACATTTGTTTTATTATTTACATTCATTGTTATTATTATATATATGTTGATGCTTTGGCAACATTGTGTTACACAGTCATGCTAATAAAGCTCATTTGAAAATGAAAAATTGAAATTGAAAAAAAAAAATTGTCAGCCGTATTTCTTTGGAAGCTAAGTTAACAGGCTCTTGTTCTGTGGAGGGGTTACCATCCTCTTTTTCCCGGACATGTCCGGCAGTTGAGATCGTCCAAAATGTCCGGGATTCGGCTTTTGCTTTCTGCGGTCGCCATTCATTGTTTACATGCACACCTTTTGTTTCAATCTAACTGAATTCATTCCGATTGGTGAATCTGAATGTAGTGTTTACATGAACGCTAAACAAGTGATCGGTTGATGTGCGTTTTAACATTGCTAAGAAAATTCCCGCTCCTCCGTGAGAGATGCGAGACCGGTGCGTCTCAGTAATGACAGCCTCGTCCTGCTCGCAACATGATGAATGGCGACTGTAGAACGCAAAAGCCGAATCCCGGACATTTTGGGCGATCTCGAAATCCCGGGCAAACTCATCACGGAGACTCACTAGTAGCCTAGCCTTGTTGTTTTCAACTGCGCTCTCTTACCAGTATGTTCTCCCCTTCCATTTCCTGCCAGATTATTCTATTATCATTATACTTCTCACTTAAATCCGATCTTCAGTTCCCGCGCTATATGCAGATTTAATGGAGTGCACGTCACAGAAAGCAACAGATATGAACTGCATTTTATTGATCATCAGCTAAAATTTCAAAATCAAAGACCGCAATAAGAGGGAGCAGTAACAGCCCTGGTAAGATCATTTCATTTCTTTACTTTTAATGATGATGATTGTGTGTTAAGCGTCTGCGACTTACTTTCACTTTGATTTGCGATAGTTTGCACGTTGTCTTGATGAATATGCTCAAGTTGCTCATCTGCGGTGATGCGTGTTCCAGTAGCGTCGTCATATCTGGATATAACATAGCCTATAACACGCTCTCACACGTTTTTTTATTTATTTATTTTTTTTAGCATTTTTGGGAGGAGTACAATTTACATATGTGGTTTCAACAACCAGATGCATTTAGACTTGTCCAGTTTCGTATGGAATGCGGCACAGACCTCCTCCTG
Source organism: Abramis brama (assembly GCF_963993115.1). Taxonomy (NCBI): domain Eukaryota; kingdom Metazoa; phylum Chordata; class Actinopteri; order Cypriniformes; family Leuciscidae; genus Abramis; species Abramis brama. The sequence goes on from NC_139987.1 coordinate 5,406,796, forward strand.
AAGTGGTTTGAGCGATCAGATTCAAATCCGTCTTGAATGCGTTTCGGAGGGCATATACACCTGGGGCCTCATGTACAAAGACTTGCGTTGAATTCATACTAAAACATTGCGTACGGACAAAGCTGTAAATGTGCGTACGCACAAAAAAACCCAGATGTATGAATCTCTGCGTACGAAGGATCCCACGCATATTCTCTTTGTACATCCCAGTTAACGTAAAATTGAGCGCACATGCACGAGCACAACGCCCCACCCAGTCTCCTCCCTTAATTAAATTAATTTAAATATGGTAATGAGTCCACTTTGGCAAAAGAAAGCAGTAAGAAAATGGCTAAAGCAAGCGGAAAGAAACAAAACTTTACAGAAAGTGAATTGGAGGTGCTACTATCGGAGGTAGAAACGAGAAAAAATATTTTATTTGGAACTTTGTCCTCCGGAATTAAAAAACAAAAGGAAAAAATATGAGTGGGAGAGTTTGGCTGATGCCGTCAATGCGGTGGGATCTGAAAGTCGCACTGTAGAGTAGACTGAGTACAGTTGAGACACTTTTTGCGTTTTGATTTTTCACACAAAAATAGATACTGAAAAGAAGTGAATTTCCACATGACACGCTACATGACATTCCATTAGCTTGTAGACTAAGATATTATCAATCAATAATACCCACAAGTAGTTTATATTTTCCACAATTAGCTCATAAAAATAAGGTGCTTTTTGTCTCAAGTTTGTCTCAATTGTACCCATATGTGAACAACTAAACAGTCCACCTCGCACATTTCTCTAGATTTTGCAATTACCTTGCATGACACAATACCATGAAATATGCCAGTTTTTAGGGCACAGAATAATGTTTGTGGTGATACCAGTTACGTTTAACAGTCACATAAGGATAATAAGCTATTCGTTGTGGAGAGTGCATGGTGAAGTGAACGCCATATCTTAGAAAAAAAAACTTTTCCGATATCTTCGGATCGGAGATGCGTCCGTTGTTCAGATTTCCCACGATCAAAGAGGACACTAATACGCACGTGCACAGCAAAAATCACAACTTGTGCTTGCTGCGAACACAAGTTATTTAAGGTGTCTCAACTGTACACAGTCTACCCTAAATTACCTTAAAAAGAAATGGTCTGATATAAAGGTGGACATTAAACCAAAGCTGCCATTGCCATAGACTAAGGGTTGTATCAATTTGCATATGCTTTTTTGCATAATTGATAGAATATTCCCATAAGGCTCGTGTGACAATAATATATGTCAATTATTTTATAAATTGCAAATGAATAGCAATGTTTCCCACAGGTGGTGGTGCGATAGACTTGTAGAACAATTCGTTGTGTAATGTTTGCAACTTCACTTCATTGCCTGTAAGAGTCGCCAACGGACAAAAACAATGAGAAATGTACGTACGGCAGACATGAAATTGGCGTGGAGGAACGCACATTCTCGCGTTAATTTTACTGTTAGTACATCCGACCGTGAGCGTGAAAGCTGGCGTACGCAAAGTTTTTGTGCGTACGCAAGATTGATACATGAGGCCCCTGGTCTTTTCACGATTGGATAGCTATCCGATCTGAGAAAACGCATGAAGTGGCCAGGTGTAAACAGCCCCCATGACAAAAACATACGCACAAAAGCCGAAAACAAACGCTGGTTGTCTTCTCATGTCCAAATTTGACGAAGTGGTAGGGGAAGTGACGTATGCCGTAAAGCAGTCGAATTTTGTAGTTCTTTTTGTGCTCAGGTTACTACCCGAACCCCGGAGTTACATAGTGCCAGTAAAAGCGATACAGACCTCGTCAGGCTATGGCAGACGTGTCATTCAACATATTGTAAGTCGATGTACCATCACGGTCTTGGAAATATATTATGAAGGTTGAAAAGCTACATAGTGTTCCTTTAAAGATTTATAGATCATAATCCAAATCTGGTCACAAACAGAATTTATTTCAAACACTCGCTGCTGTCTGAAAGTGAGTTTTGAACTAAAATTATTTTAAAAGTCTTTAATGCTGATGTTAGCTGGTATATGAAATCATCCGGCACTGCCGTCTCCAAACTCAGGTATACTCCGCCTTTATACCAAAGTTTTTGTACCAAAGACTAGAAATTTGAACAGCGTAGCCGGGCTCCGCCCTCCAATGTGCTTCAGTTTTAATTTTCCTTCAGTAGGCTACTCCGTCTGGGTTTGCACATAGACAGTAAAATAAATGGACACAGCGACCCCATAGACTTCGATGGAGACCAGTGAAGTCAATTAGAAGCACTCTCTTCCTGATGGCTGAGCGTACTGCGCAGCCTCAAACTGAGCTTGACGACGTAGATGTGACGTGAGCAACCTGTCTGACAGTTGTAAGTCTTCTAGTAGCTGTGCTAAGATAAATCTGAATCATTCCCTTACGAATCTCGCAGAGACGGAGAGTGTGAGTAGGAGCTGTCCATGAGCTAGGAGCAGGAGCAACTTTTGCTAAGTATTCTGATTAATTATTTTTGTCATTTTGCCTCCACGTCCCCCCGATTATCTGCGATATTCTCCTCCTGTCTATGCGTTAATTTCTCTACTGTGCGACAGAGAGTCGCGTGGTTATGACGCAACCGTTAGCCTATTTTTACAAAAACGGCTTCTACAGGGCCATAACGTAAGATAAAACGGCTTCTACAGGGCCATAACGTAAGATACAAGGTAATGGATCCTTTTATACATTGTCGTGTTTCTTTAGAAATAAACAATGGACAACTAGAGTCTTTAAACGCCTCAGATGTAAAGTTGTTAGTTTAAAGTTTGACAAGGCAGTGTCACGATCCATCACACGGGAAACAGAGAGAAGATCCAAAAGCAGTATAATTTATTAAGGGAAATCCGTTACTCAAATCCAGTCCAGGCAGGGGTCAAAACCAAAGAAGCAATCCAAAACATAAAACAATCCAAAAACAGGCAACAAGGCAGAACACGGAAGTGGTGTGATACGAGACAAAGACTCCGTCACACATACTAAACAGACAGGGTATAAATACACAGGTGAATGATAATGCTAATGGGGAATTGGCTGAGTGTAATAATGAGTGACAAGGGACAGCTGAGTGCAATGAAGAGACAAGGATCGTGGGGAATGTAGTTCAACTGTGACAGACACCGTGGGGAAGGAGGACATCTAGTGGTGACCCAGGGAACAAACCCAGACACTGTGACATAACCCTCCCTCTACGGAGCGGCTACCAGACGCTCCAAGACGTGACAGACAAAACAAAAGTTCAGGCGGGAGGTGGACTGGTGGAGGATCAGGGGGAGGGATGGGGGGCCAGGTCCATGGAGGGAAACGGGGACAGAGAGTGACAGTCCATCTGGCAGCCGGGTCGGAGACGACAGTTCATCGGGCGGCCAGGGCGGAGACTCTCCCTCGGGCGACCAGGGCGGAGACTCTCCCTCGGGCGCCCAGGGCGGAGCGGACAGTCCATCTGGCGGCCAGGGCGGAGGCTCAGGAACTGGAACAGACACCACCGGCTCAGGAACAGATCCCACCGGCTCAGGTTCAGGAACAGACACCACCGGCTCAGGAACTGGAACAGACACCACCGGCTCAGGAACTGGAACAGACACCACTGGCTCAGGAACTGGAAAAGACACCACCGGCTCAGGCTCAGGATCAGACACAGGCACCGGCTCAGGTTCAGGAACAGACATCACCGGCTCAGGTTCAGGAACAGACACCATCGGCTCAGGAACAGACACCGGCTCGGCGGCGGCCATCTTGTCCGGAGACACAGGCTCGGCGGCGGCCATCTTGTCCGGGGACACAGGCTCGGCGGCGGCCATCTTGTCCGGGGACACAGGCTCGGCAGCGGCCATCTTGTCCAAAGACACAGGCTCAACGACGGCCATCTTGTCCTGAGACACAGGCTCGGCAGGCGTGACGTGAACAGGTTCGGCGGCGGCCATCTTGTCGGAATACACAGGCTCGGCAGACGTGACGTGAACACTCTCGGCGGCGGCCATCTTGTCCGAAGACCCAGGCTCGGCAGGCGTGACGTGAACAGGCTCGGCGGCGACCATCTTGTCCGAAGACACAGGCTCGGCAGGCGTGACGTGAACAGGCTCGGCGGCGGCCATCTTGTCCGAAGACACAGGCTCGGCAGGCTTGACGTGAACAGGCTCGGCGGCGGCCATCTTGTCCGAAGACACAGGCTCAGGAACAGTCTCTGGATCGGCAGACGTCCTGTGCTTCCTCCATGCCTGCAGTACCGCCACTGCATAAAAAAGGAAGACCACTCTCTTGGCCGTGGCAGGACTGATGGTGGGCGACTCCGAGACGATCTCAGGGATGACAGCAGGCTGCTCGGAGGGGACGGCCTCCGGGACGACAGCGGGCTGCTCGAAGGGGACGGCCTCCGGGTCATTGGGAAGGCAGGAAGTCTTCCTCCTCCTCCTCCTCCTCCTCCTCCTCCGCCTCCGGACCACCGGACTCGAGACCACCGAACCCGGGACCACCGGAACTGGGATCACCGGACTCGGGACCACCGGAACTGGGACCACTGGAACTGGGACCACCGGAACTGGGACCACCGGAACTGGGACCACCGGATTCGGGACCACCAGACTCGGGAACACCAGAACTGGGACCACCGGACTCGGGACCACCGGACTCGGGACCACGGACTTGGGACCACCGGAACAGACACGGAGGAGGTCTTCCTTCTCCTCCTCTGTTTCTGAAGGCAATGTGCAGGTTCTGAGCTGGGCGGAATCAGCGGCGAAGGGTGCTTAGGGGAATTCAGCACCATGGCCTCTTCGGTCTGGCGGGCCCATAAAGCAAGGCCCTGCAAAATGTTCATGCTGCTGGATCCATTGTTTGACGGAGTCTTTCTGTCACGATCCACACACCAAGGAAAGGGAGAGAAACAGGTGGATAGTGATGTGACATTTGAACCGAGGCGTCGGAGCGTGTGTCGAGAAAAAGTGGGCGTGCCAGATGAAGCCGCGATTCGAGGCTTGTGTTGTTAACGTGAAAATCACGTGACTAATGACAAACGAGGCCTCGGTTTGTGTGGCTACGTCATCGGTTCGGTCTGAGTGTCGCTTCCGGATTAAAGCCGGTTCGAAACTCGCGCCACCTTGTGGGTGTTGTCAGCAGTAGTAGAATCAGTTGTAGTAGTGTCAGAGAGTCAGATAACTATCATTGTCATTGTCGTTATTGTGTCATATATGTGTGAGGGCTGTATATTATTACATTATCAGGTTAGAATAGTTATAGTATATTATTATTATAGTAGGCCTAGCTATATTATAGTCTTGTTATATTAATTAGATAAGATTATTTGGATTGCTTTGGATTTTTGCATCTGGACTGGACTGCTTTTTGATTTGGATTGCCCTTTTGGATTTGTTTGCTTTTTGTGTCCTCTTCCTTTTTCCTGGTAATGGAGCCAGCAAGAAAGAGGGAATCCTCCCCTGTCTGGGCTCAACAGAAGCATCAGTGTCTTCATTTTTATCACTGCCATTTTTACGTTCCCGTGCATCCTCTGTTCCTTGTGAAAGGATTTTTTCCAAGGCTAGAGAGATTTTGTCCAAGAAGAGGAATCGTCTAAACCCCAACACACTTGAAATAATTCTGTTTCTCAATAAAAAATCTATTTTTATTTTCCTTCCTTCCGGACTATTCTGTTGCAGTTTACTTTAATCTGTTATCTATAATCTGTTAAATTAATAAATGTACTTTATTACACTCCCTCTAACATAAGCACTGCACTCAACAGTGTCACTGTTGTTGGTCATACTGTCACTATCCAAACAATTTATGAATAATTAATTGACTGTGTGTGAGACTCTGGACAAGTAAATTCAGACAGAGAAAGATACATAATTTATATTATACACAGTAATGGACAAATGTCTGATCATGTCTTTTTATTATTGCAAATGAAAGGTTACAGACATCAACAGTGAGTACAAAATAATAATAAAAATATTTTTTATTTATAAAAATATTTTTATAAAATATACATTTAAATATAAATATACAAATAAATATAAATATTTATTTGTATATTTACATTACAAATAAATATTTTTATTTATAAAAGTATTTTTATAAAATATATATATTTTTTTTTTATAAAAAAATATATTTTTTGGGTGGGAGGGAGGGAGGGAACGACACTGGTTCAGAATGAATTAATTTGTCTGCTATTTCTTTGCACAGTAGCTAGGTGTCACTAGTGAGCAATGCTGAATGAAGCTTCGAGTAATGAACCTTTAGCTGAAGCAATGGCCTGCGAGGTCTCAGTGGTTCAGGAAGCCTCATTTTGCCATCACTACAGGTGGATCCAAATACAACACTTTCTTTATTAGGGCAATCCAATTCGTCGTCATCCATGCAGGGGTCCAAATCCATGTTAGCAGTTCAATATAACAAAATAAACAAACAAGGACCAAAACAAACTCAAACTAGGAAACAGACTTGAAGAAGTGGTGTGATACGAGACAAAGACTCCGTCACACATACTAAACAGACAGGGTATAAATACACAGGTGAATGATAATGCTAATGGGGAATTGGCTGAGTGTAATAATGAGCGACAAGGGACAGCTGAGTGCAATGAAGAGACAAGGATCGTGGGGAATGTAGTTCAACTGTGACAGACACCGTGGGGAAGGAGGACATCTAGTGGTGACCCAGGGAACAAACCCAGACACTGTGACAGGCAGGATATTGAAGGACAAAACCCTGAAATGCATCAAACAGAACACATACTCAAGACAACCTTATATACCTAATTTAAATAAATTAAATTAAAAAAAAGAAACCAACCAACCAGGTAGAGTACAGATACACAAAAAAACCTGGAATACATCAGGCTTCAAACAAAAAAAACTGTAAATTATTTATAAAACAGTTTAAGAGCATGTGGAATAAAAGAAAGTTCATGTCTTTTTGATTTACTCCTGGGCACAACAAACTCCCTACGCTGCCATAGTAGGAAAGTACAGTAGGTCTTGGAGCCACAGACTGAAAACAATGCAGTGGTGATGAACTGTCCTTGAGTAGTTTTGTAAAAGTACGTATAGTGGCCTCGTCGCGCCTCTCACTCAGTGATGGGAGAGTAGAAGTTGGAACACCTATTATCCGACAGCAATGTTTTTGGACCCTCTCTAACTCATCAGAGAGACCTTTAGGTAGTCCACCCCATACTGGGCTAGCGTACTCAAGAACTGGCCGTATAAATGTTAGATATACTTTCATTAAAACATCACAAGGGAGACCCGCATTTTTAGCAACACAGAGATAGTGTATTCTAGGACGCACCTTTGAAATCATGTACTTAGTGTGGGCGTCCCACGACAGATCAGAAGAAATTTGAACTCCAAGCAGTTTAAAGGTGGAAACTCTGCTAATTGCAAGTCCTGATATTACAGGAGAGGAAGGGCAGGGAATGTTTTCATCTTTCCTGGCGCTAATGACCATGTCCACTATCTTACCTCTGTTCATTGCCAATGAAAATTCCTGTCCCCAATCCGCCACTGAATCCAAGGCCTTCTGAGTTAACCCTGGTAGGGATCCCATTAAAAATTCAGTGATTGTTAAATCATCAGCATATTTTACCGGAATTACTGAAGGAGGCAGAAAGGAATCCAAGCTGTTTATGGCGATGACAAAAAGTAGAGGGGATAGAAGTCCCCCCTGAGGAACACCAGCTGTAATTGGATAGGAGTTAGACACACAGGAGCCCCACTTCACCTTTTGTTCTCTGTTACTCAGATAGCTCCTTACACTGAGCCTGAGCGGTCGTCTGACATTCATGTCAGCTAAAGCATAGAGCAGTTGACAATGATCAATTGTGTCAAAAGCTCGAGTAAAATCAACAAAAACAGCATGGATGTCCAATTTAGGATTGGTGTTGAGTGCGTCATGCCAGTATTGGAAAATTTGAATCAGAGCAATGTCAGCTGATCTGTCCGCCATGAAGCCATGTTGTGATGGTTGAATATTAGCAACTGTATCCTCCAGAATGGCATCTCTGAGGATTCTTTCATACGCTTTTCCTACACAGCTGAGTAATGAAATCTGCCGATAATCTACTGGAAAACTGGGCCTTGTGTTTTTTGGGAACAGCCTTGACCACAGCCTCCTTCCATTGTTTTGGGAAAATATTGTTTTGCATGCACGTTTCAAAAATATCACATAGCACCAGTGCCAGTTCCTCGTGAAAGGTCTTTAATATCCAAGGAGGAATGTCGTCAGGACCAGCAGCCTTTGCTGCCTTCACTTTGCGGAGTCTAACCTTAACTTGTCCAATACTCAAAAGAGGTATACTACAACTGGATAACTTGCAGGTAACCTCTTCCTCAGACGGTGAAATATGACTCGCATAATCCCACACAGAAGTGCTTTGCCAAGTTGTCACACTCATATTGCATGATGTTATGATCCTGAGACACCACATCACTCTTATCTCCTTCCATCCCCATTAAAGCCTTCACAGACTTAAACCATTGTTTAGGCTTGGTGTTTTGCAGTTCCTCAACCTCATGTTTATAATATTGTTTCTTTGCATTCTTAATTTTTTTGGCAATAATTGTTTTTAGTTTATTGTAAGATGTTTTATTGCCAGAATAAAAGGCACACTGTCTTTCTTTTATCTGATCCTTAATTTGTATGGTCATCCAAAGTTTATCATTATTTGTGATAGAAACTTTCTTAACTGGAATTGTTTTATCTAAGATACACTTGATCGTGGAAGTGAAGGCACTAACCTTAGCCTCGGGGTCCGTAGCCTCATGAATGTGAGACAAATCAGAAGTATTCATGAGAAGACCCAATTGCCTATTTGTTTCAGGAGTACGTTTTCTACAAAAAATTTGCTTGACAGGCTTGGTGGGCCAATTTCCAGCATTTAGCAGGATAGTCTCATGGTCAGAGGAGCCAACAGGTGTTGATTTGGTGCTCTGGTGCAAAATGCTCTGGTAACTCATACATGGAGGAAACGTTAGTAAAGATTGAGTCTAATTGACTGGTATTTCTTGTTGCTCCAGCCACTATTTGAGGGTCTGCAATCACTATTGACTCAGGAAAGACATCAATGTTCTTGTTTCCACAAAGAAGATACCAGCCCATCTCAACGAATCCATTTGATACTTTCTTGTTGACATTTCCACAACCCATGTTGAAGTGCACAAATGTATCAGTGTATTGCTGAATTGCTGAGCAGTTTATTCAGAATTTCTGATTTGGAAATGTTGCACCTGCCAAGTCTCACAAAAGACACTAATGGTAGGTCTGAGAGAACAATCCTTTCTTCCACAAATCCACTTGGATCTGACAGGGAGTGTGGTCTGTATTTTTTCACAATATCTCTCATTGCCCAAAGCATAAGCGTGATCTGATTGTTATCATTGTTTGGAAGCAGCAGAGGAACCGCAAACTGACACATGGACATTTTCATGATCATTTCCTGCTGAAGAAAACTGTCAGAACAAAGAAACACAGCAGTCAAAACGTCTAAAGGGTTTACTGACTGAGGACAGTCTGATTCAGCACTATCCTGATCATCATCCCAGTCTGAATCTTCTGACCCATCTGAAGATGAACACTTAACACTCCTCGCTGTCCTTTGTTATTTTATTTTGTCTATATTAACATTTACTAATTCACAAAGTTCAGTGACATTCACTAATAATTCACATTTTTTTTAAAGTTTGATAATATTGCTATTTCATTCTGCTTTAGTAAAGGCAGGATTTCAATATTTGAAACATTTATTTAATTTTGTAGTCTTGATGCTACTAATTTTTCTCACACATTATAAATAGTTTTTTAGGCTACATATGAAAATAACGACGATTTTGTATTTTGCATCCCTCTCAAGAGGATCATGTAAAACAAGTATATGATCTATAAGTTATGTCATGACAACATGTTTTTACTTTATGTTAACTCATCAAAATAATTTAAGCAATTTCAACTTTTTTATCTTAGGCCTTCAGGATTCAACAATTTTTAATTAATGTTTAAACATAATTTAAATTGAAATTAAGTATACAGCCAATCTGATTTAACTTTAAATAGGTAGATTTTTTAAAAGTGTATATAGTAATCATTAACTATGCTTTAGATTGTAATACATTTCCTGAACTTCGTCGACGGAAACAGCTGACGGACTGATCCATTGTCATAGAGGGGGACCTCTATGACAAGAATGGGATTTTTATTCAGACATACAACATATCTGATACCTTTTTTATTATAATAGGAATACGTGAACAAATTAGTTTTTTCTATATATTTTTATATAGTAACTTGTACTTGTCCAAAGGCAGTATGTCATGAACACATCGACGTGTCATCAGATGGTTCAGTCCGAGGATGGCCGCTGCTGTCGGTGTAAATAAACAGGCGTCGATGGAGCCGTGTGCACGACACGGCCGCGGAAACACTTCAAATGCGGTGAAGGTACGACATACATGACATAAATAACAACTACATGAGATGTTTAGCTTATAAGAATCATGAGAGAGAATTTTTTTTTGGTCCCGGTGGAGTTCAGTGAGATTCTGCAGGGCGTTAGCACGCTAATGATAGCATCATTCAAAACTGTCACTGCGGTTTTTATATTAAACACACTGTTGCACACTTATGTAAAAGCTCGATTAAAAACAAGTCGTTATGAAGTAGGGTGTTATATTGATAAATATACAGTTATGACAGCAGTAGTAGCTGGCTAGATAAATGACCAACCGGTCAGAACACTAGAAAAGGGCACTGTGCCTCAAAATACTCAAATTAAAGGGTAATTTCAGAAATTATGGAGATATAGTTATGTATGTTTACATGGATTGTACTCAAAGCTTATTCTTATAAATACATACAATGTCTATGCATGGTAATATTTGACTTTATTGACATATAATATAGTAATTACTGCTTCTAAAAATTAAATTAATTATACACACACGTATATGCAGTGTGTATATATATATATAATATATATATATATATATAACATATATATATATATGTATATGTATGTATGTATATGTATGTATGTATGTATGTGTGTATGTATGTGTGTGTGTATAAATGCTAACATTTGTCAATCACAAATTTAAATCTTGTGTCTGCATGTGATTGTGAAGGTGTTGGAGTGTGGTGTGTGCGAGGATGTGTTTTCTCTACAGGGGGACAAGGTCCCGCGGCTGCTGCTGTGCGGACACACGGTGTGTCACGACTGCCTGACCCGTCTGCCTCTCCATGGCAGGGCAGTCCGCTGCCCCTTCGACAGACAGGTCACCGAGCTGGGTGAGCTTCTGTTCTTCATAATAACAGTATAATTCTATATTTAGACTTTATGTTGTAGAAAGAAACATTTTGTGCTCTGCAGGAGACTCGGGTGTGTGGGGCCTGAAGAAGAACTTTGCCCTGCTAGAATTGCTTGAACGGCTACAGAATGGGGCATCCAATCAGTCAGGCATGTCAGAGGATTCACTTCGGGAGATGGGCGAGGTTCGAAATATGCGATTTTATTTTTAAAACGTGTATTTATATTAACAATAAAGAATAATTATTTATATAATAATTATTATGATTATTCTTTATTTTTATGATTATTACAGTTAAAATATATAATATTTTTGTCTTAAGAATATTTGTATCATTTTATTGAACACTTTTATATTGTTGCTGACTCATTTTTATCAAAGCAATAAATTAGGCTGTGTGATACAGTGATTTTATTGTGAATTTTTGCCATGTCTCCATTAGTGTGTAATCCGCTGTGATGAGGATGAGACTCACACTGCTTCCATGTACTGCACGGTGTGTGCCACGCACCTGTGTGCCGAGTGCTCCCAGCTCACACACTCCACCCGGACGCTGGCCAAGCACCGGCGTGTGCCCCTGGCAGACAAGCCCCATGAGAAGATGCTCTGCCCGCAGCACCAGGTGCACGCCATCGAGTTCGTGTGCCTGGAAGACGGCTGCCAGCCTGGGCCGCTCATGTGCTGCGTGTGCAAGGAGTACGGAAAGCACCAAGGGCATAAGGTGCAGAAATACAATGCAACTCAGTTCAAAACCACTTGTTAATCTTTAGGCATAGAATTTGGCTTGGATTGATTCTCTTTCGATCCCATATCGATTCTTGTATATTTTCTCATTTCTTCAAGTTTTTCAGAATGTAACAACAATGCTTGTTTTTTTTAGATGCATTGTTTAAAAGTCATTCGGATGCAACTGAATTTAAATATTCAAGAAATATCTTAATATTTCACTTTAAAATAATTAATAATTTGTTTTGCTGTTGCTTCTGGTGCAATAAAAAGTCTGAAGCAGGGTTATTATCAATAACTAAAATAAACTAAAACCATTAAAAACATGTTACTTAAAATAAAATAAACATTAACTAAAATGAAAAAAAAAGTACAGAAAGTTATTTCATGTACTTATTAACAAGGCAACATTTGAAGTACTAAAATAACTCAAATTGAAATAAAATATAAAAAAAACGAATAAAAATGGTATAGACAATTTTTTTTTTTAACTCACTCCCCCCCAAAAATCACTAAACTTTACCTAAAATTAAAATGAAAGCTGAAGATTTTTATATTTAAAATTGCATGTAGTTTTTTTTTTATTCATTACGAGTTATGTAATTGATTTGCTGTTCACTGTATTGAATCAAATTGAATTGTTCTCAGTTTACTTATCAAATGCAAAATTAATAAATATAGAATCAAACCAATTTGCTGTCAACCAAACAATTCTTACCCTCCTAAGTTTCCTTTGTGAGGGAGTTTCTGTCATGAGGAAGTTCAACAGAAACTGCAGAATGGGAGATCTGCAACAAATAATGTATAGCAAAAATGTTAATGCATCCATCAAACAAAGCATGGATTAAAAAGGTTACTGTGTATTGTAAGAATTGTTATTGGGATCATTCAAATATTTCTGGGTAATTTAAATCTGATGTTTTGTTCCTGTTTTCAGTCACTTGTTCCCTGATCTCTTTTCATGAAAATGTTTTACCAGCATGCTGTACTAGAGGGTGAAGCCAACCAGATTCGAGGGTCCATCCTGGATATGGCACACTGCATCCGTACGTTCACAGAGGAAGTGTCGGAGTACTCCAGGAAACTAGTGGGCATTGTGCAGCAGATTGAAGGAGGAGAGCAGATCGTGGAGGACAGCATGGGCATGGCCCACACTGAACATGTATGAGCGTGTTTTTGGGTGATTGTAATCGCCTAAAGCATTTGCATCTGTGTAAGATTCTTGGTTTCTGCTCAGGTTCCAGGAACAGCGGAGAGCGCCCGGTCTTGCGTACGTGCCTACTTTGCCGACCTACACGAGACGCTGTGTCGTCAAGAGGAGATGGCCCTGAGCGTGGTGGACGCGCACGTGCGAGAGAGGCTGATCTGGCTTCGACAGCAGCAGGAGGACATGACCATCCTGCTGTCACAGGTGTCCACTGCCTGCCTGCACTGCGAGAAGACACTGCAGCAGGTACACACTCCGTCACGTCGTACACACTCCGTCACGTCACACACACAGCTGGATCAGGAAGCAGGTCAGGAATTTCAGTGTGTTTGTTGTCTTTTTAGGATGATTGCAGGGTGGTTTTGTCGAAACAGGAGATCAACCGACTGCTAGAGACACTGCAGAAACAGCAGCAGCAGTTTACAGAGCTGGCCGACCACATTCAGCTGGATGCAGGCATCCCTGTGACTTTCACGAAGGTACTTTACATCGCCTTGTTTGCACAGTATGGACACAGCGACGGATGAGAGATGACTTTTATAAAAACATCAAATTAAAGGGTTAGTTCACCCCAAAATGAAATTTGTTATTAATTGCTCACCCTCATGTCGTTCCAAACCCTTAAGACCCGTAAGACCTCGGAACACAAATTAAGATATTTTTGATGAAATCCAAGAGCTTTCTGACCGCAATGCAACAACCACTTTCAAGGCCCAGAAAGGTAAAAAAGACATCGTTAAAATAGTCCATGTGACTACAGTCATTCAACTTTAATGTTATGAAGCGACGAGAATACTTTTGTGCACAAAAATCCCCTAAAAATAGTGACTTTATTCAACAATCTCTTCTCTTCCACATCATTCTTCTATGCTGTTGACGTTGTGTAAACAGTGCAGCGCTTCTGGATCCACATCAGAACGCCGCTTCACTATTGGTCAACGCTGTTCACGTGAGTACCACGACATGTGTGTGATGCTGACGCAGGAGCTAGCCAATAGTGAGGTGGTGTTCTGACGTACAACCAGGACGCGCGACACACGGTTTACACTACGTCAACAGCGTAGGAGAATGACGTGGAAGGTCAATGACGACATGACGAATGTCGGTGAGTAATTAATGACACAAATTTTTAGGGTGAACTAACCCTTTAACATTTAACGAATAAATGCAAAGTTTGTGATCTTTGAGTTAATTTAAGGGGTCACGCCGTGATGTATCGATCTTCTATTGGTCACACATCTCCACTCCACATGGGAGTAAACATTCATTCTCAAATCAGAGTTCACCAAACTTGAACTTTGGTGCACGGCAAACTTTCCATGAGTTTGCATATCCAGTCTCCTGCATTTGCATGTGTATGAATGGAAGTCAGTGTATTGTAGTGTGACCGTCCCTTTCGTCAAACAAACAGATGCCTTTAGTAGTGTACTGCACATAGATCAAACATTGTAATGCAGTGTTATATGTTTATCTTTGGCTTATGGGGGCTTAAACGGCCGTTAATGCCCATTGTCTTCGTGCAAAATGATATGGCTAGAGTTTAAACTTCATAATTCCATACGAATGTCAAGGATTTGTTGGAAGAATTCTGTGCCAAGGTCAGACCTCTTGTTGGGCCTAATGCATAATACCATGGTGTTTTACATGCACAATGGTCATAACACGTCATCAGAATGCAAATAAACTGTTTCCATCATCTTAAGGAATAGTTCACTTCAAAATGAAGCTTCTGTCATCATTTACTCACCCTCAAGTTGTTCTAAACCTGCATGAGTTTCTTTCTTCTGCTGAACACAAAAGAAGATATTTTGAAGAATGTCAATAACCAAACAGTTGATGGACCCCATTGACTTCTATAGTATTTTTTTTCCTAGTATAGAAAGTCAGTGGGGTCCATCTACTGTCTGGTTTCTGACATTCTTCAAAATATCTTCTTTTGAGTTCCAGAACTTTCATTTTGAAGTGAACTATTCAACAAACACAAAACTCAAGATAATCTGCATCTAGTGCATTACATTTCTGTGTTAACTGATTCTGAGAGTTTATTTGCATTAACTTTATTTTCAAAATGTGCATCAAAAATAGTTGGATGGAAAACCCTGACTGATGTATGATTTTATGACATTTTACAGCATGAGCTAACTTTGTCTTGTCTGGTTGTGTTATTAGCGTGCTAATAAAGGAACTGCTGTACTTGAGCTGAGTTTTGTGTAGTGATGATGTGTTTGATATCAGTATTAAACAGATGTGTCCGTCTTTTTTTCCAGGACAACCGTGTGCACATTGGTCCAAAGATGGAGATCCGGGTTGTGACTTTGGGCTTAGATGGAGCTGGAAAAACTACTATTCTCTTCAAACTGAAGCAAGATGAGTTTATGCAGCCCATACCGACCATAGGTATCCTTGTGCAACGGAAATACATGTACAGAAATGCAAACATGCAATGGTGTTTAAATAATAAAATATTCGATTTCTGTTTTAGGTTTTAATGTCGAAACTGTTGAATACAAAAACCTGAAATTCACCATTTGGGATGTGGGTGGCAAGCATAAACTCCGCCCACTCTGGAAACACTACTATCTGAACACACAAGGTAACGCGCACTCTTAGAGTTGCTGCTTCTGGAGTTAACAATTCACTTCACTGTGGCTTTGTTCATAATGAAATTCACACAATCACATTTCTTGCACTTTAATGAGTGTGTATGACTGAAGCTGGTCATTTGTTCTGTCTCCCAGCGGTGGTGTTTGTGATTGACAGCTGTCACCGAGACCGGCTGATGGAGTCTCACAGTGAACTGGCCAAACTGCTGACCGAGAAAGAGCTCAGAGATGCTCTGCTGCTCATCTTCGCCAACAAACAGGTGAGAGATGTGAACAAATGTTTTGAACTAGCATAAAAAAAATCAGTAATAATGTACTTTAAGAATCTCCTTTATCAAACTGGAAGAT
The DNA here is from genome assembly GCF_963993115.1 of Abramis brama. Lineage (NCBI taxonomy): Eukaryota > Metazoa > Chordata > Actinopteri > Cypriniformes > Leuciscidae > Abramis > Abramis brama. The sequence goes on from NC_139987.1 coordinate 5,422,991, forward strand.
TTCACAAATTAAAAAGATTGTCTGTGGAATCGTTAATTTTTATTTATTACAATTAATTCATTTTTGTAGTTATAAATAATAAATGCACTTTTGTATTGGGGGTTACACTTTATAGGCTTTAACCTGCTAGAGTAAAAAAAAAAGTCGCCAGCCAATGCCAGTATTTTTGATAATTTTCACAAAAATGTCACGGCCCCCAGAATATTTTATTGTATGAATCTGAACATGCAATTTATCAAAAGAAAGAACAGAGCATCTGCTTTAAAAAAATAAAACCTAGTTTCAATAATTATTTTTTTATTAACACCGGAATGTGGGCAAGTTTCATAAAAAATCAACATTTTGAAGAAAAAGCTGAGAAAATCGCTTGTTTTTTCAATGACAATGCGCATAAACAATGCTTTAATCGCTTGTTTTATTGGAGATTCTCTACTCCTCCACTGTGAACTCTTGACCAAGACTCTTTGACGCATGTCTCTGCAGGACGTCCCTGGCGTGGTGTCCGTGGAGGAGATGACGGAGCTCCTGAGCTTACACAAACTGTGCTGTGGGCGCAGCTGGCACATCCAGGGCTGTGACGCCCGCAGTGGCATGGGGCTTCACGAGGGCCTGGACTGGCTCTCACGCCAGCTGGTGGCCGCAGGAGTTCTGGATGTGGCCTGAGGGATGCTAACCCACTCTCAATAGACTTGTGACTTACAACTCAAGCCTGTCCGTGTCATTTGCACAGTCACCCTGCTCATGTTTTACCCATGTCATACCATCATACATTAGTAGACTTGCTGCTGTGTGTGCTTGTGGTTCAATGGTGTTCATAAATGGAGCTCATATAGGACTCCAGGTTAAATACAAGGCAACATCCTGCTGGTTATCACCTAACATAATTTCAAGTGAGTTGAAATTGTGTTGTAAACTAAAATATATTTGCAGATGCTGTCCATAAAGTTGATTAACATGAACTATTCCTTTGAAAAGAAGTTAACGAACATGACTAACTAAACTTACTGTCCCTTCTGTTAAAACAGAAATTAACATCTGGTTTATGATGCTTGTCTTTTCAAGGTCAGTTTGCTCATTCGCCTAATAGTAACTAATGCCTGGAGATATTTCTAGATGTGCTTGAGCAAAATATACTGGTCATTTTTGTACAGACACCCTTATAAAATCCCTGTAGGATCATGTGTGCAAACAGCACAAGGTTTATATAGTTCATTAAATGTTTTAATCGTAGGTAAAGCCCCTTAGATAAGGATGAAACGAGGCTCCATCACCAGATTCATGGTTACTGCAATGTGAAGTGCCTGTTGTCGGATTATCCATAGTTACTGAAATCATTGGACAGGTCATGTGATCAAATCCATTGCCATTGATCAAATGTTACATGCAAGTAATTGGGTGAATTTCACAAAACATGTCAACAACATATATAGGTCATGCTTCCATTTAATATATACTTTATTTCGCATTAATTTCTAAAATTAAACTTGTTCTAGGAACATTGAGTTTGTATTATAGCATTGTTCATTACAATCAAGCACATTCTACCTTTATATTCTCATTACTGTAATATAATGTGAAATTGTTTTAGACAATTAAATATTTAGACATGGTAGTATTGCCTTTATGGATATTTACTGAAATAAATATTAAAATCATCAATGGGATTTAAACACATGTGCTTAATTGTTTTGAAAATGTCAATGTTAAAAATTCTGAATGGTAGAAATATATATATTTTTGTTAATGCAAAATTAACATTTTGATTTTGGGGGTAAAATGTGACCCACACATGCTTTTGTTGTTGTTGTTGTTGTGAGATTCACCTAAAGGCATACCATTATTCTTAGCATCTCTAGATTTCTTTAATGGCTGTTGTGAGTTTTTTGGGGCTTTAAATGAGCCTGTAAATATTTATTGAAATGTCCTTTGTGGTCTTATGACTGATGCATGGGTGTAGGTGTATTTTCACCATGTATGAAGAGATGGATGTGTTTGTGGCAAAAAACAATGTTACTGATTATTTATATTTTAAAGGAGAACTGTAGTTGTCATGAAAAGAAAAAGTATAAACCTGCTTCCAGTTCATCAGTCCACTGCTTATTAATATCTGGCATATCTTGATTTGATGGAACAAGTATTTCTTAGCATCTTTAAAGCAAATACATTACATTTCCATTCATTGATATACTTCATGCATAACGCAACTGTGGCCATATGTAAACGCTCCATTACTTGACATTATCTGCATTAGTTTGGTTTAGGAACCATCCTTTGTTTCGAAACATTGATCCTCATTGCCATGATATGTTAAATAACTGTACTTAGATAAAAAGCATGTGTGAAGACATTCCCTGTCCCCTATTGCAGGAGGATCTGAAGTTATTGTCAATGTGAGTTTTGAAGCCTCTCAAGAAGCACACTGCTCACCCACATTTGTTGTTGATTTGACCACAGCTTTTTGTATAACCATTCATAATGTTACGCTATTAAAAACAAAGCTGAATGATGCATCACTAATGAAAATTAGTATTATTAAAAAAGGGTACTTTATTTTACAAAATCAGAAGAGTAAAGCTGAGACCGCACATCTATTTGACAGTGATGTTTATGATGCTGATGTCTTCATATGGCTTGTCGGTTTTGGGGTTGACTTTTAAGTTGGAGATCCGCTGGACCACCTCCATACCTTTAGTGGTCCTCCCAAAGACTGTGTGCTTGTTATCCAGCCAGGGCTAATAGAAGAGAGAATGAGAAAACAATTCATTGAATTAACTAGCCAAACTGGCAGCTCAAAATGAATGACTTGAGATGATTTTCCCCTCATTGTAACTGACATGACATTCAAGAAGTGACAGCAGTGTGACGTTTATGACTACATCGACTTAATTGAATAATTGGGGTTGGGAAATGTATTCAATGTATATCTTGAGGTTTCATTAAAAAAAAAAAAGATAACCCAAACAACCCAAAAATGGGTTATAATGTATAATAATAATAAATAATATATAAAAAAATGAATCTGATGGTCTTACAGTTGGGACGACAGTGATGAAAAACTGTGACCCGTTGGTCCCCGGGCCTGCGTTGGCCATGCTGAGGGTGTAGGGTCTGTCGTGCCTCAGTGTGGCATGAAACTCGTCCTCAAACTCTCCACCCCAGATGCTTTCTCCACCCATCCCTGTGCCCGTCGGGTCTCCGGTCTGGATCATGAAGCCCTGCGCACACACACACACACACACACACACACACACACACACACACACACACACACACACGAGAAGCCACTTGTTCAACTCGCATCCACAAATCCTTAGGCACACATCTACACACTCGACAGGTGCTCATACCTTGATGACACGATGGAATATGTGGCCATTGTAATAACTGTTCCTGCTGTGGACGCAGAAGTTCTCCACTGTTTTGGGGCACCTGAGAAGCAAAAATAAATAATTAATGGACTGCCGTCTCAGACCAAACTGCTGTCAAATGAAATGACAAACACGTACTCCACAGGAAAGAGTTTGATGTGAATGTCGCCCATTGTGGTGTGAATGATGGCGCTGTCTGACACTCTTTTCGGCCCTTCCGCCTGTGTGGCTGCCATCACTTCCTCTTTAGACGGCTTCTCATTAAAGACATCACGGTCAGAATCGGCACTCTTGGTGTCCTCCGGCTCTCTCTTTGTAAACTGTTCAAAAACAAAATACAGTATTAAGAGTCTAGTGTCAGATTCTTCTGGACACCAATGGAAAGGGCTTTTCACACTGCGCTTAACCGCAGGTTATCATCGTTCTAAACCCCTAAATGTCAAATGGTGATGGAAAACACATCAGTTGGAGTGAAGAATAGACCGTTTAATTCTTAACCTTATAGTCTGAAAAGTCCATTCAGGATTTGATAGTACAGTCTTGATAGTACAGTCATAATATATAATCCGAGAATGCCTTTACGTAAATACGCAAGTAGGCGCTGCGTTCGTCCAATCAATGACACTGACAGAAATATGCAAATAAGGATGTTAACCCAGGGTTTAGTAACTAAAGGGGCGGGTCTTTGCGATTGGTCAATTACAACATGGCGTGAACACAGCACAAGATAACCCAGGATTCGGTTTACCCAGGGTTTAGAAAGAACCAGAGTTAACTTGGTGGAAAGCCCTATACAGAAATCACTACAGTAACCTAAAAATAAATGATTAAAGTAACATATACAGAAAGCAAAGCTTCAGGATAGCGTTGTAAATGCTATGGGTTTTAGTAATGGCACCATGTAGAAGCGGTTCTTCTTGAAGGCGGTGCAGAAGATGGTGGGGTCTGGGTTGGAGCTCTGCAGCGCTGGATTGTCGGAGGCCTTCATCTCAATGGTTGGTGCCGCATGCATGGTCTTGGCCACTCCCTGAAACAGACCCAACTGCGCCACACGAATGTTCTCCAGTTTGCCCAGGATCCGCACACACCTTGACAGAGAAAACAGTTCATAGACACAGGATAAAAAGACTTTCAGAATGGCTCATGTATTGATTTGATTTAGGCCAATGCTGTAATCTTAGCTTAAGTTTTCAAAAATTAATTTCACATGAAATCTTAACAACCCATTATGCTTCTGTAATGTGACAAGTTTCAGAATGAAGCAAGATATTTTGGTCAATTATAAATAGGAGCAACCAAGACCATAATTATTATTATTATTTTTTAAATGTAGTTAAATAAGAAAGCCAAGTTATTAATAACATTTTCTAAAAACTCAAAAAAATAATAAAAAGGTTCTTATTGTTAGGGTTGGGAATCGAAAATAAATTCCAATTCTGAAATTGTATACTTAATAAAATTAATTTTAACTCTGCTTATCGATTGCTGTGTACACATTGTAAGGTGGTTTTAAACCATTCAAGAGAACTCAATTTGGCACTCATGCAGTGTTTCCTGTGCTGGGCACATCCAGAGCGCGCGCACAATAAGCCGCCTCTCATATAGTGTGTGATAATGAATCGAGTTTTCTTTTGCTTCTTGCGCTTGAAAATATACACAAAATTACGTCAAAGTATCCTCGTAAACAGTCAGTTCATGTCTAAAATGAACGTATACTGTTAAAATGTATGTGTATCAGTATATTGGATCTGTGCATTAGCTCTTAAAGTGACAGCAGCCTAATATTCCTGCTGCACTCTGTGTAATTAGCGGTAATCAAAGGACAAATTAAAAAGAATATCACTCACTGATCTTGACTGAAATTCTTTTTTTTGTAACTTTAATAAGGATTAATCTATATTTTATTCATAAAAAGAAAAGTATGCAGTGTTATTTTAGATTTGATTTTAATTTCTGAGCTTGCTAATTTGCTTACTTGTGCTTATTGTATTACCGACTGTATACTGGTCTTTAATAATGTTTGACATTTATATTAGTTAGTCTAGTTTATTAGTTAGTTGTTCTTTAGGCTGCTAATTATTCTTCACAGTATTCAGCTGCGACAGAATGATTTGCAAAAAGACAGAATAAATATATTTGTTATCTAAATGTTTGACTTTTTTTTTTTACCATATTTGAATCGAAACAATGCCCAACCCTACTTATCATCCATGGAACCTTTCCATTGCACATACGGTTCTTTATATTATTTTAAATGTTCTTCACACTAAGAAAAATTCTATTGCATTGCTGCAAAAAAAGTGTTGAACAATCCTGATTTAATAATATTTTTTTTTTTTAAAAAGCTTTAAAATGTTTTTTCAACATAAAAACACTTTACAAATATTAAATTATTTATTCATAAATATCATTCAGGTTTTGATGAGTTGCACAACATGACAATTCACAATTGCCATATAATTAAGTCAAGCTGATATTTTAAGAGGAAAAATAAATCCTCGCTTCGATATCATTTCTATATGCTAAAATATTTTAAAACAGATGATAATTATACTAATGCCAAACTACTAAAGCTTTTCTTTTGAAGGACTTCTTCGTGATATCTGAAAAGTTGTGCCCTTAAATTAATTTTGATTCAGAAATGACAAATATGCTCATCATAGAAGAAATGCATTTCATAGTGTGCGGTGTATTCTCTACCTGTTAGTCTCCACGTTTATGACTTTAATGCCCAGCATGGTGCCGTAGAGCACAAAGTGTCCGGTCTCATCGAAGATGACGTTGGTCAGTCGGATGCCGTCCACCTTCTCCAGCTCTCGCTCCACCGCCATTCTGCGGCCAAACTCCATATCGGGCAACTGCTGCCTCATCTGCTGGAGCTCCGTGAACATCTGCCATCGCACAGACACCACACACTCTTACTCAAACTCTTCCAGTGTGCATGTTAACCCTTGAAATCTGTGATTATATAATTATTAGAATTATCAAACAGTAACTTACAGTTAATGATTCGTCAAAGACTCTCATCAGCTTCCCAGTGAGGAACCGGAAAATCCTCACTTTGCGGTCAACGGCGATGGTGGCCATTTTCTTGCCGTCTTGAGAGAACATCAGGCTGGTGGGATACGTTCTGCATTTGGCAAACTCGTACAAGTCCGTGTCAGTCTTGAACTCCCACTCCACCTGCCGTGGGAATTTGAAATCGCTCGGAAGGCCCGTCCAGTATTCCAACATTCCCGCTTTATCAGCCGACACTATGACGCGATATTTTGGATTCAGGCGGATCTGAGACAGTGGAGCGTTGTGCATCTTTTCAAACTTGTGCAGGGGTTGGTTACTTCCACGCCCGTCGTATACAAAAATCTTCCCGGTGGATTTCTCAGAGCAGGCTACGGTGGAGATGGCGTCGCCCGGATTATAGATCCACTCACACTGGCCTGGATGGAAGCTGAAAAATAAATAAAAATAAAATCTCTAAACTCTCTGGTCGTCTTTGGTAAATTTAAACTGAAATACAAAAATTACTTTTTGAATTTTTTACTTCATTGGAATGATATGATTTTTTTGTAGAACTTGCTATAAATACACAAAAAAAAATTGTGGTCATGATTCTAAAAGAATAATAATCTTAAAAAAGTAGTCACGTGAGATTTGGAAATGAATGAGAACTACAAATAATACAGAGCAATTTTTAGGACACAATTTACAAATCAGTAAGGAAGTATATATGTGTGTGTGTGTGTGTGTGTGTGTGTATATATATATATATATATATATATATATAAATAAAACACACACAAATGATTTACTTCATTTCTTCCACCAAATGACACCAATCCTCCTCTGATACATTGGATTTAAATACCTTATCTATATTTTTTATCATTTTTTATCATTTTTGTATTATTTGAAAATAATAAGGTTAATATGAAATATTTATTCTAATAACTATATAACCATGGTACTAGACAATGTTCACATCTAAATTATGCATCATTTATTTCTATATCAAATAATGAATAATTTAGATGAATAGTGAATATTGTCTAGTACTATGAAATTCCCTCAAAATACAACATATTACAGAATAAACATAAAATACATAAAAAACAAAATATAGTAAATGATTATTATTATTTTTTTTAAAATCATCAATCTTTAGGGTTTTCCATCCCATCACATGATGTAGTTTGAGTTCCTTGCCACTGTCGCCACTAGCTTGCTTAGTTGAGGACTCTTAATATTCAGCAATATCACTGATCTGACTGTACTGACACATTCCCGTATGAGAACTGAACTGAGCAGGATGAGGACATCACGGTTTTCTACAGAGCTGCTTTATAGATGAAATGAACTAAATTCATAACTGATGATCTTTACAACAGAACTGAATCAACACTGATATATCTTCAGCTGAACGGTGACGCTATTTTCTTTTAGAGCTGCTGTTCAGCCGAAATGGACTGTTTGCATCATTGAATCGTTTTCCTGTTATCACTGTAAAGCTGCTTTGAAACAATCTGTATTGTATAAATTGCTATATAAATAAAGGTGACTTGACTAAATGAGGAATACCAGAGTGTTAAACACACTCTCTCTCTCACACACACAAGAGTTTACCCGAGTTTGAGCATGTTGATCATGTCGAAGTTGACGACATCAAAAACTTTCATGGCCTGATCATCGCCCACAGAGCAGAAGAGCGCACCCTCCGCACTGACGGAGATACTCTCGATCACACCTACGCATCAGAGACAAACACAGACAGGTTATTTACACAGTTTCTGAAGGAGAAACCCAATACCACAATGCTATAGACGTAAGGTGTGTAGTAACAGACACCTACCCAAGTGGCTGCGGAAGTGCTTGACAAACTCCACTCCCTCATCCTCCTTCTTCTTCCAGAATTTCACATGCCCATCTTGACTTGCTGTTATGATAAAATCTGTTCTAGAATGGTATAAAAATGATAATCAGTATATCTGGAGTCAAATAAATGCACTTGAGTGTTGATTTACATATAAGCTCCAGGACTTAGCAATAAGGATGCCAGCTTGACCAGTGCCAGTGTTTCTGAATGTGTTATTGATGTACTAGAGGTGGCAAGTTGGAGAAAACTTACTTGGAGCAAACAATATGTGTTATAACATCTCTATGCATGTAACTTCTTTCATACATGGCGGCGGAGGGTAAATTGTCCAGGTACAATCTTTCAAACTCAAGAACTGCAGAAGAAGACATATGCTCCATTAATAAAACATCTAGAAACTGTCAAATGAAACCATTTGGCTGCTATGAAAACACAAGACATACAAGCTGTTATAGAAACGGCTGTCTAGCATAGTTTGTATCTCAAAACTTAATCTAGATATAATACAGGCGACTTTAATGGCCAAAAATGCTGTCTAGGTCTCAGTGTGGGAAGCTCACTAGGGTTAGGGACGGTAAGAGACGCTTCCGTGTTTTGTAAAAGAAGTTCATTAACGTACCTTTTTTCTTTTTTGTCTGTGTTGCCTCGTTGGGCAGAGGACCGACCCATTCACCTTCATCTTCCTCTAGTTTGCGTTTATTTTCAGAACCATCACGGCTCACGTCCGACGCCATTTTCAAATTAAAGTTTATATTTCTTCCTCGATGGTGGTTTTAACGTAATAAACGTCTCTCCTCTCACATACTGCCGTCTACAGGAGGGGAGAGTCTACCAGCGTTGCCCAGCACGGCTATACACACCATTACGCGGACTTTGCCTTTCCGGTGAGCGTGAGCGACTTTGTCACAATTGTTCTTTGCAAAATGTCACATTCACCATAGTAAATTAACTCATCAGAATCCCTTATTCGTTGTTTTTAGAAGAGAGGTCCAACAGTCCATCCAAAGCATTTCATCATCTAAGAATCTTAAAACTCGAGACAATAAACTTGTTTCAACTTTTTAATTTGTTTCATTAAAGTTTTCTGTTGTTTTTTTTCTCGAGTATGTGCAGGCTATAACCCATGTATATGTACTATATATGTGCTGCATTGCTTTCTTTGAAATAAAAGTACGTTAATTGTAATTTGTACTTATATTTTGATACCTTGGCATTAATAAAAAAATCTCTTGAATAATACATATGGAGTTACAATAATTTTAAGCTTCATAATTAAGCATAAAAAAACACCACTGTACTATTTTTAAGACAATAATATGGCAATGCTTATAAACCATTCTTACCTGTGAATGACATAAATCTGTACATATGAATGACAAATGCATTGATTTTTTTTTATTCATATACAGCACGGTTTGATGATTTCCTGAATAAATATGTATTCTGCTCATAAAAGTGCAGCAAATAACCACAGTCTGTTAAAAAATAGCAAATAACACGATGCTACGAGTTCAGCGTCTACGCAGAAGCCCCGCCCACACGTGACAACACTGAAACGCGTCATAGAACATGACGTCACAATCGAACACCTTGCTGCATATTCTTTACTTTGCTGAAAGTTTTTTTGCTGAGTAATTAGCATTTGAAAATGGGTTTACACAGTTCTTGTTTTAAATGTGTAGATGTTTCTGACAGTGTGTACAATTTACACAACTCTATACCATCACAATCAAGCAGTAATAGAGTGGAAGATCATTCAGTTGGAGGGAGGGATGTAGGTGCAGAAAAAGAGAAAGGGAGGAAAAAACAGAAAGGCAAAAGGAAGGAAAAAAATAAAACCAGCTCAAGTCAAGGTGAGAAAGAGGACCAGACATGTCCATGTTATTGTAACAACTGGAATGTTTTTAGTTTTAGTTTTCTGGGGAAAACCATGAAAGTTCAGTTTTTAAAAAAAAAGATTAATACATTTATTAATAGATTATATTTTTCTACTTTTCTACTAATAAATAATGCACAACCATGAATTTTTTTATTTTTTTTTACTACAGAATTCAGAAACATAATATACTTGACATATACACACACTACACACCTTAAATGACAGTTGTGTAAATGCCTTTATGCAGTTTTAAGGAGTAAATACTCTGCAATGGTGCTGACTTATGAATTTGCACATGGTTTGTCTTAAAGCACATTAAAAACACCACATAGACATTTAACCATTTTAAAACAAAGATTAACTATTTTTAATGTGACACTTTAACAGAGAACAGAGCATTCCTGCATGTGCACTGATCAACAACTGAGAAAGCAAAATGCACAAATTAGACCTTTGTGAATGCCCCCAAAAACTCGCTTCATAATTTACAGCAAGCTTAGATGCAGTAATATGAGTATTCAGTAATATATATACAATACAATACAATACAATTTTATTTGTATAGCACATTTAAAAACAACTGGCGTTGACCAAAGTGCTTAACAAGGCCAAAAGATATACGATAACAAATATAACAATATAAACATAAGACACAGAAAACAGAAGACACACACATCAAGATATATTAAAAGCTATTGAAAAGAAATGCATTTTCAAAGTAGATTTAAAAATTGACAAAGTTTGGGCATATCTGATGTGAGCCGGTAAGCTATTCCATAGCTTGGGTCCAAAGGCTGCAAATGTTTTAGTCTGGCTCGAGGGACAGATAGTAAGTTAGAGTCCCCCGATCTGAGTGATCTTGACTGTGTGATTGGATGAAGCAATTAATAATCCTGAAGCAAATGAAGCAAAGTACTGCGGAGACTGGTTCTGCAATGACTTAAAAACAAATAACAAAACTTTAAAATCAATTCTAAGTTTAATATATAGTTATGCAATCATTTATTAATAGTATTTCATTAATATCATCTTTTGGTTAATATTTCCCTCTTTAGATCAGACTTCTCAGCATGTCTCCAGTGAGCCTGAAGTCCTCCCCGTTGCAGAGGAACCTGGTCATGCTGAAGCCAATGACGAGTGGAGTGATGACGTTCTCCAGGATTTAGTCGGAAATTTGTCCGAATGGAGTGCTGACATCCTCAACATTTTGAGCAGTGTCATCTCCAACTTTAATGACAATACCCTCCAAACTCCAGTCTGTGTTGGGACTGACTTGAGTGTTGACATCCCCCAAGGCACAGTCTTTGCTACATCCGACTATAGAGCCAATGTTCCTCAAGTTCTGGTCCATGATGTGGCCGACTATAGAGCCAATGTTCCTCGAGTACCAGTCCGTGATGTGGCCGACTATAGAGCCAATGTTCCTCGAGTACCAATCCGTGATGTGGCCGACTATAGAGCCAGTGTTCCTCAAGTTCTGGTCCGTGATGTGGCCGACTATAGAGCCAATGTTCCTCAAGGACCAATCCGTGATGTGGCTGACTATAGAGCCAATGTTCCTCGAGTACCAGTCCGTGATGTGGCCGACTATAGAGCCAATGTTCCTCAAGGACCAATCCGTGATGTGGCTGACTATAGAGCCAATGTTCCTCGAGTACCAGTCTGTGATGTGGCCGACTATAGAGCCAATGTTCCTCAAGTTCTGGTCCATGATGTGGCCGACTATAGAGCCAATGTTCCTCGAGTACCAGTCCGTGATGTGGCCGACTATAGAGCCAATGTTCCTCGAGTACCAATCCGTGATGTGGCCGACTATAGAGCCAGTGTTCCTCAAGTTCTGGTCCGTGATGTGGCCGACTATAGAGCCAATGTTCCTCAAGGACCAATCCGTGATGTGGCTGACTATAGAGCCAATGTTCCTCGAGTACCAGTCCGTGATGTGGCCGACTATAGAGCCAGTGTTCCTCAAGTTCTGGCCCGTGATGTGGCTGACTATAGAGCCAATGTTCCTCGAGTACCAATCCGTGATGTGGCCGACTATAGAGCCAGTGTTCCTCAAGTTCTGGTCCGTGATGTGGCCGACTATAGAGCCAATGTTCCTCAAGGACCAATCCGTGATGTGGCTGACTATAGAGCCAATGTTCCTCGAGTACCAGTCCGTGATGTGGCTGACTATAGAGCCAATGTTCCTCGAGTACCAGTCCGTGATGTGGCCGACTATAGAGCCAGTGTTCCTCAAGTTCTGGTCCGTGATGTGGCTGATTATAGAGCCAATGTTCCTCGAGTACCAATCCGTGATGTGGCCGACTATAGAGCCAGTGTTCCTCAAGTTCTGGTCCGTGATGTGGCCGACTATAGAGCCAATGTTCCTCAAGGACCAATCCGTGATGTGGCTGACTATAGAGCCAATGTTCCTCGAGTACCAGTCCGTGATGTGGCCGACTATAGAGCCAGTGTTCCTCAAGTTCTGGTCCGTGATGTGGCTGACTATAGAGCCAATGTTCCTCAAGGACCAATCCGTGATGTGGCTGACTATAGAGCCAATGTTCCTCGAGTACCAGTCCGTGATGTGGCCGACTATAGAGCCAGTGTTCCTCAAGTTCTGGCCCATGATGTGGCTGACTATAGAGCCAATGTTCCTCAAGTTCTGGCCCATGATGTTGCCGACTATAGAGCCAATGTTCCTCGAGTACCAGTCCGTGATGTGGCCGACTATAGAGCCAGTGTTCCTCAAGTTCTGGCCCGTGATGTGGCCGACTATAGAGCCAATGTTCCTCAAGTTCTGGCCCGTGATGTGGCCGACTATAGAGCCAATGTTCCTCAAGTTCTGGCCCATGATGTTGCCGACTATAGAGCCAATGTTCCTCGAGTACCAGTCCGTGATGTGGCCGACTATAGAGCCAATGTTCCTCGAGTACCAGTCCGTGATGTGGCCGACTATAGAACCAATGTTCCTCGAGTACCAGTCCGTGATGTGGCAGACTATAGAGCCAATGTTCCTCAAGTTCTGGCCCATGATGTGGCCGACTATAGAGCCAATGTTCCTCGAGTACCAGTCCGTGATGTGGCCGACTATAGAGCCAGTGTTCCTCAAGTTCTGGCCCGTGATGTGGCCGATTATAGAGCCAGTGTTCCTCAAATTCTGGTCCGAGATGTGGCTGACTATAGAGCCAGTGTTCCTCAAGTTCTGGCCTGTGATGTGGCCGACTATAGAGCCAGTGTTCCTCAAGTTCTGGTCCGAGATGTGGCTGACTATAGAGCCAGTGTTCCTCAAGTTCTGGCCCGTGATGTGCCCGACTATAGAGCCAGTGTTCCTCAAGTTCTGGCCCGTGATGTGGCTGACTGCAGTGTGGACGTCCCCCACGTCCCAGTCCACGCCATATCAGACTGTAAAGTTGACTCTCAAGGTCCTCTCAGTACCACATCAGCCCCAGTCTTTGATGTGGTCGACTGTAACGGCAATGTCTCTCAAGTTTTAGTCTGTGCCTCGTCAGACTGTAGAGTTGACATCCGCCATGAATCAGTCAGACTGACAGAGGATACTGTATCACCTCAGCGTCAACTGGAGGATTATGAGATTATTGGTAAATTGACTGTCATGACTCCAACATACCATAATACAGACAAACTTTTGATATAATATTTGTCTTAACTCATGTCAACTCCTATTTTTCCTTTAACAGACATCAATTCATGCAGCTATGAAATCGTCAGGAAGCTCGGTGAGGGAGGCTTTGGAAATGTTTATGCGGGGATTCGCTTGACAGATGGCCTTAAGGTATCACTTATTTTACTTAAAATATCTTTTTAGCAAATTGTTCTTGCTCTGTCTTACACTTTTCTCATGTTCCTTAGTGTATCTTATGTTCCCTATTTAGAGCACTTGACCTCTCAGACCTGTTTAAGTTGTAAGACATGTCTGTTCAAGGTTAATGGCTGAAATTATATAAACTCTGCACACTTAATAATTCTAAATATTTCTAACACAAATGTATTTTTTGTTTTGTTGATCAGGTGGCGTTGAAATTTGCTGACAACATGGGTATAAAATGGTTCGACATTGTAAGTACTGTCAATGTTTTCAAAAGACAAACTGCTATTATCCATAGTTTAGGACTAGTCTACATCCTTTTTGTCATTGTCTTTCTTCTAGGAGGGGTGTGCTGAACCCGTTCCATGGGAGATTGGTCTGCTAATTCTTGCCAACAAAGGCCCCAGAGTTCCCCACATCATCCAGCTTCTGGACTGGGAAAAGCAGCCTGAACAATACATTATGGTTCTAGAGCGGCCTGCACCCTGTGAGGACTTGTTGAGATTTCTAAACCGCCACAGAGGCACCATTGAAGAGGACGTAGCATCGGTTATCATGCAGCAGGCAACACTCGCAGCTCAAACATGCTGCCAACGTGGAGTGCTGCACCGTGACATAAAGCTGGAAAACCTGCTGATTAACCTGAACACACTGGAAGTCAAACTGATTGACTTTGGGTGCGGCGAAATCCTTAACAACGAGGGATACACGTCCTTTAGTGGTATGTATTATCTCTCAAAGCTGTAAGGTGGGTCTCAAACTTTGGTGATGAGTTAGGGGCCGTTAACAGGACAAAATGTCTTTCTTCCAGGCACAGCAGAGTACTGCCCCCCAGAGTACCATATAAATGGCGAGTATCACGGGGAACCAGCAACAGTTTGGTCACTCGGGATACTCTTGTTCACACTACTGTGCGGGACATTTCCGGAGTCAGAAGACTTGAGGAAGCTCAATGATAACATCTGGACCAAAGATGCTTTGTCACAAGGTGAGATCTTCATTCAGTAAAGGACACTTGTAATTCTAAATCAAACAAAAGAGAACAAAAAATTAAAAGCAAGTTAAAGTAATTATCAGACATCTTTCCCATCTTTCTGCACAGAATGCTGCGAACTACTTTGCTCTTGCCTGCAAACTGACCCAGAGCAGCGGATTGAATTGAAAAATGTCAGTCTCCACAACTGGTTTATATACTTTAATGATTCATTTACCTAAGCAAACATCAGCACCCAAGGACCAGACGGGCCTCCCCAGCATCAGAACTCTGTCGCCACACACCAATGCTCAACCTGCATTGATGTACGGGTAACTATCCAGACAGTCACAACCTACAGATGCCCAAGAAGAACCTGTGGACCAAATATGGCTTGTCACAAGGTGAAATCTTTTCCACAAAGATTACCTGTAATTAAGTATCATACAAAAGAGCACAAAGTAGCACAAAGAGAACAAAGTAACAAAAGACAGTCATGTGAATAACGCATTCAAAGAGAGCAGGTATTAAGTTTAAGGTAATTATCAGATGTCTCTCCCATCTTTCATCACAAAATGCTGCCATTTCATTGGCTTTTGTCCCCACACATCAATGCACACCCCGTGTTGTACTAGGTACTATCCAGACAGACAAAACCTGTTCATGTCCAAGAAGAACCTCTGGAACAAAGATGGCTTGTCACAAGGTGAAATTTTTTTATGACAGCAATGGGGCCTAATTTTAATTCACAACCATTCGGAATAGAACAAAGTAACAAAAGGCATGCAGTAATGCATGGTTAATGCAGTAATTCGACTCTTGATCAAAAAGAGCAGGTGTGAAGTTTAAGGTAATAATCAGGGGCCTCATTTATAAAACTTTGCGTAGGATTTGCGTCAGAAGTGGCATACGGATGAAACATAGGACGTGCGTACGCACAGAAATATTCGGATTTATAAAACCGTGCGCACACACATCCTACGCAGTTTTCCCTTAATAAATCACAATCAATTCTAAATGTAGCGCAGCTTTTGCGGCTTCATGTCACGCCCATAGTTGCCCATAAATAGTCCGTGAAACGCCCACAAGTTAATATTCATCGATTGCGAAATCAATGC
Source organism: Abramis brama (assembly GCF_963993115.1). Taxonomy (NCBI): domain Eukaryota; kingdom Metazoa; phylum Chordata; class Actinopteri; order Cypriniformes; family Leuciscidae; genus Abramis; species Abramis brama. The sequence goes on from NC_139987.1 coordinate 5,439,010, forward strand.
AAACACAGAGAGGAAAATCAAGAAACGTAACTTCACTCAATGTGAAGTAGAAATTATCGTTGGTGAGGTGGAAAAGAGGAGTAAAATGTTGTTTGGAGGGCACTGTGTGGGCATTACTAATGCCAAAAAGGCAATTGAGTGGCAAAAGGTTGCAGACACCGTTAATGCTGCAGCCTCACAACCTCGGACCATGGCCGAAATAAAAAAGAAATGGTCGGACATCAAAGTCGATGCAAAAAAGCGTCTAGCGCTCCATCGCCAGAGTGTGTCTGCCATGGGTGGGGGAAAGGGGACACCGGAGACACCATTACGCATTGTGATGGCATCATGGCATTTTATTACCATCCATTTGATTGCATCTGACAAGCTTCAGATGTGTTATGAGGATGAATTGCATAACATGGAAAAATAATTGCAGAACATATTTCACTTTTCTTTTTGCAAATATGTGTTCATTTGCATTTCTGTTGTAATCTTCGTTTGATTTTGTTCGTTTTACACTGCAGATCGATCAAACGGGTGTTCGTGTAGGCTGTTAATTGTAAGACTTGCTTTGTGAAGTCTTCATGTTATTTATGAGAGGCAGTATTGCCATTTCTTTTACACAACGGTCTACTACAGTTTCACACACTTTCACGTGTTTCTTCCATCTGCCGACGGTGTCGCCATTTCTCATTTCACCCGTTTTTGTGCGTATGCCTGGGTCAGAGTTTGCGTGAAGGACCGCACATTTTCCCATCAAGTTTGCTTTTTATAAATACCAATTATTGCGTAGAGAGCGGCGTACGCCTTCTTTTGTGCGTACGCAAATTTTATAAATGAGGCCCCAGATGTCTGTCTCATCTTTTTGCACAGAATGCTGCCATTTCATTGGCTTCTGTCCCCATACACCAATCTGCACCCTGCATTGATGTACAGGTACAATCGAGGCAGACATAATTTTATGTAAATATGTGCTACATGCTTTCCTCTAAATAACAAAAACACAACAAAAAAGACAGTGGTGTGAACAGCAGGTAACAGGGCTCGAAATTACTTGGTAGCACTGGTGCTTCTGACTTCAAAAAGTTCGGAGCAACACCAAAAATTTAGGAGCACCCACCAAAAATTAAGGAGCACTACAACTACAAATTATATAATAGATTTATTTAATTTAAAAACAACTCCAATCAATCAATCAACCAACAATCACTGGGACTTTACACATCTTGTGACCAGGATTTGACATTTTGTCTTCTGGCTCTATATCATCTCACCTCGATAATATTGGCACATGATTTGTCATTTGCATACGTCATGTTAATCACAACTCCATTCTTTTTCATGAGCTGCAACATAGGTTTAAATTTAGTGAAGGCAAGCTCTTCTTTGGCGTTGGTGTATGTGGTGTTAAATTTGACGTTTAGCCCTGCCAGTAGAGTGGAACGACCGGCAGCATCCTGGCGATTAAAAGCCTAAATAATCAAACCTGATAAACCTGATTTGATTGCCACACATTTGTCCCTGCATTTTTTTGTGCTTGTCACTCTCTCCGTGTTTAACCAAGCTTTTGCGCTTAAAATGTATTGATTCAGTTGCGAACGCTGTTACCTGCAAACTCTGTCCCACAGGCTTTACAGTGAACGCAATGCACTGAACCATCAGCATAGTGGAGCCACTCGAAATCTTTAGCCACTCTCTCCGAAAGCTGAACGATTTCTTTTCAGCTGGTGGATCCCCATTAAACATTATTGGATTATTTGTGACTTTAGGTGACGTCTTACAAAAGAAATGTGTCAGCGTTCGTTTAATCTTCTCTCTTATTCAGCCTTTTAAATTTCGCACAGTAGTCAGCTCCCTGTCACGTGACAATGGAACGCAGTAAAAGGGAGTGGGAGTGATTGACAGCTAATATTAACCAATCTAAAATCTGCTTTAAAGTTAAGAACTGTAAGATATTTTTAATTTGTAGTGATTACAATTTAGCTCAAAGGAATTATTAATTAATTTATAGGGAATTCAAAAGAGTCACTTATTACAACCGAGCAAATGACTCGTTCGCGGTTCATTTGAACTGGCTGTAACTATCAACTCTGCAACGGATATAAATATCCAAACTATAGTGAAACACTATATAGTTAGCAAGGTAACTTAGATCAGAAGTTTAAGACATTAAACTTTGTAAGCACAATAACACAAGTAATATTTCTCTTTAAAATACAAACAAGACTTTATTGATTATTCTAACACATAAAACTAATATCTAACACAAACCCACACATACACATTCATACGCGTTGCAGAAAGAAAAGAGTAAGGAAAGATTAAGTTTTTAAGAGTGAGTTTAAGAGTGAGATGATGTAATCCCAAGTTTCTATGCACTTATAAGACACAACCTGAATGAACCATCAATCATTAGTTTAACCCTTTTATCGTTTCCTAGGTTATTAAATCTGTATCAAATACACCAGTTCAGCTTTAGTCTGGAGGCAGTACTTGCTTGTCTTTGCTTTTGGGGATTCCCTTTTGTTGCGTGAAAGGGGTTTTCCCGGTCCGTTCGTTGGCTGGTCTCCTCGTGCCTGATGTCTGGGTCACGTGGTCAGTCACGTGGCGTGCTGGCGGAATGAAAGTCTTTGTTTGAAGCTGGCTTTGCAGAAGAAACGTGGCTCGAAATCTTGTCGCAAAACTTAACTTAGAACCGAGACTCACAACGGAAAAGAAAGGAAACTAAGAAAATAAAGGAAATTGAGAGGAGTAGATGATGGCTTGAATGAAGCTGTTTAACCCATGTTCTTCAGATCTTGATTTGGGTTATTTCGTCTGCGCGTTTACATGGTTCCTAGTCTGAGAGAGCGAGAGCAGAGAGCGAGCTTTGTTTCTGTCTAAGATTTTTAAACTCAAAGTTTGTCCTTCCTCCTGAAGAGATCGGACCAATTAGACACTGGCTTTGTTTGCAAAGTCATAAATCATGCGTTATCTGGGATCTCCTTACTAGCAGAGAGAACAGAGGCTACAGTTTAGACATTATTACTATTATAAGAATACGAACATTTTACACAGATTTCAATAAAGCCATATTTTGAATCATGAGCATACGATCATATTGATATGAAACACAACACACTTTCATTCAAACATCTGACAGTTATAACAATTAAATGAATTATATGGGATTAAAGCATATTAAATGGACACATGTATTGTAGAAACACCTAGAATGATGTATGATGTTTTAAGTCCATTGAAAATTGTTCTTGAATGAGTTTTACGTATACTGTAGGAAGAATCTCAGTTTTCTGGTTTAGAGAGAGAAAGAACTCTGTTTGTTCGTTCAGAGGTCCTTAAGGAGGAGGGGGTCTGGAATGTTGGGGCTCGAGCAGATTCTGCTGTTATCTTGATCGGGCTGAATTGTGCTATCTCTGAGCCAATCATTCTTTTCCAAGCTATCTCACATTGACCAGTTCTTCCTTTAGTTGGGCTCATCTTCTTTGAAGCTTGCATGGCCATAAAGTTCTTAGCTGGGGGTTTTCGTTGGTCAGCGGAGACTGGCTGGCTGGAGCCTTCTTTTATGGCTCTGGGGTTGGTGATTTGGTGTCTAGAATGTTCAGTTCTGTGAGAAATTATGTTTGAACAATTCACCTGGAAGATTCATTTGTGTTTGTTTCACACTCAATCCTACAGAACGTAAGTTTGATTTGTTATGTAACGTTGGATAGAATGATGGTCCGGCCACCGCATATCAGCACACATAAGGTACACACTGTGCAGTAATTTGCGAACGTTTTGTAAAGAAATGAAAATAGGTCGCACCACAACCATTATTTGCACTTGCACAAATGCTCCCAAATATATTTTTAGGTCGCACAGATTAAATTTCAGGAGCATATGCGACCAAAACGGTCGCAATATCGAGCCTTGCGAAAGAAAGCATCTGATCACAGCGACGAGGATATGTTTGCACCAGTTCGGCAAGCAGGTTTGCATCAGTCAAGTCACGTCACATTTATTTATATTATTGCTTTAAAGTAAGCAGCTTTACAGTGTTAAACTCAAAAAAGAGTGTCAGTGTCACGTTTAATTAGAGGTGCAACTTCAATTTCTTCATCTCTCCAGTGCGTTCATTTTTTTACTAGTATCTGACCTCTTTTTTACCATAACTCTGAAACCCTAAGGGATGGTGCTGTAAAAATCTTTGGAATCTTACATTATCCCTTACTTACAAGTAACTAACCCTTAAACCAAATCCTAACCGTGACTCTATAGTAATTACATGTAGTTAATTAATATTACTCAGTAGTTAGTAGGGGTTTAAAATAAAAAACTTTTCTAAGGGAAAGAAAAGAAAGAAGAGACCTAGAAGTGAGATAGAGAGAGAGAAAACTATTTGCAAAAAATAATTGCAAAAAAATTATATAAATATAGAAAACAAGTATTACACACTCTCTTTCCATTTATTTATGTCTATTGCGTTTATCGTTTATTGCAATCTCAAAATTCCGGCCATTTGATAATACCTAGAATATCAAAATCAACCGCTGGCGGTAGATCCTTTACCTATTTAGCATCTAAACCAGTGATCTCAAACTCAATTCCTGGAGGGCCACAGCTCTGCACAGTTTAGCTCCAGCCAGCTCCAACTCACACCTGCAAGGAAGTTTCCAGTAATCCTGAAGACCTTGATTAGCTAGATCAGGTGTGTTTGATTAGGGTTGGAGCAAAACTGTGCAGAGCTGTGGCCCTCCAGGAATTGAGTTTGAGATCACTGAGGGACACTTCCTATAACACCTGATGTACTCGTAACATCATAAGAAGAATGGCATCTACGCTAATGTTAGTCTTTCTGTTTATTCCGAGGTTTACTGTAGTCTGTAGTTAACCGTATCCAGATCAGATGGAGGACCTGTGCCTAGACACGTCCACAAGCATCCCTGAAGTGGCAGCAGAGATTGTGTCAACTGGACTCTCCCCCGTGAAGGCCTCATCGACTCGACAGCCATCGCCACTGATCCTCAACAAACCAGTGATGACTCCGATCTTCAACCAGATGGAACTGGATAAATATTCAGAATATTCTGATCCAATCTGACTTCTGACCTGTAATGATCGTAATCAATACACTGTTTGTTCGTTGACCAGAGGAGAACTGGTCCCCCAACTGAGCCTGGTTTCACCCAAGATTTTTTTTTCTTCTTCTCCATTTTGTCACCTGATGGAGTTTTGGTTCCTTGCCATTGTCGCCTTTGGCTTTTGGCTTGCTTAGTTGGGGACATTTAATATTCAACAATATTGTCGATCTGCCTGCATCGACACCATTATGTGAGAACTGAACTGGACGATGACATCACTGTTTTCTCCAGAGTGGCTATATATATAAATGAACTAAATTAATAAATTTTTTACAACAAAAATGAAATCACTGAACTTACTTAAGATGGACTATGATGCTATTCTAGATCTACTGTACTGCAGAAACAAACTTTGTTGCATTATTTTCCTGTTATCACTGTAAAGTTGCTTTGAATCTGTATTGTAAAAAGCGTTTTATAAATAAAGGTGACTTAACTATGTTGTAAAGTTAATTGTCATGCTGTTCTAGAAAGTTTTATTACAAAACACAATTCCCAGGGATTAGCTAGATTGACAGTTGTAAAGTGCTTAATATGTGGCATTGAGTAACTATTAGTATTTTTAAAGCGTTTTGGGTGCACACTTATTTTGTAGCACATTTGTAGCACTGGTTTTTGAAACAAGCAAAATGCAGGAATATCTGAATGTTGTCTGAGTACGAGTACCACACTAGAGAAATACCCTCACACTAACAGATACCTTAAAAATGTATTTGCCTTATATTAGTATATTATTTAACTTCTAAATCGATACAGAATACAAAGCTTCACACAAATTACTTTGCCATAAAGTAGTATAATTGTAATTGAGCTTAAAGCACTACCAAAAGAAAATGTATTAAAAAAGATTTATTATAGTGTCATCTTGAGGGAAAAAAAATTAACTTCAGCAGCTTCAGTAAGTTAACTTTCACAGGTTTCAAATAGATCCAAAGGGACTTTGATATTAGCACTCTCATTTGTAGGGCATCACTTTAAAATAATAGCAACATTTATTTCTTCCAAAATATGAATGGATTTCCAGTAGGGGTGGGCGGTGTGACTAAAATTCTGTTTCACGGTGTGACTAATTTTATTTAATGGTAACGATATATTTCACAATATAGTTATTTATATATGTAGTTATTCTCAAAAAAAAAAAAAAAAAAACCTTTGAATACCCAAATACTTTAGAAATGAATAGTACTTCACCTTGTTTGATTTTTCTTTTTCTTTTATTTGGTAAATTATTGCTTTGGTAAACTATTTTGATAGCTAAATATAGTAAACGAAACACACTCATCAGCTTTTAGATGAACTGCCCCCAACTGATTGACATTAAATACAACTCATAGGTGCAATTAAACTTTGAATAAAGTGTTGCTGAATAATTTTTCAATCTCATGTTATTGTTTTACTTCATCAATCAGTTTATAATATCTGAATATTTTATATTGAACTATTCTATTCATAATAAATTAGTTACTTCCTTTTAATTTTGTAGGATATTAGTAATACTAGTTATGTTTAAATGTGTTCCCCGGTACATTTTTGCCATGTCTGCTTATTATACTGTGTTTTTAAGGGGCTTGTTTTGCTCTTTTTGTGATATCTGGCAACCCGTCACCAGGAGCTTTAATCAAGAGAAGTTCAGAAGTGACTAGAAGGAGAGCAGCAGTATGAAAACCGAACAGCAGCTACAGTTAGTGTTGACTAGGTAGTTTAAATTATACACACCTTGTAACTGCGTCATTATTTTACCATAGCCCGGTGAACACTGACACACTGCACTCCCTCTCAGTGCGTGTGTACACGTGCGTCTTTTGCATCAGTAAAATGCGATCGGTTAATTTTGGCTTGTTTCCACTGAGTGGTACGGTACGGTTGGGGTCGGCAAACCATGAATCGGCTAGCGTTTCCACTGCCAACAGTACCCTTACTTGATAGGCGTGGTGTAGCCTATGCCGGAAAGAAGCGATCAACGTCATTTTCGCGCGAAGAAGAAAGCGACATAAACAACAATGGATTACATACAGCAGATCCGCCGCCGACATTAGGCGTTTCTCAATTGCAAGTACGCAAAGTTCGGACTTGCCAAGTCCAGCTCAGGAGAATGACTCACGAGGACGCGAGTCCGGTAATTCTGCTGATGGAACAGCGCGTTCTTCAAAGCGTCAGTCAGCTCGCTCTGCTAACGTTACTCCGGTTATCTCTGTATGTACATTTTAGGCAACAATAAAACGAAATATGTTATAAAACACCACACTGCCTCTTTACATTTTCATTTAAAGAAATCTTAAACATTATAGCCACACAAATGTGGTTCAGGCAACGCGTATTGATTATATTCACTGCATGTAACGTTAGCCTATTTATAACTATATATATAACTATATATATATATACACAACCCTGCCTCTTTTCGTTTGAATTTTAAAAATATTAAACTTATTAATATGGTTCAGGCAATATGTGCATTTGTACTGTGATCATCTTCAATGTAATAAAATAAAAAATTACAAAACTAAACCCAATCTCTTTTTGTTAAATTTTAGTTTTATCAATAATAGCCATTATAAAAGTATAAGTAAAAAGTACAGGAAGCTATACAATAAGAAATAAAGCAAACAATTCAGTCAAACATACAAAGTCAGCACTGTAGTCTAATGATACAACAGTAAAGTTAAATAGCCTAAATATAAAGTTATGAAATTTCACTTAGCCCTCAGTTCGGCCAGGGAACAAATTATAGATTCACAAGACCAAAGATCGCCGGTTAGGTCTACACAAGGCGAATTATATCTCGTTTAACCACTACAGAGACGTCAGAGTCAGCGGCAAACGTCAGAAGGACCAGCCGAGGAAAGGCTGTTCCAGGCGGGGCACATGAGCGCCAAGCGCCCGGTGATTACATGGATCTCAAATTTTCATAAATCTTTATAAATAAACCACAGATTTGAGCTTTAAACAACTACATTCTCGCCTAAAAAAACTCTTAAAAATTACATTTCGTGACACAGTAACAGTAGTATTATATTAAACTGTATATTAAAAAATGGCGCTTCTTATGTCATTCCCCTTGTAGCACGCGCAAGTGACGATTCTCTGTCAACCAATCAACGTCCTGCAGTGAGTCTAGCTCCACCTTTTAGTACCGCACCACTGTGCTAGGTACCACAACGGAAGGGTACCCAAAAAGTGGTACGGTACGGTTCGGCATTTTGGTACCATTCACAACTTTTGATAGTGGAAACGCAAATAAATGTGTACCGTTCCGTTCCGTACCGTACCGCTCAGTGGAAACGAGCCATTTGAGTGTCAAGTTGTAAGTTGCACGCACGCTGCACATGAGTTAACCACGCCCACTTATTTACATGTCACGGTATACACAGAATAAAAAAATCTGTTACGGTTGACATTTTCTACCGCGGTAGTGATACATACCGTCATACCGCCCAGCCCTAATTTCCAGTTGAATTTTTCCTACCCAAATTTAAAGTAAGTAATTTGGAAAATTAAGCTCAAATAAATATAATTAATAAAAATATAACCCACAAGTGACACTTGATGTGATATCTAGCTAAAATTTCAAAGACCTGTGATATGAATGCACTCACAGACAGCCTAAGGCTGTGTAACAGTGGTTGGTGGATGTCTCCTCTAGGGACCACAGCATCTCCCAGATCCCCTGTCAATTAGCCTAGGGCTGCAATATCCCCAGTTACCTTGTGCAACCGCGAGGAGGCCCGGCAGGAGTCTTCGTGATGGAGAGGCTTTGTGCTGGCAGGGGATTCAAGTTCAAAAAAGTTGCTTCCTTTTTCACCGCAGGGGCTAGCCAGCAGCAGTAAGCTGTAAGCAAGAGGGATGAACACTGATCCTAAACATGCACCCCTTTAACTACTACTACTGCACTTTACACACACACACACCTAACCATTTACATAATAACTAACATAAACAAGCTTGAACAATGTCAGTCTGAGAACAATAACTGGTTTATAGAGTCTTTACCTGTTGAGCAGGCACACAGTTGTCTGGTGTGGACACAGCTGCAGCCAGATTGTCCCGCACATCCTCTCCTGCACTGGCTTCTGTGTTCCCGGGTTCAGATGGGTCAATGTCATGATCCTCCGCAATTTCTGTATCAGCAATGTCCCCATTGGGTAGGTTGTGGAGCACTGTGCAGCATACAACAACCTCTGGCACAAAGGCAGGGCTGACTCCCTGGCCTTAAAGAAAATGAAATGCCAGCGTGTTTTCAGCATCCCGAAGGCCTGTACACAGTAGTGATGCACCGAAATGAAAATTCTGGGCCGAAACCGAAACCGAAAATTTAGGATGAACTTGGCCGAAAACCGAAACTGAAGCCGAAAATGGCTTCTTTTAAAAATGTATATATATATTGCTTGAATTTAATGGATCTGAAATGAAAATCACAATATAATAATCAAACTTTTATTAACAGTTACATAACAAAACATAAAATATTTTTAACAATAAATATAAATAATAATACCAAATAATATTAATCTTCAAGTTTTATGTTCCATCAAATAAAATAGTTTTTTAAAAGTTGTGCAAAAAAAAATCCACATTTTTGGAGATTTTTGCAGAACAAATGTTACATATTGCAACTTTGGTGTCCTCTCGTATAGGGCTTTTCTATAGTCACTTTTGTGAAAAAAAAATCCTGTTCGATTTTTGAGACATAGGCTAAGTGTTCATTGAATCGTTCGTAAATTGCCTATATTTTGCGTTGATCCGTTTTCAACGCCAAATATAGGCAAATCCACGGACAACTAAACAGGCATTAGGACGAACGTAAAGAGGGCGCTTGAGACGCGCACAAGTCAGCAATGTGGACTGCCATAACATCAATGAAAAACATTACTGAAGGCTACATATTATGCACTATATTATGCAGAAATAGGCTATGGGCCCTATCTTGCACCCAGCGCAATTGACTTTGTACACCGACGCATGTATCATTCCTATTTTGCACCCGCGCAAAGCGCGCTTTTCCCTCCACAAAAGCACGTCGCTAAACTAGGGAATGAACTTGCGCTCCCTGGGCGGTTCAGCGCAAAAAAGGAGGCGTGTCCCGGCGCAAACGTTCCTTCATGCTATTTTGCAGGTTTAGAAAACAATTGCGCCACTAACCAGGAAAAAATAGTTTAAAGTCAGTGGCGCGTTGCGCATGTTATTCATATGCTATTTTAAGGGCGCATGCTTGGCCATAATCAATGTAGCGTGTGCACAACGCCCATACACTTTGATTCTCTCATCTACACAGAAGCAGCAGTTTTTTTATTTTTGCAAATCATATATTATTACGATAGATAGATAGATAGATAGATAGATAGATAGACAATTTATTATAAAAGCATACATCTAGCTTACACATTTACCCAAATTATCATACGCCTTTTTAACCGAAGTTAATTTGGGTGGGTTTCTCCATCCCCAACGTCCCTGACGAGAGCGTTGCTCTCCTTGGCTGTGAACCGCTCCTGGTGCGCGTCTGGCAAATCTGCCGTTATAATAGGAATCCGCTTTAGAACAAAGCGCGCCTGCTCTTAAAGGGAATGTGAGATGTCGCTCTGATTGGTTTATTTCACGATACGCCCAAACCACACCTATGAATAATGAAGCTACTTCAGACCAACCCATTTTAGATTTGCGCGCGTTCGCTGCGAGCGTATAGTGACGAGCTGGACGCGCTCCGAGAGAAGGACGTTAAAATCGATTCCCTATTTTCGTTTTCGAAACTTGTGTTGGTTGGTCCGATCGATTGTGCAATAAGTGACAGCCCTTTGACATGCTTAATCTTTGATAGGCAGACGCGTGATAACAGCTCGACCCTGAGTGAAACCTAAGTGCTTGCGCACTGATGGGAGGGGCGGGTGACATTCATTTTCGGTTAAACGTTTTCGGCTGTTTTTTTTATTTCGGCCCGAAACCGATAATGCCATTTCGGCGGCCGAAATTTCGGTGCACCCCTAGTACACAGGAATGCATACTGTTGAAGCGAACCTGTACAGGGTTCTGTATGGGCGCACTCAAGAATACCCACCATCTCTGAGCATGCACTTTCCTGCAGGTGGATACAGGCGACCAGTGTAAACAGGGCTGTTCTTCAGTACCCTGGCATCGTCCACAGGCCCGGGATACCCAACAAAAATGTTGAGGAACTTCCCCTGGTGGTTTATTGATGGCCTGCAGCTGGACAGAATGAAGCAGCTTCCTGTTAAAGGGATACTTCAGCATTTGGCATTAAGCTTTGTATCAGTACAAAACCAGTAGGAAACCTGTAGTATTTTCAAATTACCATGCTTCTCTTGTGTCCTGTGTTGACTAATTCATATATAATATACATGCACATATACATATACATATATATATATATATATATATATATATATATTTATTTATTTATTTAAATGTGTATTTATCTATGTGTGTGTGTGTGTGTGTGATTATCTGTTGATTAATTCATGTTTATTCATTCATGGTAATATCACAAGCAAATAAATTACTTTATTTTCTTACCAAAAATCAACATCTGTCATTGTTCACCGGTCTGTTTTTTTAGGCAAAATTTACTGGCTAAATAAGTGACGATACTTGTGTTATTTGATAAATTACGTAAAAGCTCTTGCTGAATGTGTGATTGGCGAGCAGCTGATGGATGTCTCCTTTAAACTATCATTTCGAACGACGTAAAAACGCAGACGAAAGAGGTAAAATGGAATGGCTCTTTAAATTTTTGTGCTGTTGTGACGACGTATATCATGTGACAATACCAACAGGCCAGATGTAGTACATCCGGACTCCATTCATACTACCCATATTCATACTATATAGGAAGTACTTTTTTTAACGGTTGCGAAGTACGTTCAAATTCAAATGTAGTACCTACTCAGAATCTGATTTCTGCTTTTAATTAAAAGGCGGGACTTATTCCGCCATATTGCGTGAAACCATGCCGCACAAGTCCTGAAAAGTGAAGCCAAAGCGTCTCGATCGCCCCCAGGTGGTTGGTCCCAGTATATGTCATAAACTCCACCCTCTCCATGTAATGTAATGGACATGAGGCAAACTAAACAATCAAATTACACTACAAATAAATTTTTTCCAAAGGTGTTTTCTGTCAGTTTAGGTAGTTTTTATCACGCTGATGTAAGTTTAAGTGTTCGTTTTTTAAAAATAAGTCTGGTCTTAGTAAGTTATTTGATGCTATAAAAACGGGAGTGTGACGTCATGATTGACAGCTTTTTGGGAGGAGATTGGAGCTTCAACTTTAATTTCTATATTTCCATAACTGTTTATTTGACACCTACATAGTGAGTTGTTCTGCAATAAACTGTACTAACAGTTTCTACGAGAGTGTGGGCGGGGCCTTGATCTTGACGCGCAGACTCGGGTCCCGCGTTCACTACTGCGCAGAATCAGGGTAGGGTTGCACCATTACGTGTTGTAAGTTCTTAAAGCTACACAGTGTAGGATTTTCTCCCATCTAGCGGTGAAATTGTATATGACTACTAGGCTTGGCACGATAGTCGGTGTTACCGGTGTTACACGGTGTTCAGTCGCAACACCGGTTTCATCACTTGCCCACCGCAGCACCGCAAAAAAATTTTTTTAAAGCAATTACGCAGTATCCGTATTTTCTGTCACCAGTTGACTAGTAGTCTCGCGTAGCCAGACCTTCAGACTGACGTTCCGTGGGCGTGACGTCTGAGGCTGAGACTAGTTGACTAGCGTTGTATGATCACGCTCAACCATTCAAGCGCGACAAAACAAGAGACCGCGCTGTAAGTCCTGCCTATTACACACGCACGCACACACACACACACACACACACGGAAAAGACGCGCGTCAGTATCGAGTTCTCTTTTCGGCCTTGAACAAAACATAACACACAGACAAATTATGCCAAAATGTCCATTTTGTCGAGTGTCCTCATAAGAGCAAATGATTTAAATAATATCATAAATGAATGTAGAGATTTGTGAGAAAATGGGACGCGTGTCAGATGGAGTGTCATTAATGTTAATCAAAGAACAAAGGTAAGAGAGTAAATTACTCACTCAGACCCGGCGCCAGGAGGATTAGTATACCGGTAGCCTAATAATCATGAATGCACTCTCTTGTGTGTATGAATGAATCTTGTAACACATCTCCGGCGATCGGCTTCTTCACGCAAAAGAAAAACTCTTCATAAAGCGCAGTGAAACTCATGTGGCATTTCCTGATGGAACGAGGTTGTTCGTTAACTTCATTTTATACGTGCAATTCACACGAGCTCTAAACGAATGCGAGACTGCTGCGATTAGTCAAACTTTATTAATGAAACAAAATCAGAGGGAATAGTTTCTTTAATGTATTTTTTATTTTATTTTTTACCGGTTGGCCGGTCACACGGCTTTCATAGTTTTCAGTTAGGCTAGTGCGGAGACCAGGGCCGGGTTTCCCGATAACGATGCATCTTAGCTCTTAAGAGCGTTCTCTATGTGCAAGGTTACGCGTTCGTGCTACTTAGAAGTCGCTGTCCATTCGCGAAGTGCTGAAATATAACCTAAATAGAGGACACTGACAACGCGCTGAAAGACAGGACCGAGCAGGTAATATTTAATATGAAACAAAGTCTCAACTTTCAAATTTGGTCAGTCAAACAAAAATAAAATACGCCTACCGTTTTTTGGCTCTTTAATGTGTCGTGACAGATTGCCTCAGTTAAAGCCAAAGCCAAATCCACCGAAGTTAATCAGTAACTCTTCTGACTGCTTTGTCGCACAAAAATTGTGGAATTTGATTGGTCAGATCGCATGTCAATCAAACTCAATACGAATGATGAATTGACGCCATGTAAAAAAAAATTACATCACTCTAACACCCCCCACCCCCACGATGAAACCGGTAATACCGGTGTTGTCATAAGTCGATTAACCGGTGGGAGAATATTATCACCGTCACATCTCTAATGACTACCAACTGAATATTACTTTCTAGCCCCTCCCATTCCGAGGCCGTTTTAACTCCTACGGTGGCCGTATTATTTCAAATCTGTAAGTAATCGCAAAAACCGCAAGTAATCTCCCCCTCGCATTCGTCACGGTGCCACTGAGTGTAAAAACGCGAAAGGCGAAGCTTGAATTTCCAGGTATGTCCCTCTTTGGCTATTGTATTTTCAAGATGGATGCGCAACATGGCTTCCGCCATTCGAGCGACTCGCTCGTATGTATTCTGAATGGCAGATTCTACGCTTATGAGAATACTTGATTAGTTGGTTGAAGTGATTACTCATTAATGAGAACGTATAATTTTGAAAGAACAAAGTGTTTTTTGCTAAAAATCAACTTAAAATATTACACAGTGTAGCTTTAAATTGGAACGTATAGTCCACACTAGAGGCTTAGTAACTACAAGCTAGTTTGGCACTAGTAAAGCGTAGTCACATAATATGACGTTTAGCCTCGATGATCCAATAGCAGCCTTCAAATACGTGAATAGAAGTTGTTTAAATGCAGTGAATTTCAGTTTATCCTTCATTCTAACTTCTTTTGCCTCACTTAACTAACAGTAACAATACGTTTCCATTAAATATGACACTTAATCATGATTAACATAAGTGTTTTTATATGTAACTAACAATCAGAAACTGTATTTGAAACGAATTAATGAAGTTATATGCTTGCATGTTAAACTCCTGCATCTCCTCTAGTAAAGATCTATGTTGTTAAACGAATCTTTGCCTTGCCGCTCGTCACATACCTACCAACCTTGCAGTTTGGAAGACGACACACATGCATTATATAATTGCATTGCATATAATGTGTGCTGGTCAACTAGTCTAAAATTAAGAAACCCCTAGAACAAAGTAAAAAAAAAAAAAAAAAAGAAAAGATAAAAACATAGGAACATTGTGTACAATTAAGATTAGGAAAAGGGCTTCTATTTGTAACGTGCTGTCTTTGCATTTGAACATTGCACATTTTAAACAGGACACGCATTAGCAGGATAAATGTTAGCCAATACAAACATATTTATAGAAAACAGTTGACAATGAATAGACAGGAGTCCAATAATAGCATAACGAATCACTTATTCTAAAAATAATATAAAGTATAAGTTCCGAATCCGACATATAATGAAATGAGGGCTGTGTTAACAGTAAAACGTCCGTCATTTAACTAATTTTAAAAGCAGGGATGGATAATACAAAATGCTTTTTGACAAAAAAAACAAGCAAGAACAAAATTTAAACTTAGCCCGTCAATGTTCATTTTACAATTATCTTCTCTCTCTGTGTGCGCGCGTCCGTGTTTGTGAGAGAGCTCGCGCAGCACTGAGACAACGGTACTTTTTAATCCATAAGTAACTAAAGCAATAGTTTTCATACAAAATAAATATGTAACATAATTAGCTAATTAACACAATAACGTAACACATACGTTTCTCAACACTGAGAATGAATGAATAAATAAACGCCTGTTTCTCCAGACTCGCGCTTATCAGTTGAATGTTAAATAAGTTAATAATGATAAGACGACACGGCGATCATGGTTTTATCATGGTGATTTGTACAGAGGCTTCGTGGATTTGCACTTAAGCCTAAACAGACAGTGAATGAGAGAGATCGACTGAGCGCGTGCGATTATCTGCGTCTGTCTTTGAGGTCAAGTCATATTCGTGAAAAGGTTGCCGTGTCCAAGGAAAGTTAAATATTTGTCCTGTCATCCTTTTAACGTTTAAAATAAAGGGTATTTACCATGAATGGCATCAGCGACAGCGCTGGTCAGCATTCACAGCGCGAGGAACTAGCAGTCGCGGGAAACAAAACTCAGTGAGTCACGCATTGAATCAATGCCATTTGTCTCTATTAAGTGAAGCTTCAGCGTTACCCATGCGGCGCATTGCTGGTCAGCTGAGCCTTGAAAAGTGGAGCTCAAAGTTAAAAATAATTAACCTTGTTTCATTACTATCTTTTAATGAATCAATCAGCATTTTTGAACGTGTTGTTGAATGAATTTAATGACTCAGTCCGTTGCCGTAACAACTGCGTGCTGAGTGACAGGCTTTCAATGCGGAGAGACACTGTTTAGTTTCGGTTTATTGGTTACTGAAAATGTACTCGTTTTTGTGCATGCTGACCACATCGTGACACTTATTTATATAGCAACAAATAAATATAAATAAATCAAAATAAATTAATAAATGCGGTAAAACCGCATATCGCGCTATTGAGCCACTCAAAATTACTGCAAAGGAAAATCCTTCACCGCGACAGCCCTACCGCTTGCTATTTGGGGAATGAACCCAGCGCTATGATTGGTCGAACTCTTCTTCTTTTGCTGTAGCTTGATTTGAGGACAGCGCGTGAACAGAGGCGACACTAGGTTTTTGCGTAGTTTTAGAGTGACAAATCGTACCAGCGTACTTTGAAGTCAAAATGCGTATCCGCTACGCAAAATGCGTACAGGTTGGCAGGTCTGTCGTCATTCAACAGTTACAAATAAAAACACTTATGTTATTCATTATTAAGTGTCGCATTTAATGGAAACATATTTTTACTGTTAGTTAAGTGAGGCAAAAGAAGTTAGAATGAAGGATAAACTAAAATTCACAGCATTTAAACAACTTCTGCTCGCGTATTTGAAGGCTGCTATTGGATCATCGAGGCTAAACGTCATATTATGTGACTACGCTTTACTTTACAGAGAGCTTACGACCTACTAGCTAGGTTCGGCCTTAAAGGAACACTCCACTTTTTTTGGAAATAGGCTCATTTTACAACTCCCCCAGAGTTAAACAGTTGAGTTTTACCATTTTCAAATCCATTCAGCCGATCTCCGGGTCTGGCGGTACCACTTTTAGCATAGCTTAACATAGATCATTGAATCTGATTAGACCGTTAGCATCTCTCTCAAAAAATGACCAAAGAGTTTCGATATTTTTCCTATTTAAAACTTGACTCTTCTGTAGTTATTAATTAGTGTACTAAGACCTGCGGAAAATTAAAAGTTGCGGTTTTCTAGGCCGATATGGCTAGGAACTATACTCTCATTCCTGCGTAATAATCAAGGAACTTTGCTGCCGTACCATGGGTGCAGCAGGCGCAATGATATAACGCAGCGTCACGTTGGAAGTTACCTAGTTGGGGACTATTTTCAGGCGCAATATCATAATCTATTTGGGGAATGAACCCAGCGCTATGATTGGTCGAACTCTTCTTCTTTTGCTGTTGCTTGATTTGAGGACTGCGCGTGAACAGAGGCGTCACAAGGTTTTTGTGTAGTTTAGAGTGACAAATCGTACCAGCGTACTTTGAAGTCAAAATGCGTATCCGCTACGCAAAATGCGTACAGGTTGGCAGGTCTGCTGTATTTATAACTAGCATTATGTAGCTCCAGTCCCTGCATTGTAAAACGTAACACGATGTAACTACAGAAGAGTCAAGTTTTAAATAGGAAAAATATCGAAACTCTTTGGTCATTTTTTTGTTCTAACAGTCTAATCAGATTCAATGATCTATGCTAAGCTATGCTAAAAGTGCTACGCCAGACTCGGAGATCGGCTGAATGGAATCGAAAACGGTAAAAGTTTAACTCTAGGGCAGTTGGAAAATAAGCCTATTTCCAAAAAAAGTGGAGTGTTCCTTTAAGAACAAATTGTGCAACGGAATAAAGTACAGGGTTAGTTACAAACTAGCTAGTAGTTACTAAGCCTTTAGTGTGGACTTTACGTTCCAATTTAAGAAAGAAATTACGAACGGCTGGTGCAACCCTACCCAGGTCCCGAATCAGCGCCATGTTGGACTTTGGACTTCACTTTTCACCAATGGAAAACAGTGAAGGGACGTCATCCATCTTTTTTTACAGTCTAGACCAGGGGTCGGCAACCTAAGGCACTCTGGCACGCGGAGGGTTAATCGCTGGCACACAAGCAAATGCGAGAGAAGTGTATGTATTTCATTCAGATAAAGTAGTCTAGTTTTATGCCGGTCAAATGCACTCGGGCTCCCCATGATTAACATCGCACAACATCAGCATCACATGTGCACACGGAACGAACATGTAGGAAACCTCGTGAATTACGGCCGTTTCACGCATATTTTTTTCGCCGTGCATGTTAATCAATGAGTGCATTCACACCGGGAGCAGGAGCAGGAGCAACAGGAGCGTCGCGTGAGCAGCAGTGTAGCGGGGTTTTTTGCCGCCGAGTCTATTTTGTCTGCGCTGCTCACGCTCAATTTAAAGCCCCTTTCACACAGAGATTCCGGAAAATGCACGGATAAAGTGACCCGAGATTTGACCCGGGTTCGTTTGATTTTGGTTCATTCACACTGCCAGTGACTTTCCTGAATCAGAGAGTGCGTTCACACACAAGCCGTACAAATCCCGTAAAGACACGTGACATCGATGTAACTTAAAATGTCTCAGCACCGTCTTAAGTTTGCTTATGAGCTGCGATCTCTCTCTCAAGAAACCACGCTTGTGCATTTTTTTCTCTGATTCGATCATAAACTTGCGCATTACGTACCATTTCACTAGCTGGCCAACGATCCCGCGCTTCAGCGTCATCACTACTACACGGCATTATTACGGCTTTTGTTCACACAGCGCGCGTTCCGGTACTGAACACGGCAATGTAGGTCCCCAACCCGGCATCAATCCCAGGTCGTGTTTGCGTTCACACAGAAGGCACTCTGGCAATTTGCCGGCAATTTCCCGGGTTCAAAGCGCTGTGTGAAAGGGGCTAAAGTGAAAGCACACTTTTGATGGACAAAATAAATATGATTCCAAACAAAAGTGCTCAAAATGCACAGAATGTGCATGTCTAGTGTGTTTTAACAAGAACTGGATTAGGTTATGTCAGAAAAGAAAATTAAGACTCAAAAATATTTATATAAAATTTACCCATTTAAACTTGTTTTTATTATTCAGTTTGGGTAAAAGGATATGGTATTTTATATAAAAAAAAAATATATATATATATAATAAATATTTGTGTGTGTTGTAGAAAAAATGAAATCAGAATCGGCTAAAAAAATCGGTATCAGCAGGTCAAACTCAATGAAAAATCGGAAATCAAAATCGGCCTAGAAAATTGTAATCGGTGCATCTCTAGTTAGGAGTAATAAATACTATTAAATTGTCTATCTAAATCTAAAGCAAATTTCAAGAGAAATATTTAAATTTCTGTACTATTTCTGTGTAAGCCATTATGAAAATGTAAAATGTTTGTGTATTTATATGAGTGTGTGTGTGTGTATATATATATATATATATATATATATATATATATATATATATAGGCTATGTGTGTGTTGTGGCACAGTGATGAACTCAGAAACTTAAAAATGGCACTTTTATGACAAAAAGGTTGCCGACCCCTGGTCTAGACTATGATACATAATAATATGAGTGCACGGTCTTTGTATATTTAGGTTTTAGAACAGTCCTTAACGTTTTAGAAGTACTAAATCATTTAAAAGTAATTCAAGTGTAACGTTAATTAACCGGTCTCTGTTACCTGGCTTGTCCACCGTAACGTGCTGGTTCTCTTTCGGCGGGGGAACTGCTAACGTAACTTCGGCCGCTGCCCTTCGTTTCACAACCTGCCCATAAACAAACAATTCACATTTCTGACAACATATTTTAACATCCAATGTAATTATATTCAGTGTCTTTAGGAAAAGAAGTTATTTGTATGCAAGGGATTAGGCGTTTCCATCACGCGAAAAGGCCGATGCGACAGTCGTTTAGGTGACTGACGTTCCTAATGTTGCTTCGCATAAAATAAAACGATTAACAACACACTACCGATTTTATAGATTTAATAAAACATACACACACCAGTGTTTTACCGAAGAAATGGATCAATTCGGCGGAAATGAGAACTGCTCTCTGAGGAGGATGAAAAAAGCCCGTACGCAGAAACTGCAACCGTTGAGTTACGTCAGAAGATCGTGGGGGAGGGGCGCGCTTGTGGCCTTCACGCTAGTCGGAAATTTCCTACTTCCCACTTCTGAAGTCGTGATTACGAGTTCGTCGCATTCGAGTGCTTTGTTGTCGGAAAGAACAGGATTATGGAGGACCATTTTTTACAGTCTATGTGGAGGACACCAGGATTATTCTTGCCTATTTATTGAGAAAATCTTTTTAAAGCCTAAATTATATTTAGCGTCTCATTCATTGAAAACCATAAACATTCACTACGATCACTCACTATAGTCAGATTGCTAACGATTATTGAATTTCAGTCAAATACCCAGGGCTATTTTTGCTGAGTATAATACATACAATATTATATATTTATCATTGCAGTACTTTAAGGACAAGACAAGGTGATGTAGCTGTTGTGGAAAAAAATTGTAAAGAACAGCAGTCACAGCAGCAATCGTTCAACTTCTCCCCAATGATGTTTGCCCATCTCGGGAACATTGGGTATACCAGGGGTAAATACGACTTGAGAGGGCGTTCATGGCCAATTTTTAACTAGGAAACTCGTATTATTTATTATTGTGCTATTTACAAAGCCACTAAATTTTTGGTTTTGTTTTTTAGAGTAGAGCTCGCACCGCTGAGTGTCAATTCTTAAATTCTATCCACAATTGGTGATGTGAAATCCAAAGCTTTATTTCGCATATGCATAGTAGCCTACTAATTTCATATGATTAATAAACTATCATCGAATAAGCAGCACCGTAACAAAATTATAGGCCAATGGGGTGGAAAGAGCACATAATGCAGAATCATTCCTAATGAACCTTTCCCTTATTTATGATATAAAAACATGACAAATAAGTAAGAAAGAAACTTCAGTTTAGTTTAAAAATAAATTAGCCTATTAAAAACATTCTAAAAAAGGATATGTTGAAGGAAATTCAGATAGTTCTTCAGGTAAATGCAAGATTATTCTGTGAACTCCAAATAGTAACAACCATAAATGTATGCTTTTTTTTTCTGAGACTATAAATTCGTATTATTTGATATAATAGTTGTGTATTATTAGCCATAGACTATTAGCCCAGTAAATCATTGCACCGTCACATGGTCACCACGCGGCGTCGCTGCAAACTAAGCAACTATTCCCTATCAGCGTTCAAATATCCAACGGTGCTAGTAAATGCACATGAAACACCAGTCCTTTTCTTCCGAACACTAGACTTTATTTATTATATTATATTTGTTATATTATAGATATAGATAATGATAATAATATGCATGTATTTATTTTGGATTTAATGTCTCCGTGTGCCACTGTTGTATTAAAGGCTATGTCTGGAAAAAGAAGACACCTGCACTTCAGTTAATCATGATTTTGTTTTTATTGTCATTCATTGGGAATTAAACATCACGATTATAGCTACATAAAAACAACCTCGACGATCAAAAATGAACCAGGCTTGACTTTACAAAACTAACCCACATTAGAATAGGCTATAGTGTCAGTAACATTTGTGTGTGAATTTGAAATGTGGTTAATTGTAGGGCCTAATTTATTGTGAAAATAATGTCGTAATGCAAAATAAATAAATAAATGAATAACATATTACTCCGATTCGGAATTTGACTTAAATTTGTTATATTCCTCCGACGTGTTCTTGATAGGTTTGAATGTTAAGCATAATGATTAGAAAAGTTCTCGTGCACTATATTCACCTGACTATCCGAATGAGCGCGCGCGCACCGGGCAGGCACATCTGCAGTGACGTCAGTCGAACCTCCCAGTCTCCGTCCTCGCGCTGCCAGTGTGTGAGTTTGAGTTTGAGTTTGAGTGCTGGCTCAGATCCGCGCACAGTATTAAAGACTGCAAGTCTCCTGCATGCGCACCGGTCCAATGTGCATTACTGTTATTATTCATCTCTGGTGAATCAAAGATCACGAGACCAAACAATAAGCCATCACACACGCTGGAAACTTGAACAGCTAAACATTTGCTGAGTTACACAAACTTATTCAACAACTTTTTCATATTTTGGAGATGAGTGCATGGAGTTTTTTTTCATTGCATTGCTGATGCAGTGAGTTCATGAAGAGCTTTTTTTTGTGCTGTACAAGGACACAACTACATTTGTTGGCATGAGAGGTAGAGAATGGCTTGAAGCGAAACGAGAGATTTGCAGAAGAATGCACTGAAGTGGATTCAAGTGAAGATTTCTACTGTCTGCATGTGTTCAACAACACACACAAAAAGATGAAGACGGTAACTATCATTTCTTACGGTCTTTCAGACAGGAAGGATAGTCTGGGCATTCCCAGTGGAGTTTGCATAGAAAATGTCAATATAACGGAGTCTGTTTTTAATAGTAACCCTTTGTAACTGCTTTATCTCAAGCGACGACATTAATGACTACTTTATCAAGCAATAAAAAAGAAACCAAATAGAGTCCCTTGGTGCACATTTGTAGTCCTCTGACTGGGCTTGTGTGTTTTTATTTCAGCGGTCAGTGTAATAGTGTTGGGCAGTTGCCAGCTGTCTGGGTCAGACACGTTTTAGACTCGAGCTGCTGTCTGAAGGAAGCCGCTTTATTAAACTCATGAATGTTCGTCTGCACAGTAACTGCCGCTTCTGCTGCGATAGTAAGAAATACACGCAAAAGGAGGTGATATACAGGATATATCTGTTGGAACTGGACGACTCTTCTGCTGGATGTTCGAGAGAAAAGCCGGCATTTGATGTTCACCCGGTGAGTTACTTCTTGAGCTGCTTTACTATTATCACATAGAGCTATAAAACATTGAGTCTAGCAATGGTACTGTACTACAGTCATGCTTGTGCTTATTATGATAGATTGATAGATAGATAGACAGACAGACAGACAGACAGATAGACATAGATAGATAGATTGATAGACTGACAGACAGACTCATGTCGTTCCAAAACTGAATGAGTTTCTTTCTTCTGTGGAACATACATTTTTTTTTTGGAAATGTCTCATTCTTTGTTCTGTTGGTAAACTGTTTGGTTAACATTCTTCAATATATCTTATAAAAAATGCATACAGGTTTGGAACGACATGAGTGTTAGCAAATGTTGACAGAATATAATTTTTTTTGGGTGAACTATCCCTTTAAGTCACACTTTGAAAAAGTGTAATTTTGTGTCAGAAATAACAATTTAAGAAATAAAATAAATAATACAATAGAAATACGCTGTTCAAAATGAAAATATTTTGGCACTTTCTGGATGTCAGTAGTTAGCGGATCATGTTCCGCACCTGTGGTTTCTCTGATAGGATGCCTGTGTGAACTTGAGAACTGGCTTCATACATCCACTAAATCAGCTTGAGACCAGATGATAGTACTGCAACAAAAAAAAACAAAAAAAATAAAAAACCCTCAGAAAACTTAAATTAGTTCTGTTAAAAGCTCTAACAGCATTCGGGTATACAGATGACACTTTATTTCATACTTTGTACATTAAATAAATACTTGTGGGTCCCATTTACACATCAACAAATGTTGCAAAGTTCAAACCGGCTGGTGAAACTTCAGTCTGATCATCCAGTCATGTTATTTGTAACAGGTTTTCATGCCTTAAATCGGAAACAGGCAGGGTAGCTAATAGTCAAGTGCAGGTGTGAAAATGATAACCTGAAGTTACGGCATCCCACTCAACACCTATGAGCTCACCATTATGTGTGTGTGTGTGTGTGTGTGTGTGTGTGTGTGTGTGTGATCAAACCTGTTCAAGTCCAGATGTTACAGCTGCGGAATTGCAATCTGCTCTTGATGTTTGATGAGACACAGTTGAAACTTTTCTTCATTTTGTAAGATTAGAAACTGGCAATTTTCCACTGACAAGGTTTTTTCCACTCTCATTCATTTCCAGGCAAACAAATGGATCGTTCGGGACAAGCTCCTAATATAGATCTGCTGCTCTGGAATAACATGAAGAGAGTTCTTATGGACTCTTGCCCTGCTCATGGCTGACAAAAGTGCAGGCACAAGTCCTTCCTAGAGACTTCACCTTTAGGAAGACTTTTAAACCTGGGATTAAGTGTGAACTGAGATTCGAATGTGTCGAGGATGCTTGTCACGGATATGTTATGGTGCGAAGCTGGATTGATCATATCGCTTTAATCCACTTGTAGCCTGCCCTGACCCCCCTACCCCCACACCCATGTCAGATCTTCCCTAAATTATGGAACTTTTTTGGAAGACGCTGACTTGGATATTTAGCCTGGTCTTGGCCGCTGCTGAAGCTCAGATCCTTTCATACAACTCTCAAGGTAAGTTTAACAGAAAGTGATGACTGTAGCTGTAACAGCTGATATCATACCAGTTCTGAAAATTCACCAGACAAGCCATAACTCATTTCTGCTTACAATGATGTCATTAGGACACTTTAAGCTCTACCCAGAGGAAACTTTTATTGCTCACTTATGTTTCATGGAAAGTATCAAGCTTGTCTCAGGTGATTCTCCTAAACTTCCTGAAGAGAAATGAGACAATCATTGACATACAGCAAACGTGTGGGTAGAATAACTCAGATGATTTGATCTTTGAAGAAGTTCATGAGAAATATTTGAGTTCATTTTGAACACGGTGTGAGACATTTTTGAGATCTCCCCAAAAACTCTGCAGGAGAAAAATCAGAGAAGCCGAGATGCCTAGAAACACATAAGACATTAAAAAGATCTCATTTGTTTCTTTATTATATGAACAGATTAGTAAAATATCTCTTTAATATGTCATTTGTTTCTCTAGAGCAAATGGAGTAATCCATTTGGAGTAAACCCCTCAGTAATCTCACTGTTCTTCTTGAGTATCAAAAGAGATCTCAACAATGTCTCAGACTGTGCTCAGATTTGCCAGTCCAGAGGGAAATTGTATTGCTCTTGCATAGCATCAGGAGATGTAACTAGCACCTTAACACCTTTATCTCAGGTGTTGCTCCTGAAAAACATTTACTCCCGGTTTCACAGGCAAGGCTTAAGCCTAGTTTGAGACTAAAATGCATATTTGAGCTGTTTTAACTAAAAGCAACTTGCACTGATAGATCTTAAAATATGTCAATGCCATTGTTTTGTCTTAAGATGCACACCAGTAATGTTTTTAATTTTTATAAAAGCTACTTAAATGTCCTAATTATGTCCTAATTAAACTAAGGCTTAATCCTGACTTAATCTAAGCCCCATCTATGAAACCAGGTCTTAGAAAAATGTCATAAAAACGAGTTGAGACATCTGACTTTCAGCTAATCAAATCTTACCCTAGTTTGAGACAATGTTGTTCTACTCTTAAATGACAAGAGACGACATGTGAAACGAGACACATGTGAGATTACTGGGAGAGAAATCTAAACACAAAAGTCTCCATTTGGTCTCTTTGAATATCACTGCTGTGAACGAGAAACAACTGAGACATTAAAGAGATGTCTGCAATCAAATTTCAGAGATTCAGACATTTCTCATCAAATTCTTCAAAGACCAAATTACTTTAGCTATAATATACACATTCATTTATGTCTATTTTTATTTCTCTAAAGCAGTGGTTCTCAACTGGTTTGGCCTTGGGATCCACATTTTCCCATGGCCATTATGGCACGACCCAAATTTTTAGGAATTTGAACCAAGCTAATTTATTTCTCAGTAAATGGGTGACATACACACAAGTGCTGTCCCACTTTACTCAACATAGGCTATGTTTCACTAACACTGATGAATAAACAGTATTATAAGGTAAGGCAGCAGCCCCAAACCCCAAAGTTGGTATGAGCCACCACAGTCATCAAAAATATTGAATTTTGGGTTAAGGTTACAGAAACTGCAGTTACCATGGTAAAAACACAATTCTAACACATACTGTTAATAAAACATATGGACACTGATTCTAATGAATAGAATGAACACCATACCTGGAGACAAATCCTTCCCAGCTTACAAACGATGTACCACCCACCGTAATTAATTGGTACTTTTTGGTTATTTTGGTAGTTGACAGTTTAACTACGACACTGTATGCTCTTAATTTTGACCGCAAAAACTCATTCTGTGTGAACTGGCCCTGACAAGTTACAAAAATAACATTAGAATACAGACACTGACATATAGCCTGACATATTTCAGATAGTAAAACAGGACAATGCAAGAAGTCTGTCAGTGGAACGGAAAAGAACCTGCAAGGTCTAGAGACTTTTTTTGACTTTTTCAGACAATGACAGAATTTGCATTTAGGAGATATAAGCATTCAAAACTTACAGTCTCTCACTTCAGCTAAAATGGATCACAGATTTTTATGACATCATTGCAGACTTCAGCTTCTCGTCACATCTTCTGTCCAATCAAATGCTCTAGGTAAACTAAACGCTATTGGCTATTTTAAAAGGGGGAGGAGCCATTCAATATGTCCCGCCTTAGCTTCCTGTTTAAGTGGAAATTACGTCAACGCACTTCAGTGGGCCTTTAAGGTTGAACTTTTTTCTTAACTTGAGCACCTTGTTTTGAGTACACCGTGTCATGCACGAGACACTGCAAAAGACACAAGCACAACGGTCAAACGCCCCCGTCTAGTGCGGAACAATGGAACAGTAGCACAGTCAAATGGAAAACCGTGTTCAGTCTGACAGAAAATCAAAGCCTTTGCAGAAGAGTCAACAGCATTCACGCACACCTTTCAAAATAAAAGTACGGTTTGTTGTTGTTTCTTTGACTACACACTCGGCGACCCACCCAAAACGGTCTTGCGACCCACTTAGCAGTTGAGAAACACTGCTCTAGAAGATTTTTAGGAGAAACATCAAAAACAAATTTGTTACACTTAGAAACTCACAGAAGCTGTGAAAGATCAACCTCTGAGTAATTAAACCTTCCTCTGAACACACCTGCCACTTACAGTGCTGAAATTGCTTGTTGATTTTTGGTTTCCCATGATTACCCTCCTTTGTTTTGCTCACTGTTATCTGCTTCACTTTATTACCCAAAACCAAAAGCGGAATTTCTGTCTACGCTGGAGCACTATCAGCTGACAGTCCCAGTGCGGGTGGATGAGAGGGGCCAGTTCATGAGTTACACTGTGAAGCATTACAGGCCTGGTCGGCGGAGACGTGGACTGGACCAGGCTGAGCTGGACCACACTGAGACCAGGCTTTTTTACAAACTCTCCGCCTACGGCAAGCACTTTCACCTGAATCTGACTCTCAACCCCAATCTGGTTTCTAAACATTTCACAGTAGAGTACTGGGGCAAAGACGGAGTAGACTGGCAGCATTCAGTGGTCGATAACTGCCACTATGTTGGATATCTACTGGATCAATATAGCACTACAAAAGTGGCATTGAGCAACTGCAAAGGCTTGGTGAGTACAGCAGATTTTGAAAATCTTCATGCTTTTGGCTGTATGAGAAGGTAAGTATGCTGTTTTTCTCCAAAATACCTCAGGAAAAGGCACACTGTTTTCTGCATAAAAGAACAGATTGGAAATTGTACATTCACACAGGGATATGAAAGCATGCTGGCCAGTGACATGTGGAATATGCATTGCATTTTATTGCCCACATATCTAAAGATCTTCAGCTGAAGTGTTTACTTCCTCAAAGGGCCCCATATTTGCTGACTTAGCCTTTTTTTGATGTGACTGATATGCTGTCCTTACTGTGAATGGTTATTTCTAAACCCACGAGAATATGTGCTATTACTTTTAGTGATCGAACTTATGAGCTTCATCTGACAAATGCTTTATTTTGCACTCAGAACACCTAGAAAAAGTAACCGCATTGCAATGAATCAGAATACCTTAATAACTGCGTAGCATATAGTTATAGCCGAAGTGTGTAATTTCTGCAAAAGTAAAGGTTGTTGTCAACCAGGTTTCCTGAACACTCTGCTGTTTGTTGGACAAATCGATAATCCCGCCCAACCCTCACGGCATTGGTTCAGTTGATATACAGGGAAGCTGATTCCCCTTCTTGGGAATCAACCTACAAATGGCTTCTTTGTTGTCTATTAAGCCTATTAAGCTCAGATAGGAGACAGGATTTTAACATTGAAAAATGTAGTTCATTGTCCCTGTCAATGTCTTGCTCAGCAGTTTAACTCCAGAGCTTCAGGCCAGCGTCCAAAGTGAGTCAGCGTGTCTATATCACATTAATAAAGCTTAGGCAGCTTCAAGAAACTCATGCCTCATGTTTGACTAACACAAGAGAGAGAGAGAGAGCTTAAAGCACGTTGTCTGTGTTGCTGCCAGAGTTCTTATCTATGTCCCTGTCTCTGTGTACACGGCTGCTTCTGCTCACTGTTAAAGTGACTGCTGAGTGACAGCAAAATATTAGCTTAGCTGTCTCTCTGCATCGGGCTTGAATCTCTCTTGCACCTGCAAGCCTATTGCCAGCTGATTCCTATCTCACGCTGAGCATTTCATCTGGAGGGGACTTTGACGTCGCTTGACTAAACCACACTCTACACGGTTGCTGTGAAACGTGGCTTCCTGTGATGCAATGTGATTATTAAAATGTTAGATCATGGCTCTGACTAATATAAACTAGTGTGACATTTCAAATTGCCCCAACAACTAACTTCTGTAGGAAACTAAAATACTTGTAATGCTACACAGCTTAACAGCTTAGCATGTTATAATAATAAAAATAATAAAAAGACAGGCAATAAAAAAAAAAAAGAGGCGAAAAAAAAAAAATTGGGGATTCTGAATGGTCACTTCGAAAAGAAAATGATTAATTCATTGTGTCATTTATTGAGTCTTCATGAGTCTACAGTGAAATTAGCTGACTCTCATTTTCTCGAAGTAGAAATATTTCAACATTTTGAAAAAATATTGAACCCCATTGACCTCTATTGTATGGACAAATAAAAAAACATTCAGAGATTTTTCAAAAGATCATCTTTTTCCAAAGAAAGTCATGATATAGGTTTGGAACAACATGAGTAAAATGTGAACTTTAGCTTTAACACAGCTACCTTAAAGGACAAGTTCGGTATTTTACACTTAAAGCCCTGTTTACAGATCGTATCTGATGAAATAGAACGGTTAAGATTAAATTTTGGACAAATGCTGCTGTCCCGAGAATTTTAGGTTTATTTCACTTTCCCCCCCACCCCCACAATGGTTGTCTAGGTGCACTGGAACATTCCTTCCTAAAACACATTAAACTTTCGTTTACAAAGACGTGAAACTCACCGAGTGGTCAGGGGTGTTCACTGGTATGCTCACTCAAAAATCGCTGAAAAAGATGCATTCCAACAGGTTTTATCGTAGTTTTTGTCCAACTCCATTGAGTTGTATTGGATTCGCTGTGAGGTACGGTATTACTCCGCCGCTTCTTCTTCTGCTTCTTCTGTGTATTCAATGAAATGCCAGTGGTTTGCTTGCAATTGACAAAGGTGCATTATCGCCACCAACTGGGCTGGAGTGTCTATTATTCAAGCTCTCAACGGAAGAATCTACGGGTGTGACGCGTTTGGAAAAATAGGTCCACAGTTTTACAACTAATGGTAAAACACCTGTTGGAATGCATCTTTTTCAGCGATTTTTGAGTGAGCATACCAGTGAACACCCCTGACCACTCGGTGAGTTTCACGTCTTTGTAAACGAAAGTTTAATGTGTTTTAGTAAGGAATGTTCCAGTGCACCTAGACAACCATTGTGGGGGTGGGGGGGAAAGCGAAATAAACCTAAAATTGTCGGGACAGGAGCATGTGTCCAAATTTTAATCTTAACCGTTCTATTTCATCAGATACGATCTGTAAACAGGGCTTTAAGTGTAAAATACCGAACTTGTCCTTTAACGCAGTTACCTTTATCTACTTTTCCAAAATGGTAGCTTGACTGTAGTTTAAATACTTTAAATTCTGAGTAGCTTGTATCTTGGCAGGCTTCAGTTTTAAAGTAGCTTCCCCAACATTGGAACTTAGATATTTGTGCATGTTGTGTCTTAAACTTGACAAGAGACTGAGGGGAAAATTCCCAAGCGAGCCGGCCCTGTGCAATTACCTTAAACTGGTGTGTTCATGTGGGAGGACAGGCCTCGATATTGGATTCCACCCTGGTATCAGCAGCACCCTCGCATAAATCTATGAGAATTTAGAGTGGCTCTGCTGGTCCTGAGGCATTTCCTGCAGTCACTGTGTCTGCGTGCAAACACAAAACCTTCTCCCTAAACCACTCTGCAGACCTATAGTTTCAGGAGTTCAGTACATAGCCAAGCCTGTAGAGAGTTTTACCTGAACCCCTGAGTCACAAGAGATAAAAAAAAATGATGATTTAAACAAGTTTCAATTCACCTCAGGATCTCTCGGCAGCATTTGTGACGTAGGGTTGAGTACCACAGCAAATCATTTTCTGTTCCTTAGTTTGCTAAAAACATCTCAATGGCAGTGGTTTGGCTGCCACACGACCCCCGGGAAGCATCTGACCTGTTTGCTGCTCATGGGCATTCAGTTTTGGTCCAATTTTGTGGGCAAATCACTTATAGCTTTTGACTACTAAAGAACAAGCGGAGGCTTTCAGGAGTAACTGATCTGACCTAGAAATTGAAGTCGGTTTTACGCTTTAAAGGTAGGGTAGGCTATTTTTTATGAAGACTTTTCGTTATACTGGTTGAAACTCTTCACATCCTAAATATAAAAGAAATTACATACGTATTCTGTGGAAGTCTCAGGACCAAAAAATGTTGGTCCAATGTATTTCCATTCACACGTCATCAGCGCTTTCAGTAAGGCTGTGCAGAGTTGTAGACAAACGTCAGTCACAGAGCGCCGCAAACGTACAGCAGCCGTGTTTATAGTTCCTCCTGAACCAAAACGATGAGCTTATGCTGTGTTCACGCCATGTCATAACCGTAATTACAAGATGGCAACCCTTGACGTTTTACCCGGAGCTGTTCATGTCCTCGGACTCGGATTTATGTGTTTCTATGTCAACACTATCAATGCTGAAATTAATCTGCAGCAGTCAGATGGTACAAATCAGAGATCTAAGATGTTTACATTCATTATTGTAATGTTATGTGCTTTGAGACATGAGGTAATTTAACACCGTCTCTCGTCTCGTGAGGCTTTGCAGACGCTGATGTTTGTTCATGTGTTTTGAAGGAGGCGTGGCTTTGGAGACGCTCTGAAGGGAGGGTGTGATCTCATACATCTCATGCATCTTAAAGCTAGCTGGCTATTGCTAGCCTTTCCTACATTGCCTACCCTACCTTTAAGAGACCAAAAAAAGGGTACTGGTTAAACGTCTGCTAAATTGACTTGCAAAAGCAAAGCACATTTTGTCAAAAAGGAGTTATGACCAAAATCGGGCCTCTTAGATTATGATCTGTCCTGTGACCGACTGTTTTGGCTCATTTACACTTAGTTTGCGAGGAATCAAAAATATAAAAAAGCTATTTTTCTCATAATCAGTGTTGGTGTAGTTACTGCGTTTTGGCTCTATAGAATTTGCTCACAGAATGATGTAGTTTCAGCATCTACCAGCATTGGCTATCTGCTGACGCTAACAGGCTAACTAGTAAAAACAAGCAAAAAGTGTTCACAGTAATGCACTTACTATGAAAGCCTATGAGAAAAGACATTGCAGAGAGATGTGCTGTTAAACTTTGTTTTTCCTTTTTTCCTTTTTTATTGGTGGTCTGTTGGCTGAGTTCCCTGTGTTTGTAAAGGTTAAAACTTCTGCACTAGTCTTATGCTAACACTTTTGTTTTGTCTGTAGACAAACTTTCAAAATCGTGTATATTTTAACATTTATTCTGGTCTATTGTCTTGCCCCATAGACTTCCGTTGTAAGTCACTTGTAAACATGATGTTCATTCACATCTGCTGTCAATAGAGTTAAGAGATTGTTTTAAGACATACCAGCCATCCATCTTTCCATTTCACGTTTTTGGCCACATAAAAGAGTCCTATATGACCACAACCAGTTAATTAATCTAATATCATGCATCACATCTGATCTCATGTAAGTTTGATCTTTCCCAATGGCTGGGATCAAAACTCATTCTGAAAGTAAAAGCAAACTTAATGTTCCATTTCATTAAATCATCCACAAAAGTTTTAGCTTGTAGTCCTTGAGGAATTCCAATCATCTGTGCTTTATCAGGTTCATAATATTAGCTTTTTCCCCATAATTCCCCTTTAGTTAGAATGGAGAACGAGACAGTTGCAATGATGCTAAGATGTTAAATTATTATTGTTGCAGCCAAAAGTACTGGCTCACTTGACTTAATAAATCGAGATCTCTGCATTGCCTCAGTCATTTTATTGAAACCAAAAATGGAAAAACAATCCTTTGAATGCCTCAGCAGTTTTCGCCGTGCATCACACAGCATACGGCTTATATCAACTGTGCTTTTGTTTTGCGTGTGCAGCGTTTGCTATTTCTTTGTAAAGATTTAATTGGTCTCATTGTGGAGTTTTACAGACTTGGAGAACATGCCAGAGCTTTTTTTCTTCTTCTTTTTCTATAAACACATTTCTGAGGCACTTTTTGAATTTATGTTAAATTGGGGGTGATCAAGGGCGCAGATCTGTGTGCTTTGGTTCGAGTCCAGGTAATTACGGTGTTGTTCTTTATGTAATTGGTGGTTTTGAGTGATTTATCTCGTTGATTTGTATTGTGGCATGTTTTTGCATTTGCTTGCAATGCTGAATGATATGAAATCACTTGAAATAATACGAGTTGTAATTATCTACGTTCTGGTATAATCTAAAGAGACTATTTGTAGAGATGATAAGCATGTGATGCAGCCATTAAAATGTTTTTTTTTTTTTTTTTTTACAACCTTATCCTTGACATTGCAGATGGAATATTTCAAATCTTGTCAATGAACAGATTTCCCTGTGTGCTTTTGGTGTAACCTATCATTTTCTCTTTTCTTATCAAGCATGGTGTCATAACCACAGAGGACGAGCAATATTTAATAGAGCCATTAAAAAATATATCCAGAAATTTCAGTGATGTCAACCACGAAGGACAACCACATGTTATTTATAAAAAGACTTCCATTCCCTCTCCACAAGAGCCAAGCGAGGAGTTCAGCTGTGGTGTTTCAGGTTGGTAAACCTCCATTTGGCCACATTGTGACATAAACAGCTATTGATAGCAGTTTAGGAAATGATGGTCAGTGGTTCAGGTTTTGGCTGGAAGTCTCTGCAAACAGCCTCGTTGAGTGAAGATCTACTCTAAAGTTCAGCTGAACCTCATTTTTACTAACAACTGAACTGCTAATGAAACATTTTTTGATGAAAATGTGAGTCGTATTTGTTTTCTCCAGACCTCACAATAAGCAGGACACCCTGCTATGATACCAACCCTGAAGAAAACCCCCCGTACCCAGTCCCGGGCAGCGACAGCTCGACGGGTGGCCATCGCCAGCGCCGGTCCGTCAGTTCTGAACGCTTTGTGGAGACCCTAGTGGTGGCGGACAAAATGATGGTTGGCTACCACGGTCGCAAAGACATCGAGCACTACATCCTGTCCGTAATGAATATTGTAAGTTTGGTCCTGCTTTTCTCATGCGTGTTTGTCTCGAAAGCGTGTTCAAATGCCTTTTTAAGGGAACATCGGAAGAACTCGAACAGCATTTGGCTGACTTTGTGTCTTTTCTTCTTTTCTGGAGGTCAGGTTGCCAAACTTTACCGTGATGCCAGCCTTGGAAACGTTGTGAACATTATTGTAACCCGACTGATTGTTCTGACAGAAGATCAGGTCAGTGTTTTTAATGTGATGGAGCAGTTTTAATGCTAATGTGATTCAGAAGTCTTAAAGGGACAGTTCACCCAAAATGTCAGTTCTGTCAGTGTTTACTCAACCTCATTTTGTTCCAAACCTGTATGACTGTATTCTTTTTTGGAATACAAAAGATGATATTTTGAAGAACATTCATCTGTCTGAAAATCAATGGGGTCTAATGTTGTTTTGGACCCCATTGACTTTCATTGTATGGACAAAAAACGACAATACAATTTTCATTTTATTTTCAGAAAAACGAAAGTCATACAGGTTTGGAATAACATGAGGATGACCAAATTTTCATTTTTGGGGTGAAATATCCCTTTAACTTTTTTTGCATGGTTCTGCAAAAACAAACCATTTAAACAGTTTACAGCTGCATTTTGGTTTTGCAAAAGGTGATTGTTTTTCAGCAGCACTTCCCAAGACTAGGCTAGGTGATATTTTCTCCCTAGTCTCACGCACATGCATTACTATTCCTCGCTCTTGTCTTTTGTCTGCATTAGCATTAAATGAGTGTGAGCTCAGAGTATTTTTAGAAGCTTAGAAGCACACCTCACAGTAGTCTGCTGTTTTATTGGCCTGAACAAGACAGATGGAATCATGAATCGTCGGACCACTTTTAAACATAAAAGTTATTCGAACAGAGATGCCTAGACATTGTCCCACAGGGAAACTTTGTAAAAGATTTTGCATTAATATCTTTAATGAAAGAGCCAGGGCGTTTGACTATGTTTCCTTTTTTTGTTTTTTTTGTTCTCGGAAGAGTCAAATAACTCTTCTCAGACTGGGAAACCAACCAAAAGATCCAACTACCACAAAGATGATGTCATTAGAGCTATAATTCACATTGTACCAACCAAATAATATATATATAATATATTATATAAAATAACAACTCAACAAACTGAAGCATCCTTTGTTATATTGTGACTTCATTTCAAAATGCAGTGGGTCAGATTGTGTCGTCTTAAACAAAGTTTGATATGTTACATTGGTGTTCTATGTTGCAGCTCAACTTGGAGATAAACCACCATGCAGACAAATCTCTAGACAGCTTCTGTAAATGGCAGAAATCCATTCTTTCTCATCAGGGGGATGGAAACAGTATCCCAGAGAATGGGATCGCCCATCACGACAATGCTGTTCTCATTACAAGGTCGGTTACTATTATTTCCATCTGATTTTAGGGGTAGACTAGTTAATGATTGGGATTGGGAATATGGTTAGGCCTATGTTTGTTTGAAAGGAGTGTTCCTCCAGGGCCCAGATGGAAGACACCAACACTTCATCTGTTTAAAATCATGTTTGATGACAAACATTCATTTAGCCAATATTTGATAGATTAGGTTTGTATATCCTAAAGAATTTTACTACGTTATTTGTCTGATGAAAGTGCAAATACTTCACTTTCATACTTCACATGGTAAAATGATTACATTTGATATTCAGCCTGATTTTAGTATTTTGCTTAAGCAGAACTAGTTAAAGAAGACCTATTATGCTTTTTTACATTTTCAATGTCCATTGAATGTGTGTAATTTTGCCGTTTGAGCATGAAAAAGCTCTGCTAAGTTATAAAGCACAGTGTCTCCAAAGGCAGTTATTCTCTATATCAATGTCACTGTTTCTGAACTCCCTGAAACGCCTCATTGTAGTCTTGAGTTTTCTTCCAGAACACGTTACAATATTAACTCATTTAAATAATTACCGCCCACAGCATATGAAAAATTTAAGGGAGGAGGCCTGGTTGAGTTAGTAGTGTGTTGAAACTTGTGATGAGTAAGGGGTATGGATTTTCCCAAACATACTTGTAGCAGATGACCAATCACAACACACTGATCCAGCCGACCAATTAGAGCACATTGTGCTTTTCAGAGGAGGGGCTTCATAGAAACAGGAACTAAACTGAGCCTTTCTGACAGACTGGGAAGGGAGGTGCTGCAACAATGGAGACTATGTGAAAAATAAATGTTTTTTTGAACAGTCAAGCATGAAAATCTATTCTAGTAGAGCCCAAAAACAAAGACTTTGTAAAAGGGCATAATAGTAGGTCCCATTTAAGAACTAAATTGTCATTACAGTTGTTTCCACAAACCCCAGCCAACAAAACATGTTAACGTCTCATTGAAAATTGTTTTTACTGACTTTGTTGACTGGAGGTTGTCTTTTTTTACTTGCTCTACGGATTTTCCTTTGAGTCAGTCTATGTTGTTAAATTCATTATGTTTATCCAGAAGCCAAAAACGCCTTACAGTAGTTTGTTTCAGTGATTAGTTTGTGGGCGATCAATCTGTTAAAAGGCAGACAGCTCTGCGATTTTAACATTTTTTACTAACTTCCTCAATTTAGCTCAAATTAGAGAAGAAAGGCTTGTTTTAGGGCTAGCTGACATTTTGGCATTCAAGTTTGACAGTTTGTACTGGAAACATATATTGGGTGGGTCATTTACAACTGAGACTAAACTGGTTATTAATGTCATTGTTAATTGCTGTTCACTGGTGCATGACTGTGTGGTTTGGACAGGTGTGAGCCTTGACGCTGTCAGCTGATACTGTGGACGTCACTCCTTGAGCAGAGGTTATTGGATATTTCTATTTATACATATAATTTGTTTAACTTCGTAGTGTTTTGCTAAACACGTAGAGGCCAAACACGTTTTTGAATTGACTGAAACAGGCGGTGTGTCTGACGCTAGTCTACAGAAAGTTTCATTTTAGGTTTACTCTTCAGAACAGACAGAAATCTGCCAAAGTAAGCCGGGCGGTAAACAACTAGCCGTTGTCCTGATAATTTCTGGCAGACTGGTTTTGAGTCTGGCAAACAAATGCTACTGGTTTGCCGCTATAAATGGATTTCGTTCTGAATTAAGTGCAGCTTTAAACTTTAGTCAGATGTTTTCTTTTAGAAAAAAAGGCTTGTGTTGTCTTATACTACATGTGGTGGAGGAATTGACATTTCATACTTCAGTTAAATATAAATGACTCCAAAGTTCATATTGTATTCTTTGGATCTACAGCTATTGTTTTATGAGATCTGTTCTGATTATTTGAAGCTTTACTCAAGAAAATGAACAATAGTTGAAGTGAAACAGTGAATAGCTATTAAATCCAAAGCCGAGAATGTTCATTAGCCCATATATATAGACATGCAGATTTTTTGTTGTCTCCAACTCCAATCTATTTAGGTTTTTTTTCTAGTCTGAACAGAAAAACCACTTGTTTACAAACTCGATCCAGACCACATTGATATGTGGTTTGCAATCTGTCTGTCTGAATGTTCAAATTGGAGTTCTTTAAAGAAGAAAGAAATACATTTATTTATTTAAAATAAAGTATTTTTTCATCACTCTACATTCTTGCTGTTGTGGATTATGTGAGATTAACTTGTAGTTACATAGTGAATGAGCGACTGAGTCAGTGATTTTTGGACCCAGCTGCATACCGTTATATGCATAAATATGCATATGAGCGAAGAGTCATGATAGACATGAGAACATTTTCAGTGTCAGCTACTGTTATATTATAAAATCATTTGACATAACATCGTACATCAACTACACTGTATGAATGAACAGATCAGATTTCATCAGCTGTAAAATGACAGTGTAGTCAGTCCTAGAATGGATTTGAAAAACAAATCTGATTTCTGAGCCTTATTTACGCAAAGGCTAATGTGCTGATTCACTTGTGTGGTCAGTGTATTATTGAGTACCCCTGCAGCGATGTGATTTTATGACTATAGCAGAGCTTCATTTGGAGACATTTATATGGGGTGAATTCATATATGACTAATAATAGCCTGGAGGAGAGCTTAACAATCAGAGTGATGTTCCCTCGAAAGCCTGTTAAAGTAAACACAGGATACCATACAACGTAATGACTCTACTCATTAGCTCTCTAGCCAGTTGTGATTATTTGTTTATGTTTGGTGAAAGTCAGCATCACAACTTGTGTTCTTTGAACACTAATAGCTTACTGTAGTTCTAACTAGTCATGCAACAATAGTTTATGAATTTTACTAAAATGATTATAGTTGCAACTTACCGTACAATGTTTACTACAATTTCAAAATGTTACATGTTCTGTTTGTGTTTGTTTGGACTTCCTGTGTTCATTTGTTCTTTTCCTGCCACTCCTTAGTTGCCATGGAAACCTTAATCAGTCATTGTCTCATTAGTCTTGTCAGCTGTGTCTGGTTTCTTTGATTAGGTCCCTGTGTATTTAAGCCCTGTGTTTTGTGTTTTGTATTTTGTATTGGCCTGGTTGTTCTGTCCCGTGTGAGAGATTTCCTAGTATCTCGAGTATTTCTGTAAGTTTGAGTTTATGATTAATAAAGACTGCTGCATATAGATCCTGTTTCCTCATTGCTGCAACCAGAGCCGTAACAGAAATGTCGCAATAATTTATAAAGTTTACTAAAATTGTGGTAGTTTATGCTGCTGTAGTTTATGATTGTGATAGTAACAATAGTTTATGAAATTTACTATATTTAACTAAAATATCACTGTATGTAAACAACCACAATATCACATTTCAAGTAAACTTTGTAAACTGCTGCAACTATCAAATTGTTTTGTAACTTTGTAAGTTGTTAAAGTCCCCCTGTAGTCAATTTTATCCCTTAAACTCATCAAAATTACATATTTAAACGTTATTCCTTGGGAAAAAAAATGTCTTCATGCCTTAAAATAGCTTGAATGTAACTCTACACCCTTGCCTCATTTAGTATACGTGGTTCTATGAATATGCAAATGAGCCCCGCCTCCACTCACTCGCACCAGCTCAGAGATCCACTCGTTGACGATCACATGTTGACCAGGGGTGCGTTTCCCAAAAGCATCGTTGGCCAACTATGTTCGCAAGTTCCATCGTTATCAGCACAGTTCAACGAGTCCGTGTTTCCCGAAACCATCGTTCCAACAAACATTCGCAAACAGCATCGCAAGATTGTGTGGTTGGAACGACAGCTCTCGACCTGTGTTAGAAGCAGAGTTTCTAGTTTGCATGACATGTGGACTTATCTTGAATAAATCCTTATCTTGAGCAAAATAAGCAAGCTGATATTCAGTACAAACTGTGTCTTTAATTTAGAATACATAAAAATGTCAGACTTTTAGTTTGTCTAGAGATTTAAAGCACCGTTTTTTGAAGAGTGCGCATGTGTGAACGTGCTCGACTATGTAAGAATGAGCCTATGACTGAATCTGGAAATAAAACAAAATAACTGAGAAAAATGAGAAATAGTCCTCAAATGCCATGTCTGTAATTTATATCAAAACATCTAGCGTTAATTCGAACTCATTACACAAACATTCATTAAAATAAGTTATTACTCCACCACGTGCGTGACATCATTAACCAACGTGGTTGAACGATCAATTTGCAACAATATGGTTTCAGGAAACAGTCGTGACTAGCTAGTTGATTTCTTCAACGATGCATCACACTACGGTAGTTAAGCAGCAAGTTACGTCGTTGTTCGGGAAACACACCCCCAATTGGTTACAAGGTAGTTTGTGACGTCAGAAACACCAGCGATTTCAAACCGTGTTTGTGAGACTGTCTTTGGTTCACTGCAGTTTTAAGGAGAAAATACTCAGCAATGATGTTGACTTATGAATTTACACATGGTTTGTCTTAATTAAAATAAAATATTAAAAACATTACATAGACATATAAACAACATTAAAAGCTTTATTTTCACCACAGGGGGACTTTAAAATTATCTAAATTTTAGTATTACCGTAACTATCACACTTTTAAAAAGTTTGTTAATAAATGCAAGAATCCTATTTATAGTAAATCTCTAAAATATTGTAGCTATTACAATTTTAATAAATGTCGCAAACTATCACAATTTTAGTAAACGTTGTAAACTGTATGACTTTTGCAACAATTTTAGTTGCAACTTTCACAATTGCAGCAACAGTTTGTAGCTTGTATGAAGTTTACAAGAGAATTATAGTTTTATAGTTAATTACTAAACGTGTTCATTTCCATAGTTTACAAAGTTTCCTAAAGTTCCAGTAGTTTGTAATTTGCCACATTTGCTACAGCACCGCTGCGGGTGAACGACGAAGAAATATTAGCAGGACAAAGACCACATCATCCTGACGGACGGTCCATTCTGACCTCTCCGGCGATGTTTTTCCAGTCCTAGACTTTTGGCCGGAGCATGACGGCGAGATGCAATATTGCTTGTTTGGAACACGATCCACTGCGAGAGCTGAGGGAAATTAAAGTAACTAAATCAAAATAAATCGATGTCCAAATGAGGCCAGCTTCATGAGACAGTACCTAATGCTGGTGAGTTTGCTCTGCTCGGGGAGTCGTGGGATGAGGAGGGAGCCACTAAAATTGAATTTGCATTGTCCTCGGATTTCTAATACATTAAAAGCCTGTCTTCAAGGCAGAGACCTTGTTCATCATTCCTTGTGGATGCTGTGTATGACATTGCTTTTTTATTATTATTGAATTATCAGTACAGTATATACATCAATTAGACATCAAGCGAAACAGTGGGTCAGTCACACACACATTTAGTCTTCCATCTAATTTACTCTGATGTTTAGTATGCTGTTTTGTTTGAACTTACAGATAAGAGTTTAATAATTTAATAATGTATTGGTTATACATACAGCTTTAGCAATTTGATGTCATGCTAATGTTATGTAGTTTATTATCAGGCATGTACCACCATTACAACACTGTTATAGCGGGTTGAGTACAGGACTGAATATTCCGGGTTCAGTACAAGTTCAATCGACCATATTTGTGGCATAATGTTAGATTACCATAGAAATTTTGACTCATCTTTCATTTTCTTAAGTTTACAGTCATGCACTTACAATGGAAGTGAAAGGGGCCATTTTATGGAGGGTTTAAATGCAGAAATGTGAAGCTTATGATTGTATGAAGTCACTTACATTTAATTATTCTGTTAAAACTTGTGCATTTAAGCTTGCCAATTTAAACGGTCATTTTATAGGTTTAGATGTTAGATTGTAAGTTGTAAGATTGAATATAACTTTACACAGAAGAGGTTAATAAGAGATTTAATAAGAGATGCACATTATTGTGGCTCTACTATTGAAACACTAACAAATTGGCTCCATTCACTTCCATTGTGGTTTCCTCAAGAGGGACAAGTTGAAATTACACAGCATTATGACATAAATGATACTTCAAATCACAGAGCTTGTTGAGGAACTTACAATGATAAATGAAAAAAAACCCTATAAATTTACACTGAAGAAAGGTTCTTAGCAATATCTAGCGGCCAGACTTATCATAGAGACTTATGGGTGGGCTCTTTTGACTTGGCTAAGTAAGTTACCACCTAGCAACTGCACAGCATGGCAACTGCCACTCACAACGCCTTAGTAATTGCATAGCAACGCCCTGGCAACCACTCACAACACCTTAGTATTGTGCAAGAATGTTTTGCATGGGCAAGTACCACTCACATTTTCTTAAGAAATTGTGATCAAGTTTATATGAGCATGATCTCACAGTAAGTTTAATTTTTTTCACAATTTATAATTTGTTTAAGAAGCGTATTACTTGCTTATAAACTGTGCAAAGGAGCACAAAGAAACCTTTGTTTTGATTATTTATTTTTTTGGCTGCAATATTCCAGTATGATTTTCCAGATTCAAAGATCTTTTGGCTCCTCTGACCCTTTTCAGCTGCCACAGTAAACAGAGCACATGGATATCTTCAGATCGACACCAAAATAGAAGGCCGATAGGAACTTTCCAACTACCAGTCTGACTGAATACGTGCATAACGTCTGCGCCCCCAACCCAAGCCCCTGACGCAAAACACAAAGCTTCTAAGATAGTTTAATATGATTCAGATCAGGCACTGCGTCTTTCCTCTGCGCTGAGGACAATGTCAAACAAAGCCTGGCTGCCTGCCTTTGGCAAGACTCAGCAGCCCAAACTGCTTGTGATATTTTTCAGGAGGTGTTAAATGCCCCATTTGGGGAATAAGAAAATATTTGGCATTCTTTCATATAGGCCTGCCGTCGAAATCGTCAGCCGACTGATGACAAGTCCCATTGGGGAAAAGAAAGGGTTTGGGTTACAAAATAAACAACAACAACACACACAAAAAAGAAAACTAAGGCAAGAATCACAAACAGATGTTAAGTTATAATGGATGCTGTCAATAAAATGTGGGAAATAGATTTTGAATATTTGGCATTAAGGTGCGGTCACATTAGCGAAATTTCAACAAAAGTTTGCGGGCAAAAAATGTCCATTTTCTGTTGTCATTAGTGTAGTGATATATAAAGCACAGCACACACAGAAGACACTGTCAGATCGAGCTGCTTTCTGTTGACCAGTGTGGCATTGTGTGACCAAATTGAAATTGAGCGAAATCCTCAGGAGGACATTTTTTTTTATGCACGGATCCAATATACTGTTACACGACACGCGTTATCTTTCTCAACTATTTAGGTTCCAAAACTGACTGTGTTTAACTGAATACTGAGTGAGTGAGAGGAGGTGGGTGTGTGAGGAGAATGCTCAGCTAACGTTATTGCCTGTGCCGATGGCAACAAAACGGACCAGCTCGGAATCAGTAAGACGTGAGACTGACCGGCCGGTTATCGGGCCGATCATGTGGAAAATTGACCGATTCCGGTCCCTGGCCGTTCGATCGGTGCATCTCTAGTTACGGACATGAACCATATTCGCATAATGGGCAAATGCGTTGTGCTAATACTTATGATTTTCACAAGGCAGATGATAAAATGGGCGAAAAAATGCGTGGACTTTGTGGCATAGGAGTGTCCCGGGCCATATCTACGGGAACAGAATATCATAGAAGTCAAATCATATCACCCAGAACACCTTAGCAACCCCATTCGAACTCTCTGGCCAGCGAGTTTTGCACGGGCAAACACCATTCATGTTTTCTTCAAAAGTTACCGCATGGAGAACCAATGAATTTCTGTCATCTAAAGACCTCACTTTTGATTTCTTTTCTCTCTTAGGTATGACATCTGCACCTATAAGAACAAACCCTGCGGTACTCTCGGTAAGTACCCGAAATGAATCCTAAAACCAAATATTCTTCGATTCAAACATACGCCACTAAACGCCAAATGCTACATGCTTTGTTTTAATGGTGTAACAAATAATTCTGCGTGAGTTTTGAGAAAGACTTCACTGCCCTGTCTTTATTGAGCTGCTTGGCTCACGTTGAGCTCAAACATGGCTCAATGCCTGCCTGCCTCTACAGACACCGCTGTCTCTTGTTTCATTTCCTAACATTCCCACTTCTGTCTGCTACGGGACGGAGGTGTTTACCCCTCCCCTGTGCAAGCCAAAAAAGAAAAGGAGTGAAGAAAATTAGACTATACAATATATAACAGAGAACAACATGATAAAAGAAGAATTAACATGTTTAAAGAAGCCGGGATAACTGAGGAAAAAGCAAACACCCTAAATGGTCTGTCAAAGCCTTGTCTTATCTGAACCAGCCTCCTCCAGGGCTGAACCGTATATCTTAGAAGTAATATTGTGACTCCAGGGGTGGTTTGACAGATTGACCGCATTCGTCACATTCCCCGGGTCCCTTTAATTGCCCTGGCATCTGCTCTGCTTCCTTGCTGCCCCCCCTCCTCTTTCTCCACCTCCATCTCCACTTCAACACCCCCCACTCACCCAGAGGCATCACCATGATCTCGGGTCAACGTGTTGCCCTCTGGGGGTCATCGCAGAGTGGGGATAATACCAACGCGACCCTCGGCTTAGGAAAATAAGCCCCACCAGTGAGCTTTCGAGTCAGCCTGGGCCCACTAACCCTCTATATCCTGTATCGCTTTCCTTTTTTACCCTTCTTGCCTCCAGTCGGTGTCTTATTAGCCTTTGATTTGCATGTCCGCTCTTGTTTGGGCCTCTGGATAAGGAAGATAAAGAGGCCAGAAGTGCTTTGTTGGAGCGATGGCTCCCAAACAGTTACAAGCCTCCCTTGGTATCCCATATTAGGATTCAATATCTTTAATAATATTTTGCCCACCGGGAGGTCAGGTTTAGACCTTTTCAATACTCTTTTGTTATATAGTCAACTTTAAAGGAGTAGTTCAGCCTCATGCCATTCCAAATCTCTATTACTTTCTTTTGTTCACCTTTTCTCTGTGGAACATGGGTCAGACGTGCTTTCTTTCTTTCTTTCTTTCTTTCTTTCTTTCTTTCTTTCTTTCTTTCTTTCTTTCTTTCTTTCTTTCTTTCTTTCTTTCTTTCTTTCTTCAGTTAATACAT
The DNA here is from genome assembly GCF_963993115.1 of Abramis brama. Classification (NCBI taxonomy): domain Eukaryota; kingdom Metazoa; phylum Chordata; class Actinopteri; order Cypriniformes; family Leuciscidae; genus Abramis; species Abramis brama. The sequence continues at coordinate 5,483,061 of NC_139987.1, forward strand.
CTTTAATATAGCATGATTTTAATTTCTGAATTAAAATTCTTTTTGATATTTACCGAGAAGCATAAAGTGAAACAAAACTGATTATTGATATTTAAACAGCCCACTTGATGCGAACAATAATGTCATGTGGTGCAACCAACTTGCAGGAAACACTATTATTAAAAAAAATACGCTAACACTTTATTTACATTTTCTTTGTTACGTTACATGTACTTACCATACTAATAACTGTAAATTATGCATAATTACATGCAACTAACCCTCAACCAAATCCTAATCCTATCCTGACCCTATATGAAGTACATGTATTTAATTAACATTACTCTGTACTTAAATGTATTATAACACTGTAACACTGACACCTTAAAATAAAGTGTAACCAAAAATAACCCTGAAGATTGTTAAATTATTACATAATTTTACCTTTTTTATGAACACTGTACAAAAAACTTGCTGTCTTAAATAAAGTACAATCAACTTGGATGTTTAAGCCATTTCATTATATTAATTATATTAAACTGACTTCAAAAATTAGTTCTGAAATCTGAAATTGTTGAATATTTTGAAATTGCAACTTATTTTGATGAGTTAAAGCAATGTAAAAACATATGTTGTTATAACGTATTGATCATATAATTTTTTACAGTGAATTATTATTTAAGGCACGGTTAGTTAAGGTTGTAAAATGTCATGTGGTTCAACTCCACAAAACCTAATGATGTTTATGAATTCATTATACTTGTAAAACATACTTTTTTGAATATCATGATTAAAATGTGTACACTTACATGTATTACAAGGTGTAAAGAATATGTTATTACTGTTTCCTCATTAAACTGAAGAAAATGGTAGAAACGTTTTTTTTATTTAAAACCATATGAAACCAACAGGATTACAAAGAATGCATGTCGAAGAACTTGGCATACATGTTTTAAACTTTTCCATATACAATGAAAACATTGTGTCAAGCCATAACACAAAAAGGACAAAAAAGCAGCACAAAAGTATCATAAGATGAGTCTATACAACTTGTGGTAAATATCCATAGTCATATATGAGGGACAGACCGGAATTTAAGTTATTCACAGATAATTTTCCAACATAGCTCTCAAATTTGAAATGAACCTATGCATTTTCAAACTTCAAGACATGTCAAGACGTGTTAAGACCCCAAACACCATTGGTTCTCTCATGTCTCGCAATGGATGTGACACAAAAATGAAAATTGACATTTACTTCTTGTTCTTTTAGTTCTTGCGCAGAACCTATTTAATATTATTAGCCCCCAAAAGTAGGCACTTTTACCTTTAAAGGATCAAGGTCTCCTTGTTGATTTCAGTTTGCAAAGATAAACTACTCGCCACATGTTTGATCCAGTCAGAGGCCAGAGCAGGCTACTTGGATCTTGGATGGTCCTCCATACATCTACCTTTAGGGTTTTTTTGTTTTTTTTTTCTCACCAATCACCAACAGATGTAATCTGGTGAGAATTGTTCTTCTCTCCCAGGCTGGGCAGAGGGGGAAAAAAGAACTAAGAGACACCTGGATTTTGCAAAAGCCCATTTCCCCACTTCATAGCTTCAAGGGAACCCCCTCCCCTTAACAGAAGCAGCTGGCTTTGAGACTTGAAGACTCAATCTTTGCTCCATCTTCTATGTCAGGAAGATCTGATGTGTTTTGTAAGACATGATGTTCAATTAAGATTTCTTTAGGACAATTAAAAGAATAATTAGTTAATTCTTATTGCTTAAAAAATATGGAATATAGTGCACAAGTCGTATGGCCTACTGTTATGATAATTTTCTGGTTGGATTCTTTTTGATGCTTGAAAGCCCCAATAATTGCACTTGCGTGGAAAAGAGCGACCAATATTTCTCAGAATTTCTACATTTTTCAATTTTGAGTGAACTAAAAGTATTTTTATTTTAAGTATTTGTAGTATTTTCATCACAATTAAGCTGCCAGATTTTTGTGGTGAAGTCAATCCCAGAACAAACACAGTGGAAAAAAATTATAGGAGAAAAAATAACTCATAAATATACTTTCAGCAAATTCATTCTTTAATATTAAATATCTAAAATTTATACAGATTAAAAATTGCTTAATCTAATTAAAATTAACTATGTTACCCAAAATTAGTTTTTGTGCATGTGTGCGTGTGCGTGTGTGTGTGTGTGTGTGTGTGTGTGTGTGTGTGTGTGCACGTGCGTGCGTGCATGTGCGTGTGTGTGTGTTTCTATGTTTACTAGAGTAATATGTTGTTTAGGTTATCAACATCTTAACCAAAACGTCTATTTAAATGAATTGTGAGTCGAGTCTCCAGTGTACTTCACATAATGTTGTTTGAATGACTTTACAGGTTGCTGTCTATGGAGAGCATTTTAAATCAGTCAATTATGATGTTACATTTCAGTTATCGTGTATGTAGTCAGTGGACAGAAAGACTTGAAAGTTTTATGAGATTAAGTGCCCTATGCCAGTGCTGCCACACAGAGGTGGCTTGCTACAAAAGTTACAACATAAAAACAGAGTAGATTTAATGTTTCCTTCATTCCATACACATTAAATAACAGGCCTGTTTATTTATGGCAAGGAAAATGACAGTGCAGCATAACATAACATAAGTACAAACCTCTTAGAAAGCCAAGTCCCTGTAGGCTGGGGACCAAAACACTGTCAGTAGTAAATTTCAGCTTATGTCAGTTTTGTGCTAATATCCAAAAATTGTCAACTAAATCTCATTTGGAACAAAACAAACTTAACAGGATTAAGAAAACAATGATTTCTTTGTCTCTTGAAACCTTGAATAATAAAAACATCTATATTTTTTGGGGGGCGCAAAGTGAAATGTTTTCTTGAATTCTGAGCTCTGGCTTGCATTACTAGGTGGTCCCTTGTTACCAGATGTAGAATTTATAAATCTAACCCCCTTGTCTAGACATTTTCCAGCTACAACATCAGTTGTTTTTTTATTTAATCGTCTAGCCGTCAGTGTTGACCCACCCCCTAGTGATTTAAAAAAACTTTCGCATAAACTTTTCGCCAGCTTCAGGTTCAGTGGTTTCGTGGTTAATGTGAAGAATCTCATTTTATGGTGGTGACTCAGTGTAGCACTTCTACACCTTGACCTGACCTCATCTCTGTGTGTTTGTGTTTGTGTGTGTGTGTGTGTGTGTGTGTGTGTGTGGCCAGGTTTGGCGTCCGTAGCCGGAATGTGTGAGCCAGAGAGGAGCTGTAGTATTAATGAAGATATAGGCCTTGGCTCTGCCTTCACTATTGCACATGAGATCGGACACAAGTAAGTATATTTTCTCTTTCTATTTGTCTCTGTGTTCTGGCTGACCATTTGTGACAGTAATATCAGCCAGACATACATTGTAATATGTTAATTGTTGTTAATTAGTGGTGTTTGCTAAGGCAAACATCCGTTTCTATTGTAAGTAATTGAACCTTAAATCGTCTTGTTTACAGTGAGTTTATACATTTGTGGACTTTTTTTGTTGTTGTTGCCGTTTTCATCCATAGAATCAAAAACCTAGGAGAGGAAATAATTGGGAGATAGAATGTTGCAAGCCAGATTGAAACTCATTTTTCCTGCATAAGCACCACGACTCAGTGTTTTAATTCAAATAATGACATTTTCTAAAAGAAAACCTAAAAAGTATTTTGATGTAATCTTCTGTTTTTATTCTTGGTAAAGAAAAGTATTCATTTAACAAAACTTTTATTTGCCAAATGAAGGTCATGTGGTGCAAACATGCAGATACATGGAGACCCTCATGACTGTGTCAAAGCCAACAAATCTCTTAAAATGTCAGATAATTTTACTTTCTATGACAAGGCACAGTTTATTCAGGCTGTAAAGGGTCATGTGGTGTGAAAAACTTTTCTTGATATTTATAAATGAATAAATGTAATGATATTTGTAAAAAAATATATACTTTTTATACTATGGATTGCAGGTTACAAGTGAATAAGCTGAGATAAAACTGTAATTGTTTAGTGAATTCAGCCCTGAATGTTTAAAGAGATGATCAGAACTCTATTAGAGTCCTTGTGGTTGAAAAATTACTCAATATTTTAAAAATGACGCTTTCAGTTCTCATAGGATATTTGTGTTTGGATTGGTTTTATTGTGGTCATTATTATGTATATTCCTCAAGCCAAAATGCAAAGCGTGTACTGCCTGCACACACATATTTATGCAAATGACAGTCTGAACAAATGAACCCTATCCTGAAAGCTTAGAAAAATAACCATGATCTATTGGTCTACGTAGCTTTTCGGCTAAGTTCAGCGAGATTGCAATTTCCTCTATTATGTCTTGCGTCTGCTTCTGTTGTGGATCAGTTGTAAAAATAGCCGCTACTTCTTGTGGGGAAGGTTTCTCCTGCGCTGATTTATATTGAGAGTAGAGTGAAATGTCATAAATGTGCGCCTTAAAAAAACACAGAGGAATTGTGTTAGAGGGGTTGTTATATGCATTAGAGACTGATTTTGGATTTTGGATAGACCCCGGCCGGCAACGAAAGCTTCGAGGTCTTGCTGTAAGGTGATCTAACTTTTTCATACAATATCCAGACAGATATGTAAGGGAACAAAATTTGCACGGCTCAAATGATGTATTTGTGGAGTTGCCGGCAAGGAATGTGGCTGAATGCTTCAGCAGTCTTGTACACCGATGGCCCGTGAGCAGATGAAAGCAGCTTGGAGGAAGGGAAATAGCAGGCCAGGTTCATTAAGAGATGACTGTCCAATTGAGGTCTGCTCAAACGTGTAATTATTGATTGACAGCCTGGGATCAGGGTGGTGATTACAACTTTCGCCCTCCTCCAGAGCTCCAGACAGCCCCTGGCCTTTGACCCATCTGTCCTCTTCTCACAGCTGTTACCGAGTCAGAAAAAGCCTCTCTTTACAGCTTAGCTGAAGGAGATGTCCTCTGCTCCTGATCTTTCAGAGCTGCCCAAGCTTGTTGCTTGTTTGCAGGGTGGGCCTTGTGATTGACATGATCCATCAAAGCTCATGATCCACTTGTCTCGCAGTTTCGGCATGAACCACGATGGGATCGGGAACTCCTGCGGGACCAAAGGTCACGAGACAGCCAAGCTGATGGCGGCCCATATCACAGCCAACACCAACCCCTTCTCCTGGTCAACCTGCAGCAAGGACTATATCACCAGCTTTTTGGAGTAAGTGAAAAGAGGATTTGAAGAATGCTTCTTTTGTCGGTAATGCTCAAGATTTTAAAATCTAAATTTTAGCGGTCTTCAAGGGTCCAATTTGAAATGGAAATTCAAAATCCTGGAAATCCTGAGAACTTGAGCGGGTTCAAAAACTTTTACAATAGGGAAGAAAAGACTATTGCAACTTCCGTTTCATTCCAACTTTAAATAAATGTGCTTTTACCGAATTGACCTGAGAAGACCCAAATTCCTTTAAAATATTCCAACTTTCCATTATTTTTTTCGTGCATTCAACAATGTTTTATTATTTCAAATAAATAAATATTACAAAATTCTATGACAATGTTATTATCCCCCTTCTTTGTTCCCTCTCAGTTTGTGCTTCTGTATGTAAATTACCAAACCCTCCTGGATAGTGGTGTATGCAGCAGCATTTCATTCAAACTGCAAATCTGCAATACCTGATGCATTTAAGAGAATGCGTGCTGGGATTTGCTTAATATTAACATCAAAGGGGACCTATTATGCCCCTTTTAACAAGATGCAATATAAGTCTCAGGTGTCCCCAGAATCTGTCTGTGAAGTTTCAGCTCAAAATACCCCACATATTAATTATTACGTCTCCTGTAAATGGCAATTTTTGAGTGGAAGGAAAAACATTCTGGTTTTCGTGCATGTATCTTTAAATGCAAATGAACTGCTGCTCCCCGCCCCACTTTCCAGAAGAGGACGAAGCCTTTACAGCTTGTGCCTCGGCTCGGACACTCTGCCAAAAACAAACCATCTGTTTAGTTTCGATTATCATCTCTATCGCTGTAATGGCCACGTGACATTGTAGTTCTTCATCTTAATGAAAGTTTATCAGTCTAAACTTCTGATATATGGTTTTCTGAGCGCACACATGCGAAGCTCATGCACAGAAACCTGGATGTCAGACGGTGCGTCCCATGAGTGTTAAACTAATTTGTCTTTCGCGTCTTATTGCACTTAAACTGTCAAATACACACAAGGTTATGTCAAAAACACACAAAGTTCACATGAACACAGTTGGTGATGTAACAGATAAACATGGCGGACTGTGTACAGATCAGTCAGGGGAGGAGCTAAGGTAATAGGGCAGATTCCGTCAGTCAATAATCGTTTTACCTTGATTATCTTTTCATAATCGTTGGGAGCCAAAATCAAAATCGAAAATCAATTATGACTAATCGCACATCCCTAGTTTAGAGTATGCAGATAGATTCTTTTGATGCTTTTACTCTTTATTTTCCCACTAATGCATTATGCCACTTTACAATTGGGAAAATTGTGAGTTTATTTTTTATAACCACATAAATGTGCTCGATTTGAAAGAGAGTCCGTTCAAGGCTAGACGAGAGCGTGGTTGATCTGTAGTAGGCAGTTATAGGCAGGACTCTGAATTGTTAGCCTAACGTAAGACGAAAGGAAAGAATAGTGGTTGCCATGGCTGTCAAAAAGTTTTCCTGGTGAATGACCTCATGGAAGAAGATTAACATCACAGCCATCAGAAGCTTTATCATCGTGTGCCAACTTCCCACACAAACACAAAGAAACGCTGCTCTGTTGGTTTGGGATGAACTCCCTGTTGTATAATCACACCGTGTCATCTGTGACCATTTCGGATTGAGGTTGAATACTTACCTTCCTTTTTTGGATTTGCTTAGCACCGAGCAATTCTATCAATAATGGGCCTTCTCTAAGATCTCAGGTTGATGTAATCTTTGGCAGTAAAACAGCTTTGCTATGATAATGCTAGTCTATTTCCGCAACATCCCCATCTAACAGATTGGGTCTTTTCTCGCCAGAAACCGGTGTGCTTGGCTGTAGATTCCGACTTGTTTCAGTGTACTTGTTTGTACATGTACAGTAGGAACTTTCAATAAAGAAAGAGGCTTTTGAAAAATGCCTACTCTTTGCAGTAGTCATTATTACTGTTAGACAGATCTATCAAACATGCTCATTTTGAGATCGGCATTGGCCAATAAACATGCTTTTTGGCCGATTGAAAATTAATCATGTCAGTTCCAAAGTATACAATAAACATAAATTTTCATTTCTCAAATATTTAAAATAATTGTAATGAAAAATGTTGATTAAAAATTGTGTCAAATAAGCATTTAATTGGATTTCTGTACTTTCTTAACCATCAGCCACCATGTTCTTGGACAAGTTAATATCGCTTATCTTAAATTAGAGGCCCCGTTTACACCTGGTATTAATGCGTTTTGGTTGATCGGATCACAAGTAGACGAGGGAGACACATTCCCATTTACACCTGGTATTTTAATCTGTCTCTCTTGTCCACTTTCAACCAATTCTGTCCTGGTTTCTTCTAGAGGAAGATCTATGGGCAGGTAAATGTATGGGCTTTTTCAGATCTTTCGATCTAATGGATGAAATAAGCTCGCACAATTTACTTATGAACGCACCTGGAGATGACAGGAAAACATACAGAGAGAAGCAGAGTGAGTGTGTGTTAGAAATCAGAAATTGTGAGAGAACATTGTGCTTGGTGTGTTTTTCATCTTCAAACCAAACTTGGGTCTCCAGCCGACAAATTTTAAATCCTGTCTGGCTAGCGCACTTCCCGTAATGTTTACTCATTAGGTCAGTAGGCGGAGAGTAGGCGTCTTTTGTGGCTGTTCGAACACATTCGACCACATGAGCTTCTACACTATGAAAGCAATCCAGTCAAATACGTTTTCAACTACCTCTGGAAGTGGCCGAAAGTGGACAAGCTCAAAACGTTTTAGACCCGTTTACACCTGTATTTAGTGTCATCCACTTGCGATCCGATCGACCAAAACGCATCTTAATACCAGGTGTAAACAGGGCCTTAGACACAACATGGCCAGTTATTTTGTCTATTTTTGCTTTGCCAAAGAAAATTATTCCAAATTAAGATAAAACAGGATCAACCATTGCGTGTCATCGAACAAGAAAAACGGACACAAACAGTCAAACTGAGCGATACAAACGGTAAAGTTTTTATACTAGATATCAGTGCTCTTGGAATGCTGCTTGTCCAATTAGATTAGAGGACCAGAACTAACTGTTATCTATCTTATCACTAGCTTAACATTTTTCGATATCGATCATACACTAGGTAAAACGATTGCCTTTTTTTTTGTGATTTCCTATTCAACTATTTGTTTTTGTGCTGAAATATTGTAAATAGATAGTCATTAAGTTTTCTTGCTGGCATATCTGCTCGCTGTAATGAGTTTACCCAAGGAAGTTTTGTTGACATGTCAAATAAACATGTCCATTTTTAAAGTGACCATTTTTGTCTTTCTCTAAAAAAAAATAAACAGTCTTTGTTTGTGTATTCCAATACAAGAGGACATATTCAGACTTGTCTTTCTCCCCAGCGAGGGGATTATTCTTCCAAAACACATGGGAAAAAATAGAAAACTAAGGGAATGAAACCAAATACAACATTGGTTACCCCCAGGCTAGAGCTCATGTGTTTCTTTCCTTTCCAATGTATTTGGTTTAGTTTTTAATTAGATTAGACTTCCAGTATTGTGGTGGGAAGCCAGATATCCCTGTTTCACCTAATGCTTCCTCTAAAAATGCACTTCAGAAACCAGATCCATGGATGTTTTTTTTAGACATCTAGATATATTTTTGACTGCCTTTTTGTCAATGTAATGTATGATTTTATTGACATTATTTAACTATTTTATTATATTAAGCTTACACTAAAGTAGGGGAAATCAGGGCTTCCATTAACCGATGTTATGCGACTAAAACATTTTTTTTTTCTCGCGCGGTAAGTCATTCCAAAAATCATGGCAATGGATGTTAGTAGGTTTACGTATATCTCAGCTACCGCACTAGCCATAAAGATGTAGGCGTGTTATCCAAGCATTAATGCCAAGGAAAGCCCCTTATACTTAGGAGCGGCACATATGAGGTGTTTCTCCCTCCTATCTGCTTCAAGGTCTTGATAAATTGTGGCATTTCTTTGTTGTTTAGAATCCAGTTTTACCATAATACTTTTGTCTGTTATGAGTTTAACGAAGAACTCTGTCTCATCTCCTGTCCAAACACACAGCACCATCTATGCCAGGTGACCTGTAAATGCACAAAAACCACCTCATGCGAGCGTAAAAACCTTTTTGCGATATATGGGAGTTTTTGCGAAATTGACGTGGTTTCATTGGCCGTATTTTCAATTTTTAATTTCAATTTGCGCAATTTGGTAATGGAAACGTGGCTAATGAAACCTGTCATTACACAACCATTAATTAAAAAATAGTTCACGAAAAAGTAAAAGTGTAAGGTATAAGGTAACAAAAATATCAAACTATTTTACCATCAAATTTAAAAAAATGACCAATACAGCATGTAAAACATGTAAATATATTTATGGTATAAATGATTAAAAAATATTTATGTTGTTGCAATTTTAGTTTAGAGAAAGCTAAATTCATAAATTATTCTGATTTAAGAACTAGGCGATTTTAATGAGCTTAAGCCCCAGTGCACACTTGCTCCGGCCCTCTATACATGAAAACAAATAGTTATAATTTAAGTTTTAAAGCCACTCCTTTCCATTTTTCCATTTTCAGACCAATAAAAGTGCGAGTTAGACACGTATTCCATGTAGAAAGTGTCTGAAAATGTAATGGCATACCGTCAGAGGGCGAGTGTGTCTTGGCTGATGCAATGTAAACTCGCTCTCCTTAGAGGCAATGTTGCTTTTAGCAGCGCACGGTGGGGTGGTTGGTTAACATGCTTTAGGTTGCGCGTTCAGTTGCAGCAATCATGCGAATGCCAGACAGGACCTAGAATAGAGCCGCCTGCTCTCCAGCATATGAAATGTTAGCGTTTATGTTGTTAGCGAGCCCACTGTTCCCTCAGAGAGAAGGAGAGCGTATTCCGCGGCATGCTGTTGGCAAAGCGAGCGGGATAATAATTGGCTGTTTTATTCCGGCGGACAGCAGCAGCGTGGGGCGGACACGTCTCTCAGCCGCTTGCACACGCCAGGGAGGGGGGAAAAGCGTCCGTAACAGGGACGCCGAGAATAAAACAAGATCCACTTCTGAACCCAGAATAAACACAGTCCAGCAAAACATGCACTGTCTGGCCTCTTCTTGGGCTTTATTTTTTTACTTTGTTCGCTGCAGACGGAGCAGTGGCCCTCTTTTTTTGAGGGTTTCTTGGGAGCGTTCATATTTCTAGCTGACTAAACAGACTAAACACAACTCTTGACTTGGACGCGTGACCTCTGGTACCTTCTGCGTTTTTTTTGCTCCTTCAGTCTCTTTCGTCATTTTATTGGCTCTTCAAAGGATTCCATAGGTGCACCGCAGTACCATATAAGTCCAAATCTCAGCCTTTTATGGCCACTGTTTGTCATTCATGTCCTCCCCTCATTTTGCTTTCTGCAGTTTCCAGGTTTCTCACTTGCTAATTCCCATTAACAATACACCTTCCCATTTCGTTTCATCTGAGTTTTTGGCATGAGACACTTTTTTTCCTCTTGTTGGTCACAAATGAAACCTCTGTAGAGGAGCCAATCCCATTGAAGGTTTGTTTTTTTGACAGCTCAGGTCGGGGAACGTGTCTGGACAATGAGCCTCTGAAACGAGACTTCCTGTACCCCACTGTGGCTCCAGGGCAGGTGTACGATGCAGATGAGCAGTGTCGTTTCCAGTACGGTGCCTCCTCCCGTCAGTGCAAATATGGGGTAAGAAGGCTGCAACACACTATCATTGAGACAATGTTGCTGTGTCGGACTGGTCTTTATACAGATGGAGCAACAAATACATTTTTTACAGACTTTTTTTCTAAACATCCGCACACATATCAACAACCAAAATTGAACTATCATCGCAGCAAGCACAATTGTTCTGTAGTTGCTTAACCCTCAAAACTATAAATGTTTCACCAATCATTATTACATATTCAGGTCTTTAACGACCCGGATCTATATGGATCTGTATAAAACTCTCCTAATATTAGAGTATCAATTACAGAACAGTGAAATAAAGTATAATTTTTTACCTTCTGAGCTTGGAAGGGTTCAGTTTGAGCAGATCCTTACCATCATCACTGTCCTCCTCAGAGCTCATTTCCCAGTACATTCAGCATCTGGCTAATATTCGCAATCTCAAACATATTCTCAAAACTATAATTTCCAACATCTTAAACATCAAAATTAATATATCACTGACAGCTTCTTCACCAGATCCACCATAAAGTGTCAGTGACACTAATATTGTTGAGCCATTTAAAGTTTTGCTGATGATCCTTCCTATTCTTTTGTTTTCTTCTAACTGTGAGTGAAACGTCACTTCATCATTGTGTATCAGACATTGCCAGCTTGTGGAGTAAAGATGAATTCCACTTATTCAGTCATCACAGATTCAATTATTGTTGTGCAGAAAAAATATACTTACACTGCTACACACCTCGGGTCGTTAGCGACCCTATACAGTTTTGTACAAAAAATGAATGGGAAAACGGGCATTCTTTTATAATTGTATTATTTTTTTCCTGTTATATTGTTTTTCCTGTTACATTGAGGAATACTAAGAAGGTTAATGTCTAACTTTAAAAAATGAATGAGGAGGAGGGTAGTGAATGACGTCCCGGGTTAAAATTCAGGAGAAAGTTGATGACATTTTTGAATTATGTACACAATGCGGTAGATGTTGGATTTTTTAAACACTGCAGAAATGTTGTTCTGACATTTTTAGAATTACTTAAAGCTGCATTCCGTAACTTTTTTGAGTTAAAAATTATCCAAAATAAATTACATAAAGTACATAACCAGCCAGTGTTCAAAACTATATGCTTGCCTTAGCTCGATTCAAAACGGTAAGCTTGTTATAATGTTTTTAATTCCAGTGGTACTGGTGGATTTCCGCGGGAAATTCGAGCATGTCTTTGCGTCATTACGTCACATCTGTACCCATAAAGAAGGTGTCCCGGCTAGTAGGCTATATTGCGTGTGAGGATGTTGGAGGTGGAGATTTATAGCCTTTTCTCACAGCACTTGATATAAACTTATCAATTTGATGGCAGATCCAGAAAGGTTCAAACGACAATCACCAGTGACAACTGGAGATTCACCCGTTGTAAAATGCAAAAGACTTCAGACTTCGGAGTGGCTACAGAAAAAAAGAGACTGCAACCGGGCCCATGCAAAAACAAGGATAAATATCGGAAGGGCATTAAATGTAGTCACGCAATGCTGATGTTGTTAACATTAACAATTTGAGAACAAAGTATAATTTGAATGGTTTGACGTGATAATGATAAGCGATCGTTATATTTAATCAGCGTGATTTACTTTTTTTTTTTCTTAGTTTGTCAGAACAAAAGTGGATGTTACTTCCAAAAAGTAGAATCTGTGATTCCGAATGACAGTATCCACACCGGCGCGTTGACTGACAGCCGCACATTCTCCTCAAAACACAACCCACGTAAAGTTGATAATTGCGTGAATAACTGCAATTGCAGATTTCTAACAGAGATGGTGACAAAGAGGAAAAACTACGGACTGCAGCTTTAAGTTAAATATTTGGTTGTTGTGGTAAATATCCCAAATCGATGCCAACAATGGGTGAAGCCTGTTTGTAAGCAGTTTATGGACTTGATGAATTTTGGTATTTTTACCGTCTTTGAAATGCTTCATTCAAATGTACAGATTGCTTTATTTTAAAAGCTGGTTTTGTTTTCATCATTAAAACACATTATATTGACATTTTGAGTCTATTTAAAGAAACTTACCAAGTAGGTGTTTTCAAAACATTCCAAAAGCATTTTGTTTGGATTACTTTTTTAGGTGCTGTTTCAAGAACATTTAAAATATGTTACTGAGACATCACCTAACTGCAACCAATGCAATGAAGCGAAAAGCACTAAATATTCAATGTAAATACGAATTTTTGTCCTAACCAAGTGTGCTTTGCTAGAAAATGCCAGGACACAGAGCAATATAATGTGAACACATCAGATATTTGCTACATTCTTGATGCTTTACCTGTGAGGTCAGAACCTGCTGCATATGTATTAAATCCAAGAGCTGATTCTAATAACACTGGACGATTCAGAAGGCGGTTTGGACATAGAGAGCAAGACAGCTACTTAAAGAGCTCTGAGGAGACATGAAGCCGGAGGTCAAGCAGTTATTTTTACCACTGACCCAGAGGAGACTAGCCAAAGGACATGATTTGTTCAGCAGGCAACATTACAAGAAGAGCTCTCTGATGTACAGAGCAGTGAGGGGGAAAACGTGCTGTGAGTGAGTGCTGTGGTGTCTCATTTGGACTTGTAAAGAATATATCGAGTTTAAGTTTTTGTAACACTTGCCCTGATTGTGGAGAACTTTTGGAAGCTTTAAGAAACACAGGTGATAGCAATCAGCTGAGATTATTTTCACTTCCTTTGAGGGCTAGAAGGGAGGCTGCCAAGTTGATACTCTCTTGTAGTATGTCACATGATGCCATTCATGTTGTCGAAATTAAAGATTGTTGTTTTATCAGCACCTGAAATGAGCTTTGCCGAGGACCGTTTGAAGTCGGGCCACATATCTTTCAGAGAAAGTCCATACTTGAGGTTTGTTTCTTTTCCTGCCGAATCCCCAGACTTTTGGAAATGATAATGATTTTACCCAAAGAATAACAAACTTAAGCAAATAAACTGACACAGGGGGGAAAAAAGAGCTTGAAGCAAGCCAGGAAAATTAATGATCAATAAGAGATGGCGCTCTGCTTAGTACAAATATGCGGCTTTGCTTTCTACACCAGAAAAGAATTAAATTACCCGAGATTACAGAGTTCTTTTGTTTCATTGAGAGATATATCCGACAGTGGATGAACGCATGCCAAAAAGAGAACCCTGTAATTTCTCTCTTAAGCTCATAACTGTGGTATAGATCAGCATGGAAGACGGTCATGTAAAGAAAAAAAGTCTTGCATTCCCTTGGCTCAAGTTTAATACAGCGTGTAGTGTTAGTGGATTCTGACAATCTTTTTTTTTCTGCCAACCATCTGTTTTATACATGCCTTTGGAGAATTATAACCACACCAGCGAACCAGAGGTTTGAATTTGGTTTGGAAAAACTGTTACGGAGAGATAAACACACACCCAGGGAGGTGGACGAAAAATTTGAAACCTAAAAATATATTAATATCAAAGACCTAATAAGGTGCACAACCACCTTTTGCCTTCAATCCTTCTTGGAATGCTGTCATACACACATCCTGAATGGTGTGAAAAAAAATAAAAAAAATAGCCTATTGTGTCTTTAGGACAAAGGCAGTGGAAATCTATTTCTTAATCAGATCAGTGGTGTTTGGATCTAGTGACTAGGGAGGATGTGGGAGGCATTAGACTTTATCCTTCTGTTTATTTAACCATCAATTAATTAGCATTGCATATGGGGAGATTATCACCATGGAATATGGGAACATCATAAAAAAATATTTAGTGGCAGTGGAGAGCACCTAGTATGGTAAAGTGGGTTCGGCAATTTTCAACGTTACTGGGTCATATTGACGCTGGAGGCTGGATATGGACAAGTAAACTTGTGACAACTTTTATGCTGATGTCACCAATGTTTTGCATATGATGTCATAACATTTCCTCACTTCAAGACATTAAATGATTGTATAGTTTTTGTGGTATGTTCACCTTCAGCTGGTTATTTGACTATTTGACCTCTTTGCATGGGTGGTTAATGAACTCAAACATCATACACCTATGTGATTAATCAGATATATGGACAACATATGCATAATATTACATTATATCTTGCACCTGACTCAGCTGTCACATACATTGATTTTAGTCAATTTTACTCTTTTAGTAGTTTTACTAGAATGCCATCTATGTCAAATTCATACCAAAAGTGGCTCTGAAAATTCTAAAAAAGTTTGATAGTAATTACTTTGGTCTTAGTGAAGTAGGCCAATTTTTATGCTACCCTGCACTCTTAGTTTAAGCCCGTCAGTGCCTGAGTCTTGCTGGTCAAGCCTACCCCTCTGACCCTCTCAGCATGAGCATCTTGAATGAGCCAGCAGGAAACCTTATTAAAACCAGCTGCAGAGGTGGAGCTTTTGCAACCTGAGAGTGGCAGTTTGCTGCTTTATTTAATCTGGATGGGCTGGCCAGCTGAGTCTTATTTACTGACCTGGGGTCAGTGGCGGTGCTCCCTATCATAAGTCTTTTTCATGGGGGCACTTCTCTGTCCTGTAAATCCTGTGAAGTTCAAGCTTTAAAGGGACTTTGTGCACTTTATTGGGAAATACAATGCAGGGTTCTACAAAGCTACACTTGTATACAGAGAGCATTATATCTTCCTATGTTCAAACTTCAGGCCCCAGCATAGTTCCTTCAGAGCACATGGAAGTTAGCTCTTTGGTACATTTGTCAGCTACTTATAAGGGAGTTCTCGCAATTCATCCTCACTATGCCAATACTTTTTTAACCCATTTCCAGCTGTGATGTGCAAAGTTCGTTATGTAAATTTTAGGGAGTCCTACTGATTTTGAAACTTAACTTGATGAGCAACAAAACGTCTTCTAAAAAAGCTTAGATACTTACATTAGCAAAACTTTGGCTAAATTTTGCATGCAAAAGAAGGTCCATTGTCCATGAAGCACCGCTTACTGATCACTTCCAAACCAAGCAGCTTTACATTGGTAAATGCTGTGAATTTGAGTCATATACAGTGAATTATGGGTAGGGCTGTCAACGTTAATGCATTAACGCATTCAATTAACTCAAAATTCTTAACGGGTTAAAAAAATGTATGCAAATAATGCATTTAACGTCAAAACATCCACCGCTGTATGGTTTTGATGGATGAGGATTGCAATCAAGGTAAAAATGATTGCGGTGACATACAGGAGTCGTACAGTAAGCATCCATGAGTCCATTATATGAATGCGCGCTCTCGATGCACTGATGGCACATTGTATTTACGCACAGACACATTTCACTACATGGTTGTTTCCATGCACATTCAGGTTAATGTTTTGATTTGTCATGTGTATGTTGCTGTGTTTAGTAATTCTGAATGCAATACATACTGTAGTAGGTATTGCAGTCAGGTTATTGGATTAGTGTTTTTGTTTTTTTTGCCATCTCCATGTGGTCCTGTTATTGACAGCTCTATTTATGGGTAAAAGCAAGTCTGTCAAGTGGTAATATTCCCTTGGCCATTATCCAAGCTTCTCTGCTCCGGGACAAGGAAAGTCCTGGCCTTTACAACCTTCCTCCCTTCCTTGCGGGCCAGGCATTAGCCACATGAGGTCTAAGAGCAGAGCACTAAGGTTAAGCTAGGTAAATTTCTTTTTATTTGACACAGCCCATAGGGAATACTTGCCTAGGGAGAACGTTTTAAGCTGCGACCTTGGCTTGGCCCACCACTACCTCCAGAGGGAGCATATACGTGAACTGCTAGAAATATTGTTTCTCACTATCCTTGACCCTAAATACTCAACCCCTTGGGAACCGCAGGGGAGCTTCAGCTCTACTATCCCAAAGCAATTGGGGAAAGTGCTCTCACCCTGCCTGGATCGTCCAGGATCCAAAGACTCCCAGTACTCGATAAGGTGCCCAGTAAAAAGAAGGGATGCTATATGGCACATGTTGGGGTGGAACGGTTCACAAAATCCTCGGTACGCTTTGTATCACGGCTCTGTGGTCACGGTTTTCGGTTAGATTCGATATACATTGTTAATGTTTTTTTTTCTTTTTACCACTTTAGAAATACCATACATCAGCATAAAATATATAGCCTTATAATCTACCATTTACAGTATTTATCATGTAATAAAAAAACTGAAAGAATGAGGCAGCTTGATTTCAGGAATAGACACATTGTTGTGACACTGACAATCATAAATTAAATCTGTGAGATTCTGATACAGCAAGGCTTTTCATTTATTTGTAAAAAAGTTTACAACTGTTGGCCTTAAACTAATTGTAGCTGAGAACAAAAACACTTAAAGAATAGGCTTTCTTGTCACTGTCAGTGCCTACATTTATTACAGTGTTGTTTAAATGCTTTGGGTAGTAGAAGTTGTTCTTTCCTACCCGACTTTCTCTTTCTTTCGCTGTCAGTTGACACACTGGGGTGATGTCTCCGCAGATGAGCTAACATATTGGAAGTGTTTCCATTAGCATAAGCAACACGTGTTGCACAGTGCTTGCAAACTGTCGCGGTTTTATCCACCATGTTCTAACCGTCGTCATATGTAGCACTAAATCCTAAATGATCCCACACAGTAGACCGAAACGACACTGTCGATGCCTCTGTGAAGTTGACCTGCTGAACTGCAGCACTCGACACTCCTAACATTGGCCTCCATGCCAAATGCTAAAAAACAAGTTACGCTGCGTGTGGCCGGACCCAAACAATACACACGTGTCTCGAATCGTGACAAGTGAATTGAACAATTCAGATTTTTTTCATGAACCATTCCACCCATAGCACATGCTTCAGACGCCATCACCAATCACGCTGATGGCGTTCCCCATAGTGTCAATCCAAGATTCAGTGTTGAGTTCCACTATGAAAGGGAACTGTTTTTGCTTGCTGTGTAACGCATAATTTGTCAAATGTCAAATCAGATTTTGTCCAATCAAATTCTTTTTAGAATAAGTATGTCTCCTCCACGAAAACCACCTGCCACTGACTAGCAAGTAGCATGTTCATGTAGCAGTGACGTAACTACAGCCTATTGGCTATTAAAAGGGGGAGTATCCTTTCAGTATGCCCCACCCAAACATTTTGTTTCAATAGGTGTGTCAACGCAAGAAAGAAGCGATTTCATTGGGTCTCTAAAAAGCCTGCTGGGGAAGCCAGCCCACTGCTCAATGCTAAACTTGTTTCCATTTTTTTCTGGTCTCTCTTGGAAATTGATATATTCTGACCAACTTGCTTTTGCCTTCTTTCCTAGGAAGTGTGTAGAGAGCTCTGGTGCCTTAGCAAAAGTAATCGCTGTGTCACCAACAGTATCCCCGCTGCAGAAGGAACCCTGTGCCAGACCAGCACCATTGAAAAGGGGGTAAGTCAGTGTGCCATAAGGGGGAAAACTTTATGCAATAGGAAAGGTTATGAAATGGCAGGTAATGGGAAACGGACTCCTCATAGCTCCAGGTATGGCGTCTGGCCATGCTCTCATTGTACCAGATATGGGAATAAGAAAGCCTATTCCCAGTGTTCACTCATGCAAGCAGCGTTTGGGTCATCAGTTTTCTGCCGGGCCAGGTTAGAGAGACAGTTTTAACAAAGATTAGGGTGGCCATTGTCCTCGCTCGTAGGATGGCTCAAGAGGAAGAATGGAAGAGGACCACGAGCTGTCGATCTTTGTTACCATTCGCTCAATGGATCTATTTACTGCCAAGCTCTTGTGCGTTGTCTTGGACAAGCAGCGAGCCCCAGGTTGAGCCGCTGTTTTTTTTTAGCGGGTGGCGTACTTATGTCTGCCCCTGGCTGGGTCAGCATCAAAGGAATACGAATGTCAGCCATTTCTCACCCAGCATGTAATGGAGTGGAGGCCCTGCCAGCTCCAGAAAGACGAGAAATGGAAAGGCAGAGAAAAAGGAGTGACCACACATGCTACTGAATGTGCTTTCCACCATCAGCACTGATAATGAATTTGTCACATCGTAAAGAATGGCTGTCGAACACTGCAGGAAGCACAATGCCAAAAAGCCACCCATTGTAAGGCAGAATTCATTCTTGATCTGTGATGTGACAACATGAAATAAAAATTTACTCTACTTGCTTTCTTAACAAATGCCCTCATTTATCAGTGCATAATATTATTATTTTTATAAAAAAATAAATAAATCACAATCTTTTAGTAATAAATAATATATGTAATAGTGATATATAATATACTTTTAGTGAGATACTAGCCAATTAGTCTCACATAGCGAGACCTACAGACTGACGACAGAAGGTCTGGACTCTATCGCAGCTTTCATTGGCCAAGGACAGCCTAAGATAATAAACCGGCGTGCATTTAATCAATTATTAATTCAGGAACATTGTGCAAGTTTACTGCAACACTGGAGCCACGAACTTCACATACTTTTGAAAATCCTGCATTTAGTTGATCCTAGTTAGCGCTCATTCTCACAGGTGTAAGCACTATAGTGTTCTTCTTCCATGAGGGGGTTTGGCATCACGGCATTAGTTTCCAGGCGGACCATTAAAGAACGTCACACATGTCTCAAAGACATTCATCCAACTAGATGACGAAAGTCTAAAAGTGTTTACAGTTAAAAGTACTATAGGCATCAGATGTTCAGCCAACTGTCTGAAGTTGTCTCTGAGTTGAGTCTAATGGAAGTTGAGTCTGCGGCTGAGACTACAAGCCAATAAACCAACCAATAACCATACATTTTGATTTTATCTTCATCAGCCAACAATCATGTCCACTGGGCAGATTATTAAAAAATGTGTGACTCTTGTATCAGTTCCATAATCTGCTTACTGGTATGTCAAATTATAATAAACAATTTCTGTATTCAAAATTTACCCCTTACTGCACACCCCCCATTTTGGCAAGTGTGGCATAAATTACATACCCAAAATAAAAAGGTTGCTGCTCACAAGTCATTCTGAATAGACACAAAATCAACATATATTTAGAAAGTCAACACTTGAGAGTTTACAGTTCAAGACTCAGAATTACTCATACTGTTATTAATATGGAGATATGTAAGCTCAAACATTAAAAACAAAAATAAAAATATTAAGAATATAATTTTTAAATGTATAAAAATATGTTGAACAACAATCTGGGGCCGTCTGTGATCTTTGCACGTGAAGGGGTTAAATTTAAATGAATACAATTTGAAATATGAATCAAAATTAATCATTTTATTTTGTACATCTATTTTTGTAATCTGCTGAAAGTCTTGTCAAATTATAACAATTTATATATTCAAAGTAAATATTTTTTACTTCAAAATACTTTACTTTCAAAGCATGCATATGATACAGTACCTTAAAATGATGCTGACGGAGGCAGCTCACTAGGCTTCAGAACAGAGCGTCTGTTAGATAAGACATTCTTTAAGAGGTTATTTTGGACCTGCCTGCTAGTGTCTTAGCGCACTACCCTGATTTCAGACACTGGTAGCTGAGGACACAGCCTTTCCCTTGCCAAGTTCTTCCTGTCTGTGAACGAAAGAAATAAATAGAGTCTGAGAACAAGAACAACCATCCAGACAGAGGGAGAGAGTGAGAAAGAGACAGAACTTAACCTACTGACACAGTTGCACAGTGACGACAGTTTCCAGCGTCTCCAATCCTTGTCCTCGTGTCCCCTGGGTTGGATGGATTATGAGGTCGAGTGTTGAGAAGATTTCACGTGGTCCTGAAGCATTACAATGCCTTGAGTCTGTTTTTATTCTGGAGTAGATTCAGATTAGGGACAGTAGGTGAATTCGCTGTTTACACAATACAAGATTTGGCCAAGAGATTTCTCTCAAATGACAGCTGCAGTTAACTTACTGGGCATACTAATTACAATCATAACTGTAATAATGAGCAAGGGAATGCTCATGGATTAATAATGTCAGAGGAAATGGACCAATAATAGGTACTAATAAAAATACCAGTTTTTTTTTAAATGTTTTAAAAAATGTTTTAAAAATGAAAAGAAAATTTCACTCAAAAATGTTGTCATTATTTACTACTTGTATTTCAAGATGCATTTCACCAGATGAACAATGGCAAATGGTATTGGAATTAATAACATAAGAGTGTCCACAATAAATAAATGGAAGAAATTATTTTAAAATCTATCTTAAAACTATTTAATCTATTTTTTTATTTTTTTAGAAATCTACTCTTGGTATTCATGGTGGTCTCTGATCTGATTTTTTTAATTTTTATTCTATTTTCAAAAAATAATAATATTTTATTACATTTTAAAATGTCATGTTGTGTAACCATCAAGTAAAAATAACATTTTCCATATATCTTTAGATAAATATCATTACAATTTTGAAAAAATAAATCATGTCATTGACCCATATGTCTTATCAATCATGATATACCAGTTTGAATATGCAGAAATGCCATTTCAGTAGATTTTGTATTGAAATTTGTAGAATTTGTACATTCGGCCCGCTCATTCGCACAACAACAGTGCCTGGTGGCTCGAGAACGCAAAACTTGAAATAGGTTCCAATGTGCAAGCCTTGAAGAAAAAAAGACGGAAAAAAAATTATAATATATATATATATAATATATAATATTTTTATTTTTTATTTTTTATCTCTGCGCAAACCTGTGAAAACACTGACGGCGTGCACATGCGTATTACGTGTTTAGTCCATAGGTATGCGCGTTTGAATATATATGTGCACAGGCTTGTAGTCTTTCTTTACAAATTGACCTAAACAAATTACTTGTCTGGCCTTAAAAATGTGTAATACAGAATTATCGCTTCCAAGTAGCCATGTGAACCGGAACTATTTTGACAAAGTTTTATCTGTACAGAGGTAAAGGGAAGGGAAGGAGGCCTTCACAGGGGAGAGACTAGTTGACACTTCAGGACTGTGTTGTCGTCGTGTCCAGGAGCAGGTCCTTCATCAGATCTGGATACGGCCTGGATCTGGCGGACTGTGGTAAACCTCGGGATAAACAGAGAGACTAATATTAGCGTAGACGGCATCCTTCTTATTATGTAACGAGTACATCAGGACTCTTTGAGCTCGCTCAAGTACTGCGGAGCTAAACCATTTAGTGCTTTGCAAGTAATCAGCAATATTTAAAAATGTATAAAATGTTTAATAGGGAGCCAATGCAGTGTTGATAGAACCGGGCTAATATGGTCATACTTCCTGGTTCTGGTAAGAACTCGAGCTGCTGCGTTTTGGACCAGCTGTAGTTTGTTTATTATGCGTGCAGGGCAACCACCCATGAGAGCATTACAATAATCTAGCCTTGATGTCATGAACGCATTAACTAATTGTTCCGTATTTGTCATTGAGAGCATATGACGTAATTTAGATGTATTTTTAAGATAGAAGTTATATGAAGATAATGCGGTTTTACAGATACTAGAAACGTGACTTTCAAATGAAAGATTGGTATCAAAGGTTCCTAACCGACGACGGAGATTTGACAGAGCAGCCATCAAGTGTTAGACAGTATTCTAGGTTATTACGTGAGGAGGTTTTTTGTCCAATAATTAGAATCTTTGTTTTTTCAGAGTTAAGTAGTAGGAAATTACTAGTCATCCATTTTTTATATCACCTATGCATTCCGTTAATTTTGTGAATTGGTAAGTTTCGTCAGGACGTGAAGAAATATAGAGCTGAGTATCATCAGCATAACAGTGAAAACTAATGCCATGCTTCCTAATGATATCTCCTAATGGTAGCATGTACAGAGTGAACAGCAACGGTCCTAGTACTGAGCCTTGTGGTACTCCATACTGAACCGATAAGACATCTCTTCATTTACTGCTACAAACTGATAACGGTCAGATAAGTATGATTTAAACCATGCTAATGCAATTCCACTAATGCCAACATAATTTTCGAGTCTATTTAAAAGAATGTTGTGGTCAATAGTATCAAATGCAGCACTAAGATCGAGTAACACTAATAGAGAGATACAACCACGATCGGATGATTAGAGCAAATCATTTGTGACTTTAACGAGAGCTGTCTCAGTACTATGGTACGGTCTAAATCCTGACTGGAAATCCTCGCAGATACCATTTCTTTCTAAAAAGGAACATAGTTGTGAGGATACTGCCTTTTCTAGTATCTTTGACAGAAAAGGTAGATTCGAGATCAGCCTGCAATTGACTAATTCTGTAGGATCAAGTTGCGTTTTTTTAACAAGCGGTTTAATCATAGCCAGCGCAAAAGTTTTTGGTACGTATCCTAATGACAAAGATGAATTAATGATATTAAGAAGAGGATCTATGACCTCTGGAAGCATCTCTTTCAGTAGGTTAGGGTCAGTAGCTATAGGGTCTAACATGCATGTTGTTGATTTAGATGATTTAACGAGTTTAGAAAATTCTTCCTCTCCTATAGCAATGAATGAATCAAATTTTCTTCAGGGAGACTACAATGCACTGCCTGATGCGATACTGTAGTAGACAATTGCATAGTTATAATTTTCTCCCTGATATTATCAATCTTGTAAGTAAAGAAGTTCATAAAGTCATTACAGCTGTGCTGCTTGGAAACGTCTGGGGTTGAAGCTTTATTTTTCGTTAATTCATCCACTGTTTCAAATAAATACCTAGAGTTTATTTTCTTCTAATAGGGTTGAAAAATAAGCAGATCTAGCAGTTTTTAAGGCCTCTCTGTACTCAGTCGTGCTCTCTTTCCATGAAATTCTTCCAGTTGCACTCCATTTTTCTGGCTGCTCTCTTAAGGGCCTGAGTGTGCTCGTTGTACCACGCCGTTGGACTATTTTCTTTAATCTTCTTTAAGCGCAAAGGAGCAACTGTGTCTAAAGTGCTGGAAAAGAGAGTCAAAAGTTTCTGTCGCAACAAGCTAGGATAGGAACCAGCTGAGAGTGAAAAATGAATAAAGATGTGTTTATTTTTGGTGTATGTGCACTTGTAAGTTTCAAATAAAAAAAAGAAAGAAAGATGGGGGTTGTGGGTGGTATGGGGTGTGGTCACTCACCGGCAGAAACATAAGTCGACGCCTGTGGTTTCAATAGTTTTGAGAGCTATGACAGAGGGGAAAATTTTAGAAGAACTAATTTTTCCATATCTGTTTGTTAGTGGTGTTTTCAGGGTGAATGTGTGGCGTTTGGGACATGGCCGCAGAGCGTGGATGGAAGCTGGGGACCTTGGACAACCTGGGGCGAGTGCAGTCGTACCTGCGGTGGTGGCGTCTCCTCGTCCATGCGACATTGTGACAGCCCAGCGTAAGTAGGCAAAGTAAGCCAGAACAAAGCTGAACAGGTCCCTATTTGGTCCATCTCACTACTGCTCACATTACTCTCATTACTGTCTCACCTTTCTGCACAAAGATGTGCGCAATTCAGTTCAATTCAAGCGAAATCCAGTCATTTTAATAGGAATCCACACAATTTAGAATTTTACTTAAGGGCGAAAGACTTCAATTTGCAAAGTTGGTTGTGTAAATTCGCTGTGTTGGCCAACAGAAAGCTGCTTGATTTGAAAGTGATGTCTGTGTGACTTGTGCTTCATATATCACTACACTATCTAATACCATTTCAGTCATATCCGACTCTTGGTGATTCTATGGCCATCTCTTGCCATACACGAGATACTGTCCATGCATTTTCTTGGCAATGATTTTTCCCAACCCTCCCCATTAAATGTCTTGGGACTCACACACACACACGCATTCACACCTATGGGCAATTTAGCATTTTCAATTCACCTATACTGCATGTTTTTGGATTGTGGGGGAAACCGCACTATTGACTATTGACAATAAACAATGGACCTTTTTTGCCTGAAAACTTTTGCTAATGTGACTGCACCTTTAGCGTTTACTGTTGCAGTTTCAGGTACACTACCAAGTTTGGAATAATTACTTACTCAATGTTAATTAATTGCTTAATGTAAATAGTTGCATTTATTTGATCAAAGTACTGTAAAATTAGTAATATTTTGAAATATTACAATTTAAAAGAACTGTTTTCTATTTTAATGTATTTAAAATGCAATTTATAAGAACCAGAATGATTTCTGAAGGATCATGTGACACTGAAGACTGGAGTAATGATGCTGAAAATTCAGCTTTGATCACAAAAATAAATTACATTTTAAAATGTATTCAAATAGAAAACAGTTATTTTAATTTGTAATGTTTCACAATATTACTCTATTTTTTACTCTATTACTCTATTCTAGTATTTTTGATCAAATAAATGCAGAGCATAAGCGACTTCTTTCAAAAACAATAAAACATTTTTAATTATAACTGGTAGTGTACTTAAACTGCAGAAAATGTGTAGCAATCCCAGGCACTCTATTAAAAAATGGTTTTAATATTTTACTAAAATATTAAATGTTGCAATGTTGAGAAAACCCTTACTCAATTTGTCAAGCAAATGTAATGATGATTGTTGGTCCAAAATTATTTTTTAGTTTCGAATTTTGCCAGGGGGTTTTCTTGCCAGTTTCTCCAAACTTTTCATAGGTAGCCACAGGAGCTCAAAATAGGTTTGTATGTAGATGGAGTTTAGGTTTCATTCCCGGCGGTTGCGGAAATGTCTATCCTCACACTCTCGCTGCAGACAGTGGCGGGAGTGTGGCCGGTGTAATATGTAACACCTGTGTAAGATGATCGGCCCTTAAAACCTGGCTACCCGAGAGAAAGGAAACCCAAGCACTTCAAGCCAAGCTGCCCTGGAAAGCATTCATTAAGAGTGGCCCTGAGAAAACAGCACAACCAGCTGCTCTTGGTGCCAGACGGCACGTAGGGAGGCAGAGGAAGATGGCCAGAATCACCTAAGGCTTGGCAAACCTCATTACGCTGCCCTCAAGGGTTAAAATAACCTGCTGAGAAATGGCCAAACAGCTTAGCTGTTCACTGAGAGAGACCTGGATACATATATCAAGTATTTATAAGGCAATGAGGAAAAAGTGCATGCTGCCCTGCTGGTCATAACAACCTGAACAGACACTGGAGATAGTACAAATGTCTTGAGCTCTCTGTCAAACAAACACAAATGGAAACTGCTTTTCATATTTGCTTGCAGAGTTTTCTGAATTTCCATTTATGGAACTGAAGTCAACCTTGATAGAATACGTGGATACTCGAGGGGCTTATTAGGGGCCCGGTTATTAATAATGGGGATTATTGTTTATAGAATTGGAAATCACTGGCCTGAGGGGCATCTTGCTCTTGAACAATGGAACTCCATGTAAGGCTGAAATTGTCACGGTTCTGCGAGAGAGAGAGAGAGAGAGAGAGAGAGAGAGAGAGAGAGAGAGAGAGAGAGAGGACCCAGACTGAGAATGAGCAGTGGTGATGTTTTATTGACAAGACTGTAGACAGGGCTCAGCAAGGAGAGTGAGGCAGCACCAGGTGGGATGATGGTGAGGAAGACAAGGCAGGAACACAAGGAACCAGAGACTTGATGATCTCTTCGATGTAGCACCAGTCTTGCTGCCAGGCAGAGGCTCACAGAGCCAGAGGCTTGACACTTGAGAAACAGACTGCTACCCCGGTCTAGAGAACACAAGACTCACAATGAACAAGACAAGACACAACAAGATAAAGCAAGACAAGAGAGAAGATAATAAATGAAACAAGGGGCAAACTAAAACCTGATGTAAATAACTATGGCTAGATAAAGAAAAGAAAAGAAAAGAAAAGAAAAGAAAAGAAAAGAAAAGAAAACTAGAAATAACAGATTTTTTCTGATTCTACTTTGTTACATGTAAGATCCAGTTAAACGATAGAGTCTGGATTGGATATATTTCAAGATGAAGTGCATACATAACTATATCAAAAATCTGTGGTAATATAGACCTAGTTTGGTGCAAATCACAATAAATCATGAATCCTATTTAAAAATTCATAGCCTGTGATAATTTTTTTTTTTTAAATCCACATTAAATCCAAAATGGCTAACGTCCTGTTGGGCGGAGCTAATGATTTTAATTTTGAAAGGTCCCCAGCTTGATGAAAACAACATGTATTGAGTTTCATAATTGTAGGTAAAATTGACCACACAACAACAGTCAAAAGGGGGCGCTACAGATGTGTATTGCAATATACAGGTCGATTAGTGATTATGGGTGACATCACAAAAATGTATTTTGTTGTAGGGGTCAAATAGTTTGACAAATGAAAATTATTTTGGTAAAATGTTATCAGATGGGTCTCTATATGATGTTTCACACCAAATTTCATATGAATTGATCAAACAGCCTCAGGGGAGTTAAAAAAAGGCATGATTGAAAAATTCGAAATGACGGTGCTGTTTCTAATTTAATTTTTTTTACATGATTGTTTTCAAACAGGTTTATCTGCTATTTCTACTGCCCTAGAAGTGTTTTCACTCTATGAGAAGTCAACCTATGAATGACTTACTTAAATTTGTCTTTGCACGTTGAATTTGGATAGAAGGAAGTATTTTAATGTTGAAAAAAATGACACACATTATCTTTAAACTGATCTGATCAGCACAAAAGAGCAAAGTCAACCCAGATCTGAAATATGGCTTTTGTGTGTGATCTGATGACCCAATCTGATCTTTAGGACACTAAACTTCAATCTGGAAAAATATGCTTGTGTGTGAGTGCTGCATGTAGAGATTGTGGTTACTGGACCATTTGCCTTCCTCTGTAAAAGCAAATGCAGTACAGATGCTGTCCGGTGTTGATTGGAATGGTGTGTGGATGCATTTTTTACATTGATTCCTTGTCTCTCATGATGGTACCTCATGAGTCTTTTTTTATTCAAACTCTTTCAGGCCGACAGGCGGAGGGAAGTACTGTCTCGGAGAAAGGAAGCGCTACAGATCGTGCAACACTGACGTGAGTTTTTGTAACACTGACGTGAGGCTGTAATCTGAATGATTTTGATTTATGCTTAGGATTTTTTAGTTTCAGTTTTTGGAATATTTAGAATTTCCCAGTATTAGCTGCACAATCCATATATTTTCATGTAAAAAAAAAAAAAAAAAGAATTTGTACTTTAAAAATGGATTATGGTGAGCAAAATTTTAAAATTAAAATCTTCCCCCCATCCCCTTAATCTATTTCAAGGTGGTGTTTTTCTTAAATAAAAATGGTTTTATTCATATTTTTTTATATAAATAGCTTTAGTGCTCATGTGTTTTAGCTTCAAGGTTTTCTAGATTCTAGTCTAAATCTAAAAATGCCATTCCATACACAGATATGTGACTTTTCTCTTCTGGTGACCTAATGTTGGACTTTTCATTTTCATTTCAAATGCTCTCTAGAATGAGCAGCTAATCATAGTTTTAGGACTGACTATTTTACAAAAATGGAAAAAAGTCCCGTCCAGACTTCCTGATTCATAGGAAACGTCATTACAGGACTTTATGGGGTTTTTAAGGTGAAAATTGAGCTTGTTAGGCATCCTTTCTACCACAAATCTTAAAAATAACAGTTAAGCACAAGCAACGAATGTGTACTTTGGAAAACAAACAGCACCCCCTTGCACTGAAAATGAAAGTGTCTTGTCCAACACAAACGTGTTGTGGATATGGACTATTGGTGACATTTGGTCAGATTTGGGGAGCTTTAGACAGCAGCCCGGCGCTGATTCAGCGCTTATAAAACAACAACCCCATCACAGATGTATTGTAATTGGTTCTTTGACCTCTGGAATCAAATGAATCTTTTTGAAGGAGACAACCAAGGGTTGAACACCACTCTCTGGCTGTTTATGTGGGGCATTCCAACGTCTGGATTTATTATGGCTGTGGCTTTGAAATTATTAAGTCATTGAGGATACGGCCCCCCTATGGCTCTGGTTCCAGCCACGGCCATTGTTCAGTACCAAGCAAAGGTCTGCTATCATTTGTTCTACTTTTCAAAACAATGAGCTAATCCTCATCCCTTCACTCACTGCTGACTCCATGATCCGCCAGTTTACATGGAGACTAGGGTTAATAACAATGCTGCGATGGAAAGAGGCCAAGTCGAGTCGCATATTAAAGTTTAATTGGCTTTAGGGCAATAATGTTTAAATAACAATGTGAGTTAATTACACAATGCACATACATTGTTTGTCTTTTAGAAAGGGGATTTTTTTGTAATTACAAGAGGCAAAGAGACATATTAGTTTGTTTTAAAAAAACAGTAAAACAGTAATATTTTATATAGTGAAATATTAAAACACTTTAAAATAATTCTATTTTAATATATTTTAAAATGTAATTTATTTCTGTGATCAAAGCTGAATATTCCACATCATTACTCAAGTCTTCAGTGTCACATGATCTTTCAGAAATCATTCTTATTTGATGAATTGATGCTCAAGAAACATTTATTATTGTTGTCTATGTTGAAAACAGTTGTGTAGCTTCACATTTTTGTGGAATCCGTGATACATTATTTTTACTCAATATACTTTGATGAATAGAAAGTTCAAAAGAACAGCATTTATTTGCAATAGAAATCTTTTGCACTCATATAAAAGTCTTTACTGTCACTTTTGATCTGTTTAATGCATCCTTACTGAATAAAAGTATTAATTTCTTTTAAAACAAATCTTACTGACCCCTACGTTTTAAATGGTAGTTTGTGCTATATTCCTGTGGCTACTGTCTTGGTTACTATTGTAACCTCAGTTCTCTGATGGAGGGAACAAGACGTGGTGTTGAATGCTGACACTATGGGTCACACTTGGGAGCCCTGTTACTTCAGAAAAGGCCAATAAGAATTGGCGAGAGGAATTTGCATGTGCCACTCCCCCGTACATACGGGTACAAAAGGAGCTGGCGTGCATCCACTTATTCAGGTTTGTGCTTAGGAGCCGAGAGTGTGTCCCGGCCATTCAGAGGGTAGTTCAGCATTGTGGCAAGAGGGACACCACGTCTCGTTCCCTCAATCAGGGAACGGAAGTTACAATAGTAACCAAGATGTTATAGAAAACGACACAACTGCTGATCTGAGTTACAAGGTGGTCAGAAAACCCCTGTGTGCTGGGTAACAAGTGCACTCGTGACATCATAACCTACCCTGCGCCCCACGTAAGCCGTGTAGTTTTTTGTACCCATTGGGGACTGAAGGACAGTACTTGCAATGAGAATAGGTCGCTTCAGCCAGACTTCCTTGACCTTTTCTGGGAAGCACACCAGTTAGAATAGGCCTGCCTCGTAGAGGGGGCTCTAGCCTGAGTGATGGTGTCTATCACTGTTGGTGATAGCCCACTCAAGTTTTCCACTTCCCGTCCAGGGGCCAGATGTGGAGGTTCCAGAGGTCTGGGCGCAGGTGCCCCATCCTTCCTCAGGGGGATTTGCCAGGGAGGGGCTGTCATCAGGAGCCTGAGCTCCAAGAACCATGTCCGGGTAGGCCAGTACGGCGCAACCAACAGGACCTGTTCTTTGTCCTCCCTGACTTTGCACGTCTGTGCAAGCAGGCTCACTTGGGGAAATGCATATTTGCACAGAACCTGGGGCCAGCTGTGTGCCAGTGCGTCCGTGCCAAGGGAGGCCTCAGTCAAGGAATACCTCAGAGGGCAATTGGAGCATTCCTGGGAAGCAAACAGATCTACCTGTGCTTCGCTGAATCAACTCTAGATCAGCTGTACCACCTGGGGCTCCACTCTCCTTGGAGCATCAATTGCCGTGACAGCATGTCTGCTGCACGATTGAGCTCACCTGGCGGCTTTGTATGAAACCGTCGGCGTGTTGTCTGTCCAGACCAACATGTGCTCGTCTTGGATCAATGGCTGAAACCTCCGCAGGGCCAGCAATACCACCAGCAACTTGAGGCAATTGATATGCCAGCATTGACAAGGTCCTGTCCAGGAACTTGAGGCTGCCCACCTGTTGCATTCAGCTGCCCAGCCCATCTTGGACACATCTGTTTCCATCCCGAGAAAAGAGATGCTCTGCACTGACTAGAGCTTACTCTTTTCTCAGTTGACCTGAAGTCCCAATCAGCTGAGGTGTTTGAGCACCAGATCCCTGTCTGTGCACAATAGATCTCAAGAGTGAACTAGAATTAGCCAGTCGTCGAGATAATTGAGAATGCCCACTTCCCTTAACGAGCCAAGGGCGGCCTCTGGGACTTTTGGGAAGACGCGAGGAGACAGGGACAGCCCAAAAGGTAGGACCTTGTACTGATATGCCTGATCCAAGAAGGCGAACTGAAGAAACGGTCTGTGCTGAGGAAAGGTTGAGACATGAGAGCATGCGTCCTTCAGGTCTATCGCCACAAAACCAATCATGTTGGTGAACGCATGTCAGAATGCGTTTCTGAGTCAATATCTTTAACCGGAGTCTGTGCAAGGCCCGATTCAAAACTCACAGGTCTAGGAATGGTCGTAACCCACCGCCTTTCTTCAGTACGATGAAGTAAGGGCTGTAGAAACCCTTCTCCATCTCAGCTGGAGGGACGATCTCTTTTGCGTCCTTCGCCAATAGGACTGCAATTTCCGCATGCAGGAAATGGGTGTCTTTTCCTGCCACTGAGGTAAAGAGGACGCCATTGAACCGGGGCAGGCATCTGGCAAACTGAATCGCATAGTCGAGTATGATTGTCCTGATAAGCCAGCGTGACAGGTTGGGAAAGTTTAGACAGGCTCCCAAACTCCGCACGAGTGGCACCAGAGGAGCAATCGTGTTTGACATATGGTGGGGTGGCGCAGCAGAGCATTGGCCTCCAAGCTGTGTGTCCCAATTCTGTGGCTGTAGGTGTACTGGAACACCTACCTTGCTCTGCAAACCCCAACTGGAACTGGCGGGTGAAGAAGCTTTGCGTCCTCTGAACACGCCACAGTGACCTGTGTGGGGTTTTGTGTGTGCTGCGACCAAACATTAGGAGGTGAGGGGCTCACCTACATCACGTCCGGTCTGCAGGCTTTGTGACCCAGGAAGTGCGGAGTCTGTTCTTTCTCTGAAAAGGTGGCAAAACAAAAACAAGAGGAAACCAAGGATTCTCCACCCAGCCCTCCTCCAGGCGAAGGAGCGTGGAGACCTCCTTAATCCAGGTCTTCAACCGGATTCAGACAAGTTTTTGGATGCCTCATTGAGCACAGTTGGTTGTGTTATAAGTTCAAACTGCATTAAAACACTCTGAAACTACTTAAGAAATATTGTCAATTAAAACTAAGAAGAATGAGACGTGAGAAAAAAGTCACACAGAGACTGAGTAGTTTGAAGGGGTTGAATAGTTGAGAATGGAGTAAAGGCACACTGGTCAACCATATCAAGAGCTCTGCACATCTGCCTGTGTGGGACATAAATAGCCATTACTCCAAATGAACCATGAACCTTTTTGTGCAACCATGTCTGGAGTTTACCAGAAAGGGTTAATATCAAAATTAAAGATAATATGGCTGGCTCTATTTCCCACATATCTCTGGCCACCTCAAAAAAATCATATACCTATGGTGATATAGTGGTGGTAGCACCATGCTATAGGACTTTTCATCACCAGTGACTGGTGGGAATCTCTGACACTATTTAATATTGCTCAGTGTATGATTTGTAATTTAATAAAATTAAAGTATTATAAATACTTTGTAAGATAATATAATATATATGAGAGTAAATGAGAGTATATCTGAATGCTTTTACAAGGCCTCAACGGATCATTCATTTGCAGGCTTGTCCAGCAGGATCACGTGACTTTAGGGAGAAGCAGTGTGCCGATTTTGACAACATGCCTTTCCGTGGGAAGTACTACAACTGGAAGCCATACACTGGAGGTAAGTTCCCAGCCCGCAACACAGAACGACGGGCTACAGAGGGAGCCGCTCTCTCCCACAGCCTTCCCAAAGTCTGGGCTCCAGTGACCGTATACATACTGGCTTGCTGTGTGTACCCTGCTAACACCAACACTGTGAAAGTCTCTTTGATGGTCTGAAAATTCTTTAGATTCCAGATAGAACACCATGTATCGCTAGTCTCTTTCTCTCTCTCTCTCTCTCTCTCTCTCTCTCTCTCTCTCTCTCTCTCTCTCTCTCTGTGTGTGTGTGTGTGTGTGTGTGTGTGTGTGTGTGTGTGTGTGTGTGTGTGTGTGTGTGTGTGTGTGTGTGTGTGTGTGTGTTTTTTTACGTGTGGGCGTGTTTTGGTATACTTGTAAGGACCAAATGTCCCCACAAGGATAGTTAAGCCTGAGATTACCTACATTGTGTTGACCGCTGGCTGGAAATTGATTAATCAACATAATAAATTGTGTTTTTTTTTTAAATGCAGAAAGTTTTGTGTGATGGGTACGTTTAGGGGTAGGTTTAGTGTAAGGGAATAGAATATACAGTTTCTACAGTATAAAAACCATTACATCTATGGAGGTCCTCACAAGTATACAGTAGCAAAACAAACATGAGTGCGTGTGTGTGTGTGTGTGTGTGTGTGTGTGTGTGTGTGTGTGTGTGTTCGTGTGTGTGTGTGTGTGTGTGTGTGTGTGTGTGTGTGTGTGTGTGTGTGTGTGTGTGCGTGTGTGTGTGTGTGTGTGTGTGTGTGTGTGTGTTTCTTGACTGTGAAACAAGTCTCTCAGAGAGGTCAAATCTGCAAAAGAATGAGTGACGGTTAGACCTATCAATTTAATTAGTTCACTCAAAAGGATGATTCTGTCATGTCATACCAAACCTTTATGACTTTCTTCTGTGGAACAATAAACATACAACAATTGTATGTTTTTTCCATACAATTAAAATCAGTGGGGTCTAATGTTGTTTTGGACCCCATTGACTTTTATTGTATGGGCAAATATTTGGTGTTCCATAGGTAAATCAAATCAAATCAAATCAAATCAAATCAAGTATATTTGTATAGCGCTTTTCACAATACAGATTGTATCAAAGCAGCTTCACAGTATTAAATTAAAATAAAATAATACAACAAGGTTTGTTTAGTGGAATTTATTGATTGATAAAATAAAATGAAATATCCCCAAAATATCCCCAACTGAGCAAGCCAAAGGCAACAGTGGCAAGGAACCGAAAAAACTCCATCAAGTGACCTAATGGTGTCCTAAAACTCCATCAGGTGACCTAATGGAGAAAAAAAAAAACCTTGGGAGAACCCAGGCTCAGTCGGGGCCAGTTCTCCTCTGGCATTTATGAACTAGAGGCCGGATTGTAGTTTGAACTGTAAGATTAAAAATATTATATGAATGCCTGGCCGAAAAGATGCGTCTTTAATCTAGTTTTAAACTGGGAGAGCGAGTCCGAGCAACGAACAGTATCAGGAAGACTATTCCAGAGTAAATATATTTTTATTTTATATATTTTATTTAAATATTTTTTTAAAATATTTTTTTTTATTTTTGGGTGAACTATCACATACATTAATTGCAAAATTTATTAGTAAAATAATAATAAAAATATATATAAATATGAATTTAAATACATATGATCACACAATCAGGAGTGCAATATATATATATATGTGTATATGTGTATATGTTTTTGTCTGCTCTATGTAATGTTTTTGAATGCTCTTCAAATGGGAGCTTTTTTCACAAAATAATTGTTATTTATTTGTTTAATTCACCAGCATGTAATACAATTACATTTTATAACAGTGAATATCAAACCTCAACCGACATCGCCCCAATCTTTTTTGTTTCATTGGGTTTTTCTCTGACACATTTTCTGACAGCTTTGAAAAAGTGCAGCCGGAAACCCAGTGGGAAGGGTGTATTTCTTGTTTACAACAAAATGGCCCGAACCCAATAAACAAAGAAAAACTGTGAGAGATCAAGAGGCATTTCCAAAACATTCTAACAGGAAGTTCACAGTCGACTCAATCATCTCCTTATCTCACTGCCCTGTAATAAGCATTATCATTACCAATTGTTTGGCTCTTAAAACTCATTTTGGAGGTGAACTTCACTTGTAAAGTCTGCGATAACCTTTGTCGATGTCTCCATGATTTTTGTTGGCAGCTGTGTTAATCTCTCCCTGTGTCTGTGCAGTAATGATGTCAGGCAGAACATTCAGATTCCACTATGAGTAATGCCTCTCGTGTGCTTGAGTGCTTTGACTGGATTGTTAATATCAACAAAGGCATAAAAGAAAACTGTGGGCCCCGTCTGAGAGCCCTGGGTCGAGACAGTTGCAAGAAAAGCAGTCTGCGAATTACTTATCAATGCACTGGTGAGGCGAGAGGCTCTGTTATTCCGTATAGATTTTTGGTTTATCGTATGACATAAATCGTGGCCACCTCTTAGACACTTCTGGGGGTGTAAAGGAGTTCTCGAGGACCTTGGGAACAATCAATAACCTGATAAAAAGTCCCATTGGTGTTCGAGAGCTGTTTGACAATAAACTCTGCGTGTTTTTCAGGTGGAGTGAAACCGTGTGCTCTGAACTGTCTGGCTGAGGGCTACAACTTCTACACCGAACGTTCCCCTGCTGTCATCGACGGCACGCGCTGCCAGGCTGACTCGCTGGACATATGCATCAATGGAGAGTGCAAGGTGAGTCTACAGCCCAAATCTCGCTCACAGTTTTTTTTTTTTTTTATGCTCTGAGAACTTAGTGTATGAGAAGTACCATATCATTTTATAGTATTCACTGGGAGTATTCACATACTTCTATTCACTTAAAGCATGAGTGAGAAACAGCAGTTTTGAGATGTAAATTGCATCTTGATACTTTACACAACCTTGTCATGATGGCAGAAGATCTGGTCTCTATAGCAGCTTTCCGTAGCCAAGTACTGTCTGACTGATATGTAAAACAACTAATCACAGTTAATTTTGTTTTGCGATGTCCATACAATAACTTAATCATTTACTGCATCAATGGTGCATCAGATTTCAAAAAGAACTGTTTGAAGTTACGGTAGGTGGACACATGTAGACTTTATTCTGAGAATTTCAGGCTTGGAAAATAATACACTTCTCATATCCCGTCGGCAAACAAGTTAAAATACCTCTTTTTGTTTCCACAAGTCAGCAACATAGTGTCGGCCCAGATCCGGCCCACATCTGGTGACACTATGTTGCTGTCTGGCCTCAAGCAAAAGACTTGGATGTCTTTTTAAAAAGTCTAAGCGGAATCTGGAATCTGGATCCGGAATCTGGAATGCAAGAATGCATACTTCTACAAAACCACTACAAACATTATATCATCCAGGCCTTTGGCATAATATTTTCAACACCCTATGGTTGTGTTCAGAATGGAGTACTAGCATACTTCATACTGAGCAGTACACACTAAATACTACTATTTAAGGAAATAATTACTATTTACAGGCAAAACCAATGTTCTTTCAGGCACTGGTCAATTTTGAGATTTTACAAATTAACTATTCTATTAGAATAGTGGACAAAAAACATCCAAAATACACATTTAAGTGTTTATTTTATTACACTTTGTTTTTGCATCTGTAGACTTCAACTATGAGTTAACAATTAGTTAACAGTAAGTTTCCTTACTATATGGTGAATAACTGTAATGGATCTTATCTTACATTTAATGTAATTTTACAGTAAAATACTGTTAAATTTAGTTTTTGGAAGTGCAGATGAACAACGGTGCATCTGAGTAGGTACTACATTTGAATTTGAACTTACTTCATGACCTTTAAAAAAGTATGTTCTATATAGTATGAGTGTGTGTAGTATGAATGTAATCCGGACGTACTACATCTGCCATGTTGTCATTATCATGTGACCTACCAGCGTCAGTTGCGTCGCTTCCAAGGGGGGTAATCCAGCATCCGGAAAGTGTACCTTCTATGGGTGCTTCCATTGGCTAATTAGCCATCACCTGCTGTTAGCATTCCATTGACTCCCATTCATTTTGGCGTCACTTTGACAGCGAATAACTTTACATCTGAGGTGTTTAAAGACTCTATTTGTCCATTGTTTATTTCTAAAGAAACACGACAATGTATAAAAAGCTCCATTACCTTGTATCTTACGTTATGGCCCCGTAGAAGCCGTTTTTGTAAAAATAGGCTAATGATTGCATCATAACCACGCGACTCTCTGTCACACAGTAGAGAAATTACCATATAGACAGGAGGAGAAGCTCGCGGGCAATCGGGGGGACGTGGAGTCATAAAGTCCGATAAAGTCAAGGGAGAAGCCTATAGATCAGGGGTGCCCAATCCTGCTCCTGGCGATCGACTGTCCTGCACAGTTCATCTCCAACCCTAATCAAACACACCTGAAGCAACCAATTAAGGTCTTCAGAGCACGTCAGGATCACTTGAAAATTAAAGGCAGGTGTGTTTGATTAGGGTTGGAGATGAACTGTGCAGGACAGTCGATCGCCAGGAGCTGGATTGGGCACCCCTGCCATAGATAGTCATAAAGTTGCTCCTGCTCCTACCTCATGGACTGCTCCTACTCACGCTCTCCGTCTCTGCAAGATTCGGACGGGAATGATTCAGATTTCTCTTGGCACAGCTACTAGAAGACTTACAACTGTCAGACAGGTTGCTCACGTCACATCTACGTCGTCAAGCTCAGTTTGAGGCTGCGCAGTATGGTCAGCCATCAGGAAGAGAGTGCTTCTAATTGACTTCACTGGTCTCAGTCGAAGTCTGTGGGGTCACTATGATGGGGTCGCTGTGTCCATTTCTTTTACTGTCTATGGTCGCTTCACTGCCATTCACAAATCCTGTCCCGTGCCCTCATGGGATAGTAAAGTGTCCATCGAATGCGCACTTCAGAATCCCGCCGGAAGAAGTAGGTCTTTTCCCCTACTGTTTTTTGAATACTATGTATTCTGACATTCTTGTCTTTTGGCGTCTTTTGGAGGAATTCTTTTGTCTTTTGGAGGAATCCTGGGAATGTCAATTTACTATATTGACTATATATATATATATATATATATTGACTATATATATATAGTAAATTGACATTCCCAGAATTCCTCAATCTTCAGAAACGTGCAGAGTGGCTTTTTCCTAGTATACAGTATTTCATAGATTTCTATTTTCATGCAGCTCCTGTGGCCTAAAATGTTGCATTATCTTTGTTTATCAGATACTAACGGTCTCAGACGAAAAGTCTACAGAACATAGCCAATCGCTAACACAGAACAATGAAGCCTAAATAAAGGCTGCTGTTGAAAGGGCTGGCCCTCTTATCAGGACAGTACAGTTTTGAATCTAATTGTGTTTTTAAAAAGGCGGGTAAACCGCTCGAGAATTATATTTAATTCGCTTACAATATCATTTGTATAACAAACCAAATTGACGTAATAGTGCGACGCTTTGTTTATTTTAGGGTTAAAATTTTGAACTCTGTGTAGAAAAGATTTTGTCTGCAGTTTGGTATTTGTTAGTCTCACACATTGTTGTCCACATCCTTGATTTATGTGGTTTAAGATACTATTTTAATTGATCCCCAAGGTTTCCTCTTTGATCTGATCTGGAGCGAAGAAATCCACACAATGTTCTTTTAAACTCTAAGGAATCAATCTGTGCTGCACCCAACAACCTCTCATTGCCCTTTGGACCATAATAATAATGCAAGTAAAGGCCTGCACAGGGGCTTTACAGGGAATGTCCAAAACAAAATAAAACAGCAATCGATCTTATGTCTAGTCCAGTGATTCGCAACTGCTGGGTTACAACATAGAAAAAATGGTCACATGTTAGTTTTGAGCAGGGAAAAACATGTTAAATTGAAATAGTGAAATGCAACACACCCTGTGCTTTCATTGAAAGAAATTTGGTATAGGATTTACTTTAAAACAATTTGAACTGGAATTGTTAATAAATTTCACAAATAATAAAGACATGGCAAATAACACATTGATTAAACATGACATTTTAAAGTAGAAAAACTGAAATAGTATTTCAGTAATCTGTTATATTGACAACATTTACTTAAAGTTAGCATTAGATGAAGGTAAAGGTAATCAAAATGTAAAAACAGGCAAAATGAGAATCTAATATCTATAAAATTGGCTGATGACCGATATAGTACCAATGTGTTTCATATTTCTATTTAAAGTTTGTGTGTCCAGTCAGACTATGTTTTTTTGGCACAAATTCACCTGTAATTTTGTAGAAGCCAGTCATGTTAGATAAATGCCAACATGGACAGGTTGCGTGACATGCCCTCATGAACAAAATGTAAGATGAAAGAAAATTTGACGCAACATGGATAAACATGGTTTGTGCCGACCACAGTGTGCTTTGTGTGGTGAATTATTGGCTGCTGAGAGCAGAAAACCAACAAAATCCAATTGACATTTAGACATTTAGAAACAAAACACTAGAACTATAAATACTGTAACTCATGCTTCTGCTATTGTTTATGCACTTACAAAATTGTCAATTTTCATAATCAGCCTGTCATATCAACGAATTTCACTGTTTGATTTAAAAGACATTTTTATTTAATTTCGTACAATGCTGTAAATCATTTTGGTACTGTATTGATGTCCAGTGTGAAATCATGGTCCCGAAGCAAAACCAGAACCATTCGTCTTTTCATGTCATATTCTGACTCAATACAGCTGTGCGAATGACATGTTATTCTTCGAATCAGACAGTCACGGTCTGAGAACGCGTCGACTGTGTTCCCCTGCACTGAAACCTGTGTGTCTTTCCAGCATGTTGGCTGTGATAACATCCTGGGCTCGGATGCCAAGGAGGACAGATGCCGTGTGTGCGGTGGGGACGGCAGCACGTGTGAGGTCACCGAAGGATTGTTCAATGATTCGCTACCCAGAGGAGGTCAGGAGGTCACTGATTATACACTCACAAATATCACATATTCAGTATGCATTGTCATGATAATGTGTTACCAGGTACTTACTAGGTCTATCGAGTTGGTAAGTAGGTTGGTGGTTGGTGTTACACAAATATTGGATGGTTTGACCCCAGGCAGCATCTAACCATGAACCCCTTACGTAGGTGTTTGCTTGAAGCTCCCCCAGAGATTTTAGTAGAATCTAATAGAAGTTAATGTTTCAATAATTTAATGACACATTTGCAATGTTCACAGTTCTCTGATGTCAGTTTACTCTTTTTCCCGCCATTGACGGAATTTTCCGAGATTCCGTGTTGTCACTGTTACGGCAGGGGGCGCTATTATGCATCTTCTGAAATAGTACAGAATCTCCTTATCAAAACACAGCCGAAATAGAAGCAGAAACAAGTCATAGTGTAAAATAACGCGATCATCAACATTAAACATCATATAAATCAAAACTGCAGAACGTTATTTTCGACCCAGAATGAGCTACAGGACTTTGACGCTTTGGGGGTGTTGATGGACTTGATCTACTCCATCTGTGTTTTGATCATCGTTCTGAATCCGATCTGGATTTAGTCTTTGACAAAAAAAACTATTTTCTCAGATTTTTGTTGAAACCTACCCACATTTAAGTCTGAAAAAAAGAATGGTTGAATCTAGAATAAATTTGTTTTTGGTTTGAAAGCAGAGGCTCTGTTCCTTCTTGTGATATATTGTATATTCATACAACAAAACATTCAGGGGGCCACGAAAGTTTTGTGAAATTGATAAAAAATGGTGGCTGGAAACTTTTTTCATAAACTCTGGCGTCGCAATAGTTAATGGTCACATGACATGTAAAGACAAGTAAATAAATAAAATATATAATAAAAAAAAATTAGGTACGCATTTATTTAGACTTTGTAGCTTGACTTTAAGTGGACTCAAAAGTGTTTTAGGAACCCAATTAAAATAAAATAATAATTATTAGTAGTATTATTATGTTTTACCTCTAATTACAAAAATTTTACTGTTGTACTGTAAAATACAAATTAATATTTGATAATAAATATAATTATTTTATTTTACACTTCAAGTTACAAAAATCTAATATTTATGTCTTAAATACTTCACTTGCAAAACTGTAAACTTCTGCCCACAAAAATACTGGAAATTTTGCAAATGTGTAAATAAAGTAAACCTAGCACAGGTTGAGTTCCCAAATGCATGCAGCGATGGAGTTCGATGCATTTACCGTCGCTCTAAAATGCTGAAAACAGTGGATCACAAGCTGCTCGTGCGCATGAACACAGTGCTGCGCTTAACTTTAAAATATGTGCCGCATCAGCATTTAAAGTTATTTCATTAAATCGCAGCCTTTGATTTCATAATCATACTAAGCTATGTCAGGATCATCATGCAGCTCCATTTAGTTATTTAAATTTTACATGGGATATTATTCATTATTAGCTTTTCATCAATTCATGAACTTGCCTGTAGTTCTCTCACAAACCGCTGTTTGGGAAACCCTGATCTAGGGGAACTGTCCCTGCCGTCAGTGTCCATGTTGTTTTGGATATTTGAAGTTTATAAAGCCTTTCAAACGCATAAAATAGTGTGGCGAAATCCACTGGAAATCACCACTGGAGCACGACGCAGACCGATCTCTCCCCTCAGAATCCCGTTCCACAGAGCGCGCCGCACGCCTGCCAAACGCGACAAGTTTTTAATCACTTTCCACTAGAGAAATCCCACTTGAAGAAAGCACAGCACAAGCGAGTGGAGGAACGCATTGTCTTTTTGGCAGTGGCTCCTGTCAGGGGGCCAACGGGGTGCTTTGGCCAAGATCGACATTTTTCATGGAAATGCAGTGGGGTTTTTTCATCAGACAACCATGATAAAGCTTTTGTTTTTGGGTCAAGAAACAAGTTGTCAAAATAGAAGCGGTAACACAATATACGAGTATTAATTGCATCATCCAGTGAGAGAATCAATAAAACTTCTAATATTGCACGCATCGCCGGGCCGCATCCAAAAGTATTCTCTGTAGTAAGGGACTGTTTTCTCCTTTTAAGGTATAGCTGGTAAATCATCTGAAACTTTAAGGGGGAGTGAAGGGTACGGTGTAGATTCTTCTCTTGTAATGAATTTGCTGTTGCTAAGTTAGTTAGGTTTTCTTTGAGCATGCTGGGATTCTATTCAAATACAACTGTGTGCTCCGGGTCTGTTTAGTTTACACGAAACACTAGATACAACTAAGAATTTGCCAT
The DNA here is from genome assembly GCF_963993115.1 of Abramis brama. Taxonomy (NCBI): domain Eukaryota; kingdom Metazoa; phylum Chordata; class Actinopteri; order Cypriniformes; family Leuciscidae; genus Abramis; species Abramis brama. The sequence continues at coordinate 5,524,836 of NC_139987.1, forward strand.
AAAGCTTTAAACAAGGACAAAATGAATTCTTGAAAGTGAAAACACAGGAAAAAAGTGACTTTTCAACAATAACAAAATGTATTCCTTAATTACGGTTAAGGAATCTGCAAAACTACACAGCTTTCAGAAAATGTCTTCAAAAGTCTTGACACTTAAAAGAACAACAAGAGATGATACACAGGGCAAAGCCATCCACTGTAGCTATGGATAAATTCAAAGACAAAACTTCAGAGAGAGTTTTACAGTATGTCAGTGCTAATTAAAGCACAACATGCTAATTTAAGGACCGTTGCTATAAGTATGAACACAAAATACATACAGTATGTTGGGCAGACAAGTCGATTAGGTGACCGCCATGGCCTAAATATAATGTCATTGTGGTTTGTGGCAGCCATGATGCCAAAAAATGCTGCTAAAACAAGATGTACATGTATGTACATTCCCCATTCTATGAGTAAAATTCAGGTTTTGCTTCATTTTGTCATTTTTTAAAATTAAGATTTACATTTTGCAGGTTACATGGAGGTCGTCCAGATACCTAAAGGATCGGTTCATATTGAAATCAGGGAAGTGGCCGTGTCAAAGAACTACATTGGTGAGTGTGTGTATTTATCTTTTTGAAGCTTTGTTTATGATTGTTTAGAGCTGCACGATTAATCGTTAAAAGATTGCGATCTCGATTCAAACACCCACGCGATCTCATTCCTAAATGACAATGATTCGTCTCTATCTATTAAACCTTTGACAAAATCACACCGGCACATTAAAATCTGTGTTTGCGCTGCTGCTGATCCAGAAAGAGCAGTTGTCATGTGTAGGTATGAAACAGCTTCACAAACAATCTTTTGAACATGACAGTATGGTTGTGTGTTACAAATATTCAAATTATCACAGAAGTACTGGGATAAAAGTTCAGATATAAACACTGATGTCTACGGTAGTGGTCAAAATAGAGTAAATCACCTTTTGAAATTAACCTGATGCTACAAATAAAGACTGTATTAATTACATTGTTACACCAGTAGGTGGCGACAAGTGATTGTTAAAAAAATTATTTATCATTGAATCATTCATTCAAGAGATTCATTCAAAAAAAATGCTGATTCATCCAGTAATGAAACAAGTGAAGTCAAGTGAGTCATTGAATCATTTATTCAAGTGATTTTTAAAAAAATAATTCATTCAAATTAATCAAACATTTTTACTTTATACTGCATCAGTTAACATTTTGTCAGATTCTCTATTAAATGCTGTGTTATTTTGTTTCGTTTGTTTGTTCAGAATTGTGATCTCTGTTTGAAACAATTCTCAGTTTATCAATAATCGTGCAGCTCTACTGAGTACAAAAGTGGTGAAGTGGTTTGTGTTAAGCTTTGTTGTGAGTGTAAATCTGGTTCAATCTGACAGCCGTCTTCCCTCTCATGTTCATTCTCTTAAGATGAGTCTTTTGTCTTTTCCCAACCACAAGCTGAGTAAAACCATCATGGTTCCCAGCCATGTAACTAATTAAAACAATCAAACAAGAGGGTCCAATTAAGTTGTTTTGAGTGCAAACATAAATATAGCTAGTGTGTATGACAGCTTGTTGAGTTTTGTTGTCCATCATGTTGACGTGGAGGATTTTCTCGCCGTTTGAGAGGAATATAAGTTGTCTGATGTTCTGGCACAGAAGTGGCTGACGTTAGCAACACATTTAAGGAAATTGTAAAACACATTTTGTCACATGGCATGTTTGTGGAATACAAACACATAGCCCTGTTTAAAATGAGGATCTCAAATGTCTCACAAATATTTGGCTAATAATGAAAGCATGCTACAGAATTGGTTCATTGATGTTTAAAATCAGTCATTTCATTTCAATTGTACCTGAAACAACCGTCTTCTCATCTCTCTGGTTGGTTTTAGCCAACGTATCATATAACTGGCAGTTTGAGAGCATAACATTTTGTCATCATTTGCTCGCCCTTGTGTCTTTCCAAACCCATATGACTTTTATTCTTCCATGGAATACAAAAGGAAATGTTTTCAAGAATTTGTACGCAACTCTTTCCTATATAATGAATGCATATGCATTTATATGAAAACTTGCCATGTCACTTTCAGTTATGAGACCTGCAAGAACCAATTAGCATTTGGCATCATCGATCGATGTGTAACCTGTCACAACACATCTTGACACACTAAGTTTAAAAATGTAAATTCTTGAATTTTTAGGTAATAATAATTTGGATTTTAGTGTGTTTTCACACAAATCTATCATATTGCTTCTGAAGACTTGTGTACAAATCATGTGTACTACACATATATATGATGCTTTTTGGAGAAAGTCTATACTTTCATTTATGGAAAAGGGCAGTTCAAACATTCTGCTAAATTTCCTTTTTTTTCTTCCATGGCGGAAAAAAATAGAAAGTCAAATTTTCAGTTTTGTTTCAATTAATTCACAATTGATGGTGTGCTATTTTTGGCTATCTTAACCAAATATTACTACCAAGATAATATTTGGCTAAATTTTTGTACACCATGATGGAGTGACTTGCCCATCATGCCATTCTTATGTCTTCATCTTCAATGTGAGTGTTATCCGTTTAAAGATTTATCAAAAGTACTGTTCATTTCTTTGTTTAAATCTTCAACAAAAAAAGACGGTGTACCTTTAGGAAAAATAAATGGTGCAAAAGTCCTTTTGAGCTGGAGTGAGTAAAAAACACCTTGTTTTTCTACAATTTGGCCCAATCTCAATCAAGACGTTTTTCTACAATTATGCTTTGAGATGAGATCTTTGTTTTGACAACTGAGCAGTTATGGCATTTGTGAGGAAAGCAGACTTTCACCTGAACTTGGTAAGTTAGATCTACAAGCTGCACTGCGTCTGAAAGCGCGAGTGAAAATTGGCCATGACATCAGGAAGCCTGAGCCACTCTGTAAGACGATGCTCGTCATGTTGACGAATGACAGCGATGACATCACCCTCTCAGCTTGGCAGCATCTCGCTCGTGTCGGGTTATTAACTGGTGCTCTCACTTGTCACAGCTTTGAAATCGGAGGGGGATGACTATTACATCAACGGAGCCTGGACCATCGACTGGCCCCGCAAATTTGACATCGCAGGAACAGCCTTCCACTACAAGAGGCCGACCGATGAACCCGAGTCGCTAGAAGCTCTAGGGGCCACCACTGAAATTCTGGTGGTTATGGTGAGTAGATCTAGATCCTTATATATTCTCTATAAGGAACACAGAAGTCTCAGTAGTTCTAGTGTTTTAGAAGTATATGCCAGAGATGTGGCCTGGCAGGTCGTTCAGATGCTCAGAGACGCGCTGAAGCACTTATGTGATTTCAATCTCGCTTGTGTCATGTCCCTTTCCTCTCTGTTGGACCTGTAGTTTCCTGTTATCTCTCCACTTTACTTTCAGTAAAAGTGACAAAAATCATTTTAAAACATGGCTATTTTACAACAATTCAGGCCTTTCCTCTGAGTTATTTTCAGTCAATAAAAGCTCATGTAGTAAGGTCACATTAGTGATACTGTAGAGCAGGCTTGTGTTTTGAATGCGCAGTTTGAAATTGTTTGGCTCCCTCTAAATAAAGTCCACATCTGTGTACAAACCTCACATGAACTCTAGCTAGCGGTTTCAGAGTTAACTGTTATATATGTTTGCACTAAAAACCTCTGTCTGGCCAAATGCGAGTGCTCATGTGCACATGTTTTAGCACGCGTGTGTGTGTTCATTCTGAAAAGCCCCGTCTCGGCAACCACAATCGCTTTTGCCTGGACAAAAAGTGCTGGAAATACCAGGATCTGGTCGCAGCACCGCTGGAAAACATACAAGTGGCCAATGCACCACAAGCCATTCCATTGTGGCCCACACTGGTTAACAGGGCTTTCCAATTTATAACACACACACATGCATTTATAGCTCTCTGACTAAGTAATTCAGGAATAAAGCTGATGTGATATGCTAAATATGTGCTCGTTCAAGCTGAACTGAGGTTGGGCTCATCCAAAAAATCTCCTCTTCCTAATGATTTGATTGCTCTATTCGATAAATTTTTAAGACCTCAGTATTTGTCTTTTTGTCACTAATCCAAGATCAACTTCCTTTGCCAAAATCCTTGGTTAAGATCGTGGAGGTCTATAATACCTGGAGAATTCCCATTCATCTTAATGACAGTTGCTCGGCTGGCATATCCAGCCTTGGAAGGATGCAACCTGCATACAGGTGAATTGTTTTCTAGTCTGAGCCAGTCAGGAATGACGTAACGACAACACTGAGTGGCTGATGCAACCACAAGAATGTGAACAGTCCCACCATAAGATACTCTAACATCCCATCTACTATAAATAATTGCAATCCGGGAACAAAACTAACCAGGTTGACCCTGACCTCTTTGTTATGCCTGTATATTAGCAACAGAAAAGAAACCCCTATTCCATTTTAAATGTTACAGGTGCTGCTACAGGAACAGAACCTGGGCATCCACTACAAGTTCAATGTGCCCATCCAGCGTACAGGAAGTGGGGACAATGAAGTGGGCTTCTCCTGGCACCATCTGCCCTGGTCTGAGTGCTCAGCAACATGTGCAGGAGGTACGACAATCAATTCCGCACATCCTCATTGAGAAAGTTTGTTGTACCTGCTTATCTGTAATGAGAAAATGTGAAAAATAAATGGACAGACTGGATGAAAACATGTTCTTGATAGTGTCCCCAGCAGGCTTCTTAAGTAGTTTAAAGGATTTTCCTGATGACTCGGACATGAAAGAATACATTTTGAATAATCTATTAGTTGTCTGTTCAGTTACAGTGAACAAGAACTGAGCTTTCAAGCTTCAAAAATGAGAGTTCATGAGAGAAGTAGCAAAGTCTGATTCTTGAACAACAGATCTTTTGAAGGAATCAGTTAATCCAGTTCACAAAACTGGTTGGAATGATTCATTTGTGAATTGGACTGCTTTTCTTCATAATTATCAGCAAATGGGAACTTAAATATTGGTATTTTGGTACTAAAAATGTGATATTTATGGCCCTGTTTACACCTGGTATTAAGGTTTTGGTCTATCATATCACAAGTAGACGAGGGAGACACATTCCCGTTTACACCTGGTGTTTTAATCTGTCTCTTTTGTCCACTTTTGACCCACTTCTGTCCTAGTTTCTTCAAGGAGAGAGTCTATGGGCTGGTAAATGTGTGGGCTTTTTCAGATCTTTCAATCTAATGGACGAAATAAGCTTGTGCAATTTACATATGAACGCAAAACTTAGGTCCCGTCTGGCTAGTGGGCTTCCCATAATGTTTGCGCATTAGGTCAGTAGGCGGAGAGTAGGCGTCTTTTGTGGCTGTTCGAACTCATTCGACCACATGAGCGTTTACACTACAAAAGCAATCCGGTCGAATGTGTTTTCAACTACCTCTGGAAGTGGCCGAAAGTGGACAAGCTCAAAACGTTTTAGACCCGTTTACACCTGTATTTTGTCGTCCAGTTGTGATCAGATTGACGAAAACGATTCTTAATACTAGGTGTAAACAGGGCCTTTTATACATTTATGGCACTTTTATGTCTTTTTTGAAACTTGAAAGCTATTTTGCTTTGCTACATTTTTATTATGAACAGCATTGGATTGGAAATGCATGCTGGTGTTTTCAGAGTCATCATTTCTTTATTAAAAAAAAAAAAAAAATCCCACAGAATGATAAAAATTTGTATTTTTATCTGACATATGACTATGTTCACCAATTTGTGCCGCCAACAGACAAGTTGTGCAGGGAGCAGAAAGGCTGCCTCTTATTTCAACATCTGAATGTCGTAACCACATGTAAATGTGAGCCCTCACCTCAAATATGACCAGACTGTTCAGGCTCCTCCGAAATAAATGGCTTTCTTACAACAATAAATAGCTTTCCTCTCTCCTTTTTTCAGTTATGGCCATTGAAAACATTCAAAGCACTTGTTATATTTCACCAAAAAATGCAAACATTGCAGGCTAGTCCACTGAGGGTTTTCACAGAGCGCCGCGAACTCAACCTCATTCGTTGCTCAATTCATTTGAACACATTTTAGTTTATATGGAAATACCCCAGGGCAACACTTATGTCATTTGTGAAATTTTAGGTTATTAATACAACTCCCGGCTGTTCTGCTGGCAAGCCACACAGGGAGCATTTGAACACCAAGCGAACTGCCATAAAATTCAGCAATATTCTTTTAGAAATGATTTGTGATTTAGACACTTGGACTTGATTCCTGCTTTTTTTTTTTTTTTTTACAAACTCCTATTAAATTTCAATGTTGCCGTCTTATTGTTTTGATCGTTATATGCAACAAAGATAACGGTCTTACATTATGATGTCGGTTTCAGTGAATCAAATCGGTACTAGTGAAATCTCTTATCTTGAAAGGGTTCATCGAGCTCCCACCGGAGTAGTTTGTTATTTCGGTTACCCAGTCAAGAATGCCGTACTGGCAGCTATTAGATCCACCTCACAAGGTGGCCTTGCGCGCTAGCCAAGCTTGGCATAAACCGGCTTAACTGGAGGCTAATGTCTTTCCTTATGGGCCCCAAAGAGTCCAATGGCCTCTAGCGCTAAGCATAGCGCACTACTCTGCCATTACTGTGGTAATGCTCACTTTTCACAACCAAGAGCCAAAGAAAAGATTGGCTTCTCTGTAAAAATCATTCACTAAGACACTCACTTCAACCGAGGCATTTACACACCTAGATATAATACGGAGGGAAAATTGATATCACCTCCGTGCCTCTATCCACACAGAGTGCTCTGTCAGCAAGCGGACCCCTAGAGAAGAGACACAGAGCTAGTTTAACCTCAGGGACCGATGCCGACCACACAGTGCTTTGCGCACGAGCTGCTGAAGTGCCGAAAACGATCGTGCAGCTGAAAGCGTGAGGCAGATGAATGAACTGATGTTTTATTGTCTTTTTGCAGGTTCACAGAAGCAGGAGGTGGTGTGTAAAAGACTGGATGACAACTCCGTGGTCCAAAACAGCTACTGTGACTCGGACAGCAAACCGCCAGGGAACCAGCGGCCCTGTAACACCGAGCCTTGCCCTCCCGAGTGAGTATAGCAACTTTGAGGCGTACTGATTGGGGAAACAAAACAAAAGAGATGTATAATTATTAGGGATAATTATATGTAGGCCCCAGACCTACGTAGTCTAACATTTCATACAGTTGATTGGTGAGGAACATGAAGAAGGGCATTAACTCATGAATTTTAGGGGCATATAATTGCCTTCTATGGCTGCTCCAGCCTATATAATTATATGCCCCTAATTATATGCCTCTAAAATTCAAAAATGCCCTGTATGATTTCTCATATTTATATGATATGATATAGTTAAGCTATATCACAGTTATGAGTACAATATCACACAAGTGATGTTTTTGTCCCAAATAGCACAAGTGCAAATGTGATACTGATTTTATACAACAGTTCAACAAATAACTTAATATTGTTATATTTTAGACACAATATTCTGCTTTTGCTCAATTTTGCCAATGAAAATATTACCTATAAAGCCAGAGCAGAACTGTTGTGCGCCTCAGAGCAACTCACAGCGGTGTTTCATTTCTGAATGAATCCCTGTTTTGAGCGAATCAATCGGGTGAACCAATGATTCAATGACCCTTTCATAAAGAGAGCCATTTACTTCCTGAATGAATCAGCCGTTTGAACGAATCAAATGAATGAATGACTCAATGACTCACTCATTTAGACATTTACAGCCACTTACTGGCAGTTTTACTTTCTTATTTAGAGGATCATTTCATAAAAATAAAACAAAAAATCATATTTCCATATTAATTAAAAAAAAAACATTAAAGTTTCACCCAAAAATGAAAATTCTGTTATCATTTACTAATCTTATTTTTCTTCTAAACCTACTTTTTATAGTGTCTATTTGATGCTTTTCTCATTTAACACAATAATGACTTTAAATTATCTTTTTGGGGTAATTTCTCAGCCCAAACAGATGTGCGATTAATTTGTGATAAATTCTATTAATTAATCGCCACATCGGGTAATTAATTAGATAAATAATTGTAATGGCTTGACAGCCTATTTATTATAATTGCATAATTAAAGGATAACCTATTTATAACCATTACATCATGTACAACTGGAAAACAATTATTATTATTTTTATTATTATTATTATTTTGCAGTGGGACATTTTTTATGACAATTTGCACAATGTCCTTAAATAAATTAATAAAAAAATAAATTCTTAATATTGTAATGAAGTATGAAAAATCATTCTGCCAATTTTTTTTATTATTATTTTTTTATTATTATAACAGTATCAACTAAATTCAGTACAGTGAATACTATTATCGTATTACAAATGTACTTTACAATGCAGATAATATATAATTAATTATTGCATCATGGGAATGACAATGAGAGCAAACTTTTTGCATTACATCATGTCCTAACTTGGTAAGATGTGACAAGTTTCCTGTGATAAGCAATTATGTTCACATTGAAAGCCAAAACGCTGCACAATGTGACAGTTTCTGCCGTAAGTCAGAGCCAGTTTGACTTGACAGATTTCACAGAAAATCGTGTAGTGTATGATGGTCACAGACTTCGACTTCAAAGTTTGATTCCATTCATATGGAGGATATCAAACATGTTTAATATTTTGAGCTGATTTTAGAACACATAAGGTCTTCATTTGTCACGTTTCTGTGTGAGTTTGCTGTGATCATAATGATTTGAAAGTCTAGTAGTGTGTGATCCTCAGTCGTTTAGTGTATATGATGGCCAGTTTTTACTTTGTAACTATTTACAAAGTCGGCAAGTGTATGATGCCTTGTGTTTTAAAATGGGTTCAGATTTAAAAGTCGTGTAGTGTATTCCAGCCTTAACCCGAACCCAAACACCTAACCCTAACTTAACAGTCTACTAATACAATGAGAGCTAGTTGACATGTAGTTGCAAAGTTACTTGTTTCCCCGATTTCACAGACAAGACTTAAGCTAGTCCCAGATTAAAATGCATGTTTTAACCATAGACTGGTTTTAACTGACAGCAACTAGCACTGGCATATCTTAAAATAGATCAGTACCATGGTTTTGTGTCAACATGCAACCAGTAATGTTTTTGTTTTTTTCTAAGGCACGTTTATAAAAGCTACTTAAATGTCCTAATTGAACTAAGGCCTAATCCTGGCTTAATCTAAACCCTGTCTGTGAAACCGGGCCATAGTTAGTAGAATGTCTAAAGTGGACCATTGAAATAAAGTGTAACTAAAAATCTTAATTGTTATAAAAACAGGCTTCATTTATTTACATCATGCAAAAATCTAGTTTTTTTTCCCTTATATATAAATATATATAATTTTCCAAAAATGTGGTTTATAATGTAGTTTCGCTCTCTTTGTCAGCCTTGGATGAAAAAAAAATATAAAAAAAATACAGAAATTGTATTCTGTTTTGATGAGTCTTATCATAATAGTACATAGTTGCTTAGCAATAAAAGTGCAAAGGCCCACAACCCGTAATGTTTCATTTGTCTTCATAGCACCCCCGACCATAAAGAGCTTCTTTGAAGACAGCTTAAAAACTAAGCAACATGATTTATTTCTTCATATGTTGCCTATTTTCATTTGGATTTTGGTGCCAAAATCCTAAAGGCATCCAAAAAAAGTATGAGTGATCACCTGCGTTTAATTGTATTGGCTAGCAGAATCTATGAACCCTCAAGGGACAATATCCATAAACGTGTGTGGAGTATGCGTGTGTGCGGCGGCCAGACGCACTTAACACTCATTTTCAATGGGGCGAGCAGCTGAGCAAAGTTCACTTGTGTCTGCAAATTTTAAATTGGAAGGAGGAATTAAATGGTTTTGGCCTCTGCACTCCTGCATCTTGCCAGTGGAGGGTTTAGTGAACCTGAACCCCAAGATGGGCATCGCTAATAACATCATCTAAAATCTATTTCCATCTCCACCTGATGTCAGAGGAATGCAGTCTCTGGCCCAGAAAGGGTCGTAATGGTCATTTGAGAACACCCTGTTGTTTTTGGGGAGGTCATTTCTCTCTAATGATCTTGCAGATTATGACAGGTTTTATTTCATTATTAATTTATGTTCAGCTTTAATTTTATTTTACTTGTAGCGTTTCATAAGACACATAGTCCGTGGCTTTATCAGAGCATCGCCAAGAGAATGCAAACAAACCACACGGAACTTAATTCAGCCGTAACAAATGATAAAAAGACACGGTTATATAAAATGTCTGTATTCCACAGCCCAGCTAAAGTGTAGGAGTAGTTTTGCCAAAAACTAAGACAAATTGAATGCAAATTTGGAATTGTTGTTGCCATTGTGTGGAGTTCACAGGCGTTGAACCTTAACAAAGTGCATTTGCAGAGTCCAAAAACCAATTGAGAGTACTAATATGGTTTTGAGTAGTAAATACAATGGCGTTTCAGCCCATTTATGCCAAATGTTTCTCTTCTTGCTAATTTTAGGTCACTATGTGGCAAGGCATTATTTGCATTAAGCCCCTGAAACTAATATATCAAAATCAAGACCTTGATGGATTTTTCACTGAGAGATTGTAAACGGAGCTGTGAGTGACAGTCACTGCAAAGACATATCTATTGATTTTATTGTGAAAAGAAGTTTGGGGTTGGTAAGAAAACAGTAAAAACAGTAAAGTTGTGAAGAATTATTACAGTTTAAAATAAATGTTTTTGGTAACACTTTATTTTACAGTGTCCTTGTTACACGTTACATGTAGTTACTGTAATACCAAAAATTATGCATAATTACATGCAACTAAACTTAAACCACACCCCAACCCTAACCCTATAGTAATTACATGTAGTTATTTATTATTACACAAGTACTTAAATGCATTACACTGTAACAAAGACAGGGATTTCTATTTGAAAAAAATAGAAAAGTTTTTTAAAAACAGCATTTATTTGAAATAGAAATCTTTTGTAACATAACAATTGTCTTTACTGTCACTTCTGATCATGTTTTGGCATACTTGCTTAATCAAAGTTTTACTTTCTTTCAACAAAAAAAAAAAAAATCTAAAATTTTGAGGGGTAGCATAAATGCAATACATACTAAATATGTATTTTGAGGAAATCACACAAAATGCAGTTAGTAATAAATATTTATGGATGGAGAATTCCCATTTTGTGTGTTTTCAGGTGGTTTATTGGTGACTGGTCAGAATGTGGGAAAACCTGTGACGGAGGCATCCGAACACGCACTGTTTTGTGTATACGTAAAATCGACCCCACCGAGGAGGAGACCCTGCAGGACAGCCACTGTCTGACCCATCGACCAATAGAGCAAGAGTCCTGCAACAATCAGTCCTGCCCACCCCAGTGGGTGACGCTGGATTGGTCTGAGGTGACCTGATGTGTTCTTCATCTATAAAGTCTTCGATAATCTTCTTGCGTAGTTGTTTTCATATTGTTGTGTTGTGTTTTTGTCTGTAGTGTACCCCAAAGTGTGGCCCTGGCTTCAAGCATCGCATTGTTCTGTGTAAAAGTAGCGACCTGACCAAAACCTTCCCACCAGCCCTCTGTTCGGACCATAACAAACCTCCGGTCCGGATTCGCTGCAGCCTTGGTCGCTGTCCGCCGCCACGCTGGATCCCTGGAGAATGGGGACAGGTATGAGGATTTATTTCAGGATTCTTCGATGAATAGAAAGTTCAAAAGAACAGCCTTTATTTTAAATTTGTAACATTATTAATGTCTTAACGGTCACTTCTGATCAACTTAATGCATCCTTGTTGAATAAAAGAACCAAATCTTACTGAGCCCAAACTTTTGAACAGTAGTGTATATGCTATACATCTGAATCTGAAAAATAATTATTTTTCAACTCCTCCCCTCCAATCATATAGCCTCATTCTGGTATGTAATGCCCAGTTTTTTCGATCCAATCAAGTACCATCCTACTTGGAATATTGTTTCACTCCAATATGCATCTCATATTATGGAAGTAAAATCAATGCGGTTTCATGTTGACTGTAAACTACAAGCAAATGCAGCCTTGTGTAAGTATTTCACGTGTCGTTAAGATTTAGAACAACTAAAGAAAGAGTATTGCTGTGCAATACATGCGTAAAGTGTTTTAATACAGCATGAAAAAGACCATGTGTTTAGTTGACGTCAACAGAAGTTACACTCGAATGATAAACTAGAACCTCTGGAAAGCCAGTGACGTGTGTTTCCGTGAGTGACAGCGAGTATAACAGCCCAAGAGTGTGTAAGTGGAGGTAATATCATCCAGATTGTTTGAAGTTTATCTCTGCGGTTGACAAGGTTTTCTGTCAGTGCCAAGAATATGTTTTTAAAAAGACAAAACATATCACTCTCAGACGGCCCTGTGGTTTCTCTCTTGAAAATAAGGATACGATCAAGATAACTGTGGTGTCTTGTCATAAATCTTTTTAAAAATGCTGTATAAATAAAATAATAATAATAATAATAATATCTTCCTCTTTACAGGTAGTATTCCAAAAGGGGAGAAAAAAATGTAGGGCAGTTGAAAAGGAGAGATTGAAAAACAGAAGTTCGCATCACCCTGGTTCCCTCAGCAAAAGCCCAATAGGTTTTTGGATTATTGCAGAACATAAGCTCTGTGACCAACAAAACTTTATGACTGTTACACATTTTGTTCATTGTTTTAATCTTCACAAATGAACAAAACTTTTGAAGCCTAAATACAAACACCAGAAATAAAAAGCTAAACGTAGGTGATAAACAAACTACACCACAGTCACATGACTTCAACATCACCATCAAGGTTCCAACAACTCTTTCAGTCTTTATTTAAAATCTACAAGTTGGAATGTTTAAGTAAGAATAATTTGCAAGGGCGTGATTATAAACAAGTGGACTAGTGAGTAGATGAGTTTACCTGTTCCAGTCCCAGACAACCTCTGTAGTCCCATTTAGCCACTTGTTAGCAACCGGCTTTTAAAAGACAGGTAAAAGCTTTTAAAAAAATCATGAGGAGGAATAATTGATGTATCTTATATCGTAGAATAAAATGTGAAAATATCCTTAGCTTGTGTTCACCATAGACCTTATTTCTAGCATTTTTATCAAAGAACCATTGACTTCAGGACTATGGAACCGGAAGTGTTAAAATGCAAACTTGTCTCCGGGTTTTGGCCTGCAAAAATAGGTCATCCCTAGTCCCTACAGAGCACTAAATGAGGGCATAGACATAGAGAGTCATTTCAAAGGTGGAGCAAGCTGATAAAAGATGAAAAATACACATATATATATATATATATATATATATAAATGCACCAATTGTTTACAGTAAGACAAGGAATGTATATATAAAAAAAACGGAAATATAATATAAGTAAGGAATAATTGACTACGGGCCGTTGAATTATTAGAAAATATCGCACATTATAGAACATTATTTTCTAATAATTCAACGGACTGGAGTTGATTATTCTGGTTATACTACGGTAACCACATCTCAAGACATTGTTCTGATGTTGTATTTCAAGACATTTGCCAGGTTTTTGTCCTTAAAATGCTCTTATGTGTAGGACTAATTTCTTACGCATCTAATCCCACATCTCCCACAACTGTAGTCTAATGCAGTTATAGAGAGAGAGAGAGAGAGAGAGAGAGACAGAGAGAGAGCCCAGACAGCAAGATAGTGTCGGCCCAGATCCGGCAGTGTGGAATCCATGTGTACTAGATGCGGGCCGGATCTGGGCCGACACTATCTTGCTGTCTGGGAGAGAAAGAGAGAGAGATATGAAGCTTGTGTGAATTACCTGAGTCTGTGCGTCTCTGAACTTAACTAATAGAGAAACTAAGTTTATCTGCTTCAAGAACACTGTAAAAAGTGTAACTGTTATTTACTCAATTTTTTTGGTGAAACATTTTTACACTCAAAAAAATTTAGTAAATTTTAAAGCTGTGAAATCAATGAAATATACTGTATGAATTGAGTAAATGCAAGTAATAAAATTAAGTAAATCTGAGTAACTGCATCAGGTACAATAACAAATAAAATTGAGTAGAAATAATTGAACATTTAAACATTTAAAAAAACAATATTTATGAGTAATATTAAGTGTTTTTATTAATGAGTAATATTAACTTTTTTATTTTCTCTAAACATTTGTAAAATAGTATTCCATACAACTACCAGTATACGTTACATGACATTGGCCTTTATTGTCATTGAGTAGGCTACAGCTATACAGCACATTTTACACTGTTTTTAACATGTGTACAATATTGCATACATTTAAACTCATTTAACAAACATGTTATAAGTAAAAATAAAATATTTAAACATTCAGGTAGCCTAATTCAAGTGTAATCAACCAGTCTGTTATCCAATATCCACCGTCTCGGTGCTGGTTCTCGTGCTGAAGACGGACTTGCGCTCTGTGGATGAACTTTGAACTCCATACCGCAGTTCTGCATTTCACTCATAGCCGAAAGATACTGCAAGCGACTGACATAACCTGCCAATAAACAAAAAGTGACAGTTCTGAGGACATTTTATCATCCAAATTAATTATATTCATTATCATTAGGAACAAAGTCGTGTGTTTAAACTTACTCAATTTCTTAAGAGTGTTAAATATATTAATAATATTGATTTGAATTAAGTAGCCTAATATTTTTGTTTCTTGAAACAGATCAGTTTAATTAAACATTCTCAAATATTTTGATAGAAATTAAACAAATATATTAAGTGTATTATAAAGAAATAATTGGTTAGTCAAATACTAAATCATTTTATTGAAAAAAGCTTAAATATATCTGTAAATTTTAGATAAAATTAACTGTTGGATTTTTACTCAATTATTTTGGTATGTTTAACTCAAACAATCAAGTAAACGATATTCAGAGATTTTATTAAGTTAATAAAGTTAAAAATTTCTGTAATATTTACTAAACCACAGAATTATTTTTTACAGTGAACAACGGCGTCACCTCGCCAGTGAGAAATGTCATGTAGCTTTTATGTTACTAAACTATTTTACTGATAAAATCGTCAGAGCAGCGCTGACAACACCTTTCTGTGCAAGTGTGTGTCCATACTGTGTGTGTGCATTTTGAGCGGGAGAAAGAGAGTATGTGCTTTCCATACATAATAAAACGTAATTTTGTGGCAAAAAAAAACAAAAAACATGGAAATAATTGGTCGTTTTTACCCTACTAGAAAAAAGGTACAAAAGCTGTCACTGGGACAGTACCTTTCAAAAGGGTTCTAATATGTACCATTTAGGTACTAATATGTACACTTTTGGTACCAATATGTACCTTTGAGGGACTAATATGCACTCTTTAGGTACAAAGGTGTACCTTTTGAAAAGGTACCGCCACAGTGACAGCTTTTGTACCTTTTTTTCTGAGAGTGTATTGTTTACTATATTTATTTGCTTGGTCAGTGTCGTTGTGGGTTTTGGTTCTTCTGCTGCTGTAATCTGTAAAGACCTTTGAAATGACTGAAATCATTTGGCGAAGTGATATGGAACTGTAATGCGGTCAAGACCTGCCTGGAACTACTTTAGCCGTTCGTTTAAATAATTGCACACCTTAGAATGTCCGTCAGCCAATCAGATTCAAACATCCAACAGCCCTAGAATAGAATAGAATAGAATAGAATAGAATAGAATAGAATAGAATAGAATAGAATAGAATAGAATAGAATAGAATAGAGATTTTTTTTCTCACATCACCTACAGTATAAGCAACCAGCAGGTTACAAGAACAACAATAATTGAATGATCTGAAAAATATAACAAAAGTCTAGCTTTAACCATCTTCCCGTATAAAGTGACAAATACTATAGTACGAGTTTCCCGCCATCCCATGATTCCTGCAATGAACTGAGACTCTCATAATGGAGTGGCTGCTGAAGGGAGCCATGGGCCAAAAGGTCACTGGTTCAAATCCCACTTAAGGCCTTCACTGACATATCCCGTCTGTCAGGGACTCGTGCTCTAATAAAGTCTGTTTAATACAGAGGGGATGAAATGGGAAGGCTGCTGGAAACTCATCTGAGATGTCTGCACTCAAGTCCCGTGAGGTGTCCTTCACTGTTGGTCTTACACGTGTTTATGACTAAATCCACATCAGATCCTGTCTTGGCATGCGTCGTCAGCGTTTCTGTGGCATTCGCACTAGGCGCTGCAGCACAGTGACTAATGAGCTAAATTTGTGTATTGGATTGGATTGCTAGGCAACTCTTTAGTTTTTCCATTGAATCACTGTGCTACATCATGGTAGGAGACTACTGGAATACATCTCAGTTTCACTTCAGACAGTCGCAAATTACTCCCTCCAGCAACGTGGAGAGCTCTAATGTAGAACAGCTGACAGTAGTCAGAGATTCAATTAAACTATTACAATGACATTCCACAAGTAGCTCTCGGTCCTTCGTTTTGGAGCACTGAGTTTGGGCCCGAATTCACAAGCGTGCCACGGACCGCCTGACAGACACCACACACAAAAATGCCTTAAAATCACTCACACCAGTCTAATTGGTTGGCTTCTTCTATATGCACACTAAAAACTCAGCACTACAGAAGCTTCTGGTATAGTATTCTCCCATAGCAAACTGCCGATTACACCTAACTATATTAAAATATAGAATATTATATATATATATTAGTAAATATGTTAATCATAATATTTTAGTATATTACAATGTTAGTAATGATTTCCAAAAGCTTTAAATATCTTTAGTGTAAAGGTGGATCGTATCAATATTGCTTTGTTCTGTTGTGAGACACTTCCTCAAGATTATTATTATTATTATTATTTTCTTATTTTTTCTTTTTCTTTAGTATTTTTCTCACAATTTCCATACACTTCACTGCACCGGAAGTTGTGTTGGCCATTGAGGCTAAATGCGGAAGTGATCGTGCATATAGTTAATTTACAGAAGTCAGTGGGTTTTTATGATTTCAAGGAAATAGTAGATACATTTCTTGAGAGTTTGAGGGAAATCAGAGTAAAAGAAAGTAAAAGAGCGCCCTTGAGCGCTTCAGAATTACATCTGATTTCAGATTTGCTACCTCGAAACGCTACGTAAATAAAAAACCAACCAACGTTGGTTGTGTTAAACATCATTCAGATATCCCTTTTCCTGTTTAACTCAATGGTTCTTGGCTGGAAAGTGGACAAGACTTAATGTCTGTTGACAAATGGGTTGAAAATACTGTTCTATTTACAATTTTGGGCCAGTTCCTGAAGTCTAACTTAACTGACTCGTTGTGGCAAAGTGGCTTAAATGATATTAATCTTAATTTTGCTTGTTATTTATACATCACACCTTATATTTTATCTCAAATATACTCTTCACTGTTGCTGCTGTCTTTAAAGTAATCAAGTACACTAACTTTTTGTTTTTTACAGTTGTGGTGAAGTGTATATCAATTTCATTATAATGTAATCAAATATAATAAAATTCAGTTGTACTGTACCATTTAAAACATTAGATTTAATTTT
The DNA here is from genome assembly GCF_963993115.1 of Abramis brama. Taxonomy (NCBI): domain Eukaryota; kingdom Metazoa; phylum Chordata; class Actinopteri; order Cypriniformes; family Leuciscidae; genus Abramis; species Abramis brama. The sequence goes on from NC_139987.1 coordinate 5,542,344, forward strand.
TTTAATTATTTTAGACAAAATACAGAATTTTTATATAATCCATTTATCTGTTATCAGCCATAACATGAAAATAAATGATCAGTTCATGGTTCTGAGATATGGATTACAGGCTGAATTTACGTTTTTTTTTACAGTGCTCTGCTCAGTGTGGACTAGGGCAGCAGATGCGGACGGTTCAGTGTCTGTCGTATACGGGACAGCCCTCCACCGACTGTCCAGACTCACTACGGCCCAACACCATGCAGCAGTGTGAAAGCAAGTGTGATGCTACACCCATCTCCAGTGGCGACGGTAAGTCAGTCACCCTTCTGCTAATCCCATGAAAGAGCGGCGATGACGACTTTCGTATCAGCTGCATCTGGCTTTGATCATAGTGTTGACATTTATAAAGTTTGTGGCCTCTGTTTTCAATTTTGAATTAACAAAGGATTATATTGTTCTATTCTTTGCCGTTATTAACTACCTCTGTTTGGAATCGAGGCAGGACACTATTTAGACAATCCTGGATTAAATAAAAACTCCATGACCCTCGCGAGATGGATCCCTATTGAGATTCCTTCACTGGGGAAGCAGCGTTAGATTATCTCTCCTAATGGACTCTAATGGGATTAGTTGTATCCTAATCAACAGCAGTGACGGAATGTCTACTTTCATTATCATCAGCCATGGCAGTTTAAAGACTCTAATAAGAGTCACAATAATTGCGATAGGGCCAGTTAGTGCGCTGCCACACTAATGCAGATGGCCGTCTGCCTGGGCTGTGAATCAGGTCGCTCTCTTTTACGCTGTAATTACTTTAAGAGGCTTGTGTCCAGGCCCTGAGTCATGGCCTCTTTTAAGGGAGAGTTTTGGTCTTGATGCAAAGGAAGTCTATTAGTTTTCCAGTGCTACAGGGTCATGCAAGATCCTGTCCCCCTCCAGAGATGGTCTTATTATTGGGAGATACCAACCTCCACTGCTCTTCCAGAAGGAAAAATCATAACGGTCAACTTGGATCATGTATGCCTTGATGACCAATTACATTACAACCTTGACATCATTGAATTTCCGTCAGAGTTGTGCGACATTCAGTCACTGTTTGAGGATTCCATAGAAATGAATGAGAAGTGCCTAAACTAAATCCTACCTGTTGCAATATTGACAGTTACTAAAAACAGCAATTTTTTCAGGTATAAACTCTAAAAATAGGTCAATCCAAAATTTATGTTTAATTGGAAACATGTTGAAGATTACACAGAAGCTGTTTTCCAACAAAAGCAGTTTATTCAGCATAGTGAAGCCTCTCCTCCATTGAGATCCATTCAAAATACGGCCACTTATTCTTAACCACTTATTTTTATTTCATTTTATTGCTAAACTTGGAGCCTTTGCCCCGCCTCCCGCAGAATAACCAGCTGTCCTTCATATTCACACAAATAATGTTCTCAAGCATGTTTATTTTATGTTACAGACACAACCTCAGGTACTATGATAAAATGCACACACACTTATATGTTGAATAACTTATCAGTTATTCACTGTGCATAACCATGTCCTTTTATAATAAGTTATGTGCTATAAAAACTTGCACTGGTTAATATTCAGGGTAAGTAGAATGTATATAATCAAAACTCCAAACTTATTAAGCATTTGTCAGTTTTTTTTCTGTCAGTCTGCAAGCTGACCAATTAGCCTACTCTTAGGCCCTGTTTACACCTGGTCTTAAGATGCGTTTTGTTCGATCAGATCACAATTGGACGACTAAATACAGGTGTAAACGGGGTCTAAAACGTTTTGAGTTTGTCCACTTTCGGCCACTTCCAGAGGTAGTTGAAAACGCATTGGGTTCGAACAGCCACAAAAGACCATCTTCTCTCCGCCTACTGACCTAATGCATAAACATTATGGGAAGCGTATTAGCCAGACGGGATTTAAACTTAAACAAGTTTGGTTTGAAGATGAAAAACGTATTCACCATTCCTGATTTCTAACACACACTCACAGCGTTCGGCTGGCCTTGCGTCTGTCAGAGCAGAAACTAAAGCTGCTCTCTGTGTGTTTTCCGGCGTCTCCGGGCGCATTTGATCGAAAAATCTGAAAAAGCTCTTACATTTACCTGTCCATAGACCTTCCCCTAGAAGAAATCAGGACAGAAGGGGAAGTGTATAAGAGAGACAGATTAAAACATCAGGTGTAAACAGGAATGCGTCTCCCTCGTCTACTTGTGATCCGATCAACCAAAACACATCTTAATACCAGGTGTAAACGGGGCCAGAGTCTGCTAGCTTAGTATGCTGTTAACAGATTAGCCTGCAACCTTAGCATACCATTATCATTCTAGCTTAGTATATATGGAATTTGCTACACTACCACTACTTATTTGTACTATTTACTATTCGTAGCTACCTCTGCTACAAGATGATATCTGGAAAGGCTAATTGGATTAGATAGTTATAACTTGATACATTTTGAGACTACTTATTGGGGTACTAGAGGGATAGAATCTTGCACAACAAAAATTACTTACTGGAAATTGATCATGCTGCATCTGATTAGGACTCAATGTAACAAGAGGTTGGAATAGACAGGAAATGAACATTAGCACAGGTGAGATTTATATAGACCGCTAAATATCATCCCTGTGATGAAGACGACAAATTCTGAGTCTTTCCATTTGCGCTCCCTTTTAACAAGTGTATTAAAACCCTGGACCGATTACCACCTGGATTCACACAGACATCTAAAATATGACTTGCATTCTAAGAACCCAAAAGGTTGTCCTCAGAGGAAATGCAAACATGCTTTTCATTAAATGATAGGCAGGTCCATATTCCTTGGCGTTTTGAAAGCTATAGGTAATCCAAAATGAATAGTCTGTCATTATTAACTTGCCTCCATGTCGTTCTAAACCCATTTGTCTTTTTTCTTCCGTGGAACTCAAATGGTGAATGCTTGAAGTATATCCTGGCTACTTTGAAAAGATTTTGAGTGAATAGCAACTTCAATTGTAGTGTGTTTCTCACACAAATCCAATATATCATGGCTTTGTAAGTCTTGGGATACAGCACTGGAATACAGCGCACAAAAGTATGTCCTTGTATGGAGTACTTTTAAGACACCTTTATTCTGATTTTGGAGCTTGACAGTCCCAAATCAATTTCATCTTTTATGTTCCACTAAGTTTGGAACGAGTAAATAATGACAGACTTTTAATTTTGGGGTGAATCATCCCTTTAACACAAGCCTAAAAGTTTCCCCTTTGTGGTTCCCCAGCATCGACCACTTTACTCACTCCTTCTCGGATCCTTTCTTATTCCACCTTTTTCTCTTCCCCTAGAGTGCAAAGACGTAAATAAGGTGGCATATTGCCCATTGGTGCTGAAGTTCAAGTTCTGCAGCCGTGCGTACTTCAGGCAGATGTGCTGCAAGACGTGCCAAGGACACTGACCCTGCGGAGAGAAGCAGAGACAGATTCTGCAACAAGGAAAGAGAGAGAAAACTGGCAGTGAGAAAAGCAGACCAGTGTTGGACGAGTCAACACTGGGCATGGAGAAGGAAGCCTCTCTCTCTTGCTCATCAACACACACATAACTGCTTTTAGCCCTGTGGAACCCAAACCACTGCTCAGCACTGCGCTGACACCTGTTTTATTTTCACTTCTGTGAAGTGGGAATGTATAAAATGATCATTATTGTTGTTATTTTTATAATAATAATAATAATAATTGCTAAAGGTTATTATTATTATCAATGTCTTTCTGTTGTTATAATCCAAAGTGCTGGACACAACGCTCACAGAAGTAGCACGGCAGAGGTTTACTTCAAGGCGCCCATCTACAGGAGTTTGGGATGTTGGTATATCCCCTTGTCTCACATAAACACTCCTCCCACGGTTCTGTTGGCAACTCCGTTGGCAATTCAGAGGCATTTGAAACGATGACGATTGCTCACGCTGGCAGCATCAGAGCAATTGGAAGTCATTTGTTTTAAATAAGAGTTGGCGATTTGAAGCAACATGAGCATCAGAGACTGACCACAACCAACAATGGGAGTACGAACACTGCCACTCACGTGATCTGCCACATGATAGGAACGTTTCCAAACAATGGACAGGACAGCGACTTGGTGACATGAACGCCTCTTTAGGGTATAAATGTGTTCACATTTTCCACTCAAATGATACTTTCCACCCCTAAAAACAAATAGGTATAGATCAGGGGTAGCCAACCCTGCTCTTGGAGTGCTACCTTTCAGCAGACTTAGTTTCAACACACCTGCCTGTAATTGTATCTAAACTCTGCAGGATGGTAGCCCTCAACAAGCAAGGTTGGCTACCCCTGGTAGAGATTGAATTGACCTTTGATTTAAAAAATATAGACTAGGAGTGTCCAATCCTGCTCCCTCCTGGAGGGCTACTGTCCTACAGAGTTTAACTCCAACCTGCCCAATAAACTTGTCTGGAAGTTTCTAGTAATCCTGAATTCTTCAAATACTTGGTTCAGGAATGTTTAATTGTGGTAGGAGCTAAACTCTGCAGGACAGTGGCCCTCTATGAATAGGATTGGACACCCCTGGTATAGATGGTTAGAGCCTGTGTTGGTCAGCTCAACTGTGGTTAAATTGAGTTACCCAATACTAGATATGCATGTGGTTTTTATTGAAATCAATAACTTGGAACTTCTATGTACATTTACTCACTTGGCAGACACTTTTATCCAGAATGACTTGCATTGAATTCAAGGACTACAACCCTTGACCTCGGAGTTGTTAGCGGCAGGCTATATTAGTTGAGGAGCTTCTAAACTTGACAGCCCTTGTTGTTACACTTTTGACAATAACTTTCTAAAATAACATTGAGACCCAAGGGCCAAAGACAAACAGGGTAGTGTGATTGGGTGCTGAATTTGTGCAGGAGAAATCTCAATTAGAGCTTCAGAGTCCAGATGTTCAGTTGTGCTAGTCACCTGTTTTACTGAGCTGAATCACATGACCACAGGCCAAAGAATTCCACCATTGTCTGACACTCGAACAAGGCCTGAAAATCAGATTAGTTCCAAAGGGACGTTTCTTCTGTTGTGTCTCTAGAATTATTGTGGATACCAGAGAGACATTAATTGCGATTCTGACGTGATTCTGCTTTATGGATCCGTATTTAGCTTTAAATTCTAGGGTTCTGACATCTATGCATCTGTTCCGGGGCCCGCCATATTCCAGATGCAATAATTCTCACATAAAATGCGTGCTGCAGCCACAATCCGCCACATTATCAGCAGTATACACAGACAATTCATCAGCACGGGATGACTTGCTTGGATATCTCCTGGTCTGTGATGCTGATGCATTAGTAGAGTTAAGCGAAGGGCCAGTGCCTGGGTAACCTGCCAGATCCGGTTTGCCATCGACTACCTCCAAAACACCTCCTCTTCCTCCTTCCCTGAGATCGCAGAGCTTCCAGCCCACACTCTTAAACCATCCACACTCAATGGTGCTTTTCTTCCCTCAGTGGAGCACGGCTTGTTCCACTGCCCTTCTTCCGTTCATCTTTTGAGTGGGCGGCTCTTCTGGCCCCATGGTGCTGTAAGACCTTGATGCATTCTGGGTATGCGGTCTAAGCAGATGACAGAAAACCAAGAATACTTTAGCTCTGTTCCAAATTCTAGTGAACTTCCTACCTAGACCAGCTTTTTAAGGCATCATAGGTGCATTCCTGATGTGAAGACTGTTCCAAAAAGTAAGCAGTTCCTTTTTATGACACTTTTAGGCGGAATAGCATATTTCCTTTGCAAAGGCAATACCAGAATGCATTGTGTTGATCTCAATGTAAAACATTCTAGATTGCAGACCAAGTGAGAAATATAAATATTTGACTTAATACTGAAGAGTATGAAAAATATATAAAAATACAATTGAACCCAGTACTCATGTGCTGTGCATTTTTATGCTTGTTGGACTATTACGCATTAACTTAGCAACATGCTAACATTAAACTCTACTGGAATCAATTGTGAATCAAGTTTCCTGTGCACTTTACGAATGCTATTTATGTGGCACAGTAGCAAACCGTGACGCTTGAACCTTGGCCCTCTCACCAGCTTCCCTCATCGGGAAAAGAGTAAACTCGGCCTAAAATCATCCTAGCTTACTGTGTCCTCTTCTATAATACTGCATGTTACCTTTGACAAGAAATGCCACAAGCAAACATCAGAGTATAGCGAATAGCGCCAGCTATTTTATTAGTGGGGGGGGGTTTCGATCGTGTTCCTCACAGCAGACGGAACGCATCATACACTCAGTGATAACAAGCCCCACCCATTAAAAGGGACTATATGATTGGTCGATTTTCCTGTCAATTGAAATTCGTCTCTCTAAGACGTAGACAGAAAAGCAGCTCGCTGAGTTTTGGAACAGAGCTTAAGCATATTTTTTCTGTCTTTCCTTCATTTCTGTTTTTTTACCTCACACTGGTTTAAGATCGTAAGTTAACATTCCACCAACTACATGTTGCAGTTTTCCACCATCCATGACTGAGTGACTTTACCCTGCTCTCTTAGCCAAGGGAACATCAAATTATAGAGCATTGGGGACCTCAATCGTAGATCTCACCTTTGTTATGGGACACAATTGATTATTGAAGTTATGGGACAGTTTTATGTTTTTAATCATACAACCATTTTACTTTTGCTGCTGCTACTCTTTTGTAGCCACAAACAACATTAATTGGATATGTACTGTTATGAAATGTTTAAACTGGGATTATTCAAGAGTGAACCTTGAACAGCGGAACTGTAGGCCACACATGCCGAGCATCCAGATATTGTGCTTGGTAAAATCCTAAGGCTTGAAGTACAAGTTTACTGGCTTTGGGACACGGACTCTCAATAAGACACTCAATGAAACTGGTACTGATCGCTGTGAACTTGTGTCTTTGTTTAACCTGTACCTATAGAAGAAAGTTTTGCATTTTTGTGAATAGTTGCTTACATTTTATATTCAGTATTATAAATGTTGGTACACTGTTACTAATTTTTTTTTCATTTGTAAATTATATGCTAATTTATTGCCATGTGTCACTTGTCTTATGTATGTTTCACTGCATGCAAACCAAACTCTAGTCTAGTGAAAACGATGCAGTGGAATAACACCCTTCACGATCTTGTTTTAGTAAAATGTGAGTTTGAATGTGTATTTTTTGCTACTAGGGCGCTCTTAAAATACGTCAGAATGCTTTTGTGTGAGTCAGTGAGTTTGAGTGTGCGTATGTCGGTATGGTATTACTGCACTGTTTCTCAAGGGCCAGTGCTCACAAAAATAATAATTATAATAAATAATGGTAAATGGTGTCAAAGGGTCAGCAAAAAAATATATTAACTTTAACATTCTCAGTCCTTTGGTTTGTACCCTTGGTGAATCCTACAACATGTAATGGATCCTGAATAAAATGACTTTAAAAGGGTTGTGTTTGCTTAGATGTTCTTTCCTGTGGTCTCCCACAAATGCCTAGTAATTCTAAATGAGTTTACTGCCGGAGAACAACAGGCTCATTCATTAAAGGGATAATTCTCCCAAAAAGGAAAATTCTGCCATCATTTACTCACCCTCATGTTGTTCCAAACCCTAATTGCTTTCTTTATGCCGTCGAACACACAAGAAGATATTGCTGAATGTCCAGAGTGTTCGGAATCTTTACTGACTTTTTTCTTTAAACCTTTCTTTAAAGTCGTCTACTTCTGAGTAACTATCTGTGGATAAAGTTGCTATTGTTAGCATAGCATGTAGTTACGGCAACTACCTGCTAACAAGCCAAACCTTGACCACCTGAGGGAGACGGACTGGATTATTTTCTTTGCATTGCTTTATGGGATTGTATGCTTGCTGCTGAGTAATTTGCTGCGATTTCCACGTCCAGCGACTTCGCTGATTGGAAAATCTCTCTTGTTAGGATCATGGGTAGTGTAGTTCTTCACTGGGAATTCAAATATGACAATACAGAACAAATCAAACATGACACTCAACAGGAACATTTATCATCACTTATTAAAAACCTTTTTGAATACTTGATTCTGATTGGTCAGACTGACCATCCAGGTAACTAAGGGGCTGTTTACTTAACACCGTATTCAACTAAAACCTTTTATGCCTTTTAACAGCATTTTGGGTGCCTGAAAATGCTAACTTTTGAAAAAGGGTTTCAAAGTGCAAGTTTTTGAAAACAGTTTCATTGTAAACAACAAAAATGTGAATCTCTGAAGACGATGATGTCATGCACATGCGTCGTATGTGTTCAGTCTATAGTGTGTCATCGCCATCTAATGGCCTGGCAGCAGAATGCAGCGTTTTTAGTCGTTTTCACGTGTGAATGGGGATTGTTTTGACAATGGTGTCGCCTGTACGCAGAAAGCTCAAAGGAAAAACTTAGTTTTAAGCATATCGTTGTCGTGTAAACGTACCCTAAACTGGCACAACTTTTATGTCTCTCTCGTATCATTCCGCTGACTCGTACTTGTTTCATACAGTACAAACACAATGTCTCCATCTTGCATCTCAGTGAAAATTGTAGTGAAAATGACCTCAGAGGACAGCATTAAAATTACTTCTAATATTGTTAGTGTTCATCATGTTGCTCAGATGATTGTTTTGTACATTGTAATGGACATTTAAAAAAATTTTTGCTTGGCAGAAGCTTTAATATAATATAAAAGTAAAATTATAAAACATCTTAATTCAACATTTTATATCAGTGTATTTATCCATTTATTTGGTGGGTAGGCATGTAACAAGGGAGGTAATACTTCATGAACAATATTGCAAGAATTACCATCTTATTGCACGTTATTCCTTAATCTCGTATTTCAAAAAGGTTTAGGAAAGTATACGTTAAGGTAAAACGTTTCACTATGGACAAAATGAATGAATTTTTACTTCTGAAACCCAACTATTGCGCTATTTGAACACTTATGCCCTACTTACCGTAATGCAATGAATTACTAGCAGCTCTGTTTTGTCTAAATCAACTACTTTTGAATTCCTGAAAAACTGCTTGGGCTTCTGTCTCGTTTACTTGGAAAAAGAGAGCGATCGAAACAGAGACTGAGAGAAGATTAAGAACGTCTTAGCAGCTGGCTGCAACTGTCAGCTACAATTCGGCTGTTTACATGTCGACTCTCAGCATAGCCACAACAAAGATGAAGCAAGACAGCAGAGACACTTGCCAAGAAACAATTCCATTCTTTATCTCTTTGTAAACTAAAGGGACAGGCTGAGATGTCAAAAGAAATAATGATATAGCATAACAGGGCAGCCCTATGTATGCATGGAAGCCAAAAACGGTTAAGTTGAAGCCTTTATGTTACAACTGCATACATGGATGTCAACACATTTCAGTCGATGGCAACATGTTGTGAACAGAATTTGGTTTTGCGCCCCCAAGAGCCGAGCGTTCTCATTGTTAGCGTAAGGGGGATGTGCATAAGGCAATGGTGATCAAAGACATGCTGATGGCAAGATTGCATTCGCGTTTTTTACTTACCCAAAACAGATGTTTATCTTTGAAGGTTCTCAGAGAGGAACAAAGGCTTTGTTTACTCTGGAGTGGTTGAGCGTTTGCCTGAAAGTGCCTGACCTCGGGGGGTATGGTTTAATGCTGTTCCTATGTGGTCTTAATGTAGATTAGCCAGTGATTCATGATCACTGATCACTTCTTCATGATAGAGTGTTGAGGACGACAGACAAAACCAGCCTTCTGTATCACACTTATAATATTTGTACATCGGGATTATAACAGATTAGGCAGACTAAACAAGCTTTCAGTTCTGGCACATGGCTGAAGACTACAACAGTGACAAATAACAATAGCTGTGTTCAAAAACCTAGTGAGCTGCCTACCTAAATTTAAGGTAGGGGATCTTAACTCTAGCCCTCGAGATCCACTGTCCGGAAGAGTTTTGCTCCGACTCTAATCAAACACACCTGAACAAGCTAATCGACTCCTTCAGGATCATTAGAAAGCTATAGGCAGGTGAGTTCCATCAGGATTGGAGCTAAAAAGAAAAGTGGATCTCGAGGGCCAGAGTTCAGAACCTCTGATTTAAGGTGTGTACCTGGCTGTCCGAAATTGCATAGTCTCCTGAGTAGGTACTTATTTTAAATAAGTAACTACTTCACGACTGCTAAAAAAGTATGTTCTATATAGTATGAGTGTGTGTAGTGTGAATGTAATCCGAATTGTACTACATTCGCCATGTTGTCATTATCATGTGACCTACCAGCGTCAGTTGCGTCACTTCACTGCCATTCATAAATCCTGTCCCATGGCCTCATGGGATAGTAAAGTGTCCTCGTATCCACAATTCAGAATCTCACCGGAAATAGCAGGTCATCCGAGGACTTTTTGTTGACTCTTTTATGAGTACTGTGAATTCGGACATACTACTTTTGTCACATACTGTTTTTTCGCCTACTATTTAGTAGGGAAGTATGCGATTTCGGATGCAGCCAATAGACTACCTTGTTTTGGCTAAATATAAGAAAATCCCAGAATGCACTGCAATGAGCTAAGTTGAAATTGACATATTGCTTTCAAATACTGTAGCATTGATAGACAAATAAACAAATAAACAATAGCATTGATAAAAATAGCCCAATTTAAGAATATTTTATCCAATTTGTGTGTGGTAAGTATTTTTGTGCATATTAGTATATTGTGTCGTTAGCTTAGCAACTTGTTAATTGTATTGGAATCACTCCTGTGCACTTCACATGGAAAAACTTAATTTACGTAACGCCCGGAGTCACAGCCTTTGAAGAGTTCCAATTCAGTCATTTATGAGGTTTTCATTTTATGTAGGTTGCTCAGCACGCTTAATTAAAAGTCAGTTTTAAGGTGTGACACATCAAGCCAACAAAGAACTAGCATTGACAAAAGTAGACTGTGTTGTCGCCTCGCATCGTCTGCATCCAAGTCAAAAAGTTACGCTTGAACCCACCGCAAAAACTACAGCCAACGGCCAATCAACACGTACATTATATTCCTGCATGAGAGGAAATAACAGCAGGTGCCAGGAGTCTGTCTCTGTCATTCAAAAAGGGAATCAGAACCAGTGCCAAAGGTGCAACACACACCATCAATTCTGTGATTCTACTGATCCAGCTTTGTAGCCCATTACAGGCAGAGAGAAAATACCAGCACAAGTGCTTTCCAAGAACAGGGGCTTCACTGAGGTGGGAACTCATTAGCACATCATAGGCAGTTTTGATAAAAAGGTGTGAATGAGAACCAGAAAGTACCAACCCAATGAGGATTCTTCTTTAAATAGATGGTTAATTATAGAGACTGATAACATATGTTAGCATTATTCATAATGGGATATAAAATGTATGAGTTCACCCAAAAATGGACACTGTCATTATTTACTCACCCTCATATATAACTCACCCTTATATATATATTATATAACATGAATTTCTTTCTTCTGTGGGACACAAAAGCAGATTTTTTGTGTCCAGACCATTAATAAAAAGTCAATAGGTTTGAAATGCTTTGCTTTGGACCCCATTGACTTTTTTTTACTGTATAGACAACAATAGTTAAAACAAATCATGTTGTGTTCTGCAGTGCATAAAAGGAAGTCATACAACAGGAATGCCATGAGGGTAAATGATGTAAATGATGACAGAATTTTTATTTTTGGGTGAACTATTGCTTGAAGTTCTCCTGTCTTATTTTCCTTCAGCTCGACGGACGCTATCGGCATCATGCTGGTGTCCCGATGATATCAATCAAGTCAAGTCACCTTCATTTATATAGCGCTTTTAACAATATAGATTGTTTCAAAGCAGCTTTACAGTGATAATAGGAATTACAGTAACAGAGATTGTTTTGGCTTTACAGCAGCTCTAGAATAAAGATATTGTTCAGCTAAAGTCAGTTTTGATCGATTCACTTCCGTTGTAAAGATCATTAGTTATTAACTTAGGGGGCGCTAACACGACACTGTTCTAACAGAAAACCCTTAACGCGCTCCGGCCCGCCCATCTGCACAAAACTGTGCCTGGTGGCTCGAGAACGCAAACCTTGAAATAGATTCCAATGTGCAAGTCTTGAACATTTTTGAAAAAAAGGTTATCTCTGCACAAACCTCAGAAACGCAAACCCGTGAAAACGCAGACGGCGTGCATATGAGCATCACGTGTTTAGTCTATAGGTGCGCGTTTGAATATATATGTGCACAGACGTGTAGTCCTTCTTTACAAACCAACCCTCAACAAACTACTTGTCTGGCCTTAAGAATTATTTATCGCTTCCGCGAAGCCACACGAACCGGAATTATCCCACAACGTTTTATCTGTACAGAGGTAAAGGGAAGGGAAGGGAGGGAGGCCTTCACAGGGGAGAGACTAGTTGACACTTCAGGACTGCGTTGTCGTCGTGTCCAGTCCTTCATCAGATCTGGATCCGGCGGACTGCGGTAAACCTTGGAATAAACAGAGAGACTAATATTAGCGTAGACGCCATCCTTCTTATGATGTAACAAGTACATCAGGATTTATGGGGAGTGTTCCCGGTTCCGGCTGACCTAATCTATGCAGCCTAACATTGAATTATAGAAGTTTATAATGTGTTACAGTATGTGTATGCTAGGCCAAAGAGATGTGTTTTTAGTCTAGATTTGAACTGACAGAGTGTGTCTGCTACCCGGACACTGTTATTCAAGAAAGATACACAGTGCTATAACTTCCACATTCCAGATCCACATGGGGTCACGTGCACTTGTAAGCACTAAATGGCACACGGGAACATGTCTGGGACCCTTTTAGAGAATTACGGTAGACGTGCTTCAAAGAACTTTGGCTCTACTTGAACAACAGTTTTCCAGATAAATCACACAGGGCTGGTTTTGATCTGTGGCACCAAAAAGCCCCGAGCTCATGTAGTCTGCTTCTGTAAAGAGATACAGGGGCAGATATGACGTGGGGGGAATAAAACCCAGACTATACTGTAGCTTCATGATCTACAAGGCTTCAGCTGTTAATGAATCAGATGAACTAGAAGCTGATATGATGAGGTGTGGGAAATAACAGCCAAATGAAAAACAGCTCTTCGCCAGGAACAAGAATCGCCAGCCAGGTTTCCCAGACCCATTAAGAGCATCTCAAGTGTTCTGACAGAACTTGGTTTGAACAAACAAGCTTCCACCAACACCCCAGATGGTGTTGCTGGAGACACAGCACCCATGCTGGAGGCATGTCATGGAGGAATTCTGCCCTGAGGTTGGAGGGTCATATCATCAGCAACTGCTATCTGCTGAGCTCCTTCCAGAGGCTCTCCCAGGTTCCCATCCCAGCTCTTTTCCCACAGCTGACTGCCATATTGCAGCACTTTAGAGAAGATCAAAGCCAAATGGCTACTGAGCCGACAAGCTGGACAGCATCAGTCTTGCTTCACATTAACAGAGCATGCTCTTACCTTGCTTTCTCAACATACACTGGGAAACTACATTTCAAGTGGGACAAAAGAGTTCAGAACTCTAGTTAAAGGGATATAGTTCACCTAAAATAAAAAATTCAGACCATTTTACTCCTTTCATGCGGTTTCAAACTAATACTGAACACAAAAAGTAGAATTCAAAGTTATGTCTGTTAAGCTCTAACAAAACAAAATTAGACCATATGACTATATTCCAATTTACAAACCATGTAATTATTCAATGATAGGCCCTTTCACTCCAAGAACAATAACTATAACGTTAACTATAATACTATGAGAATAGGGAAGTCTACACAACAAATATAACAGTATATCAAATCAAATCAAATCAAGTATATTTGTATAGCGCTTTTCACAATACAGATTGTATCAAAGCAGCTTCACAGTATTAAATTAAAATAAAATAATACAACAAGGTTTGTTTCTAGTGGAATTTATTGATTGATAAAATAAAATTAAATATCCCCAAAATATCCCCAACTGAGCAAGCCAAAGGCAACAGTGGCAAGGAACCGAAAAAAACTCCATCAAGTGACCTAATGGTGTCCTAAAACTCCATCAGGTGACCTAATGGAGAAAAAAAAAAAACCTTGGGAGAACCCAGGCTCAGTCGGGGCCAGTTCTCCTCTGGCATTTATGAACTAGAGGCCGGATTGTAGTTTGAACTGTAAGATATTAAAAATATTATATGAATGCCTGGCCGAAAAGATGCGTCTTTAATCTAGTTTTAAACTGGGAGAGCGAGTCCGAGCAACGAACAGTATCAGGAAGACTATTCCAGAGTTTCGGAGCCAAATGTGAAAATGCTCTCCCTCCTTTGGTTGATCTGGATATCCTAGGTATGACCAAAAGCCTCGAATTTATTGATCTTAAAGAGCGCGATGGATTATAGGGCGATAGAAGATCCGTTAAATAGACTGGAGCTAAGCCGTTTAGGGCTTTATAAGTCAGTAGCAATACCTTGTAATTAATACGGAACTTTATAGGTAACCAATGCAGTGATGATAAAATCGGTGTTATATGATCATATTTTCTTGATCTAGTAAGAACTCTAGCGGCTGCATTTTGGACTAACTGTAGCTTGTTTATTGAGGATGCAGGACAACCGGCTAATAAAGCATTACAGTAATCTAGTCTCGAGGTCATGAATGCATGAACTAACTTTTCTGCATCAGAAACTGATAGCATATTACGTAGCTTAGCAATGTTTCTAAGGTGGAAAAAGGCTGTTTTTGTAACATATGAAATATGATTTTCAAAAGACAGGTTACAATCGAGTATAACACCCAGGTCTTTTACTGTAGAGGATAAAGTAACAGGACATCCTACGATGTCAAAGTTGTATTGTGAGAGGTTCTGTGGTCGGTTTTTTGAACCGATAAGTATTACCTCTGTCTTGTCTGGATTTAATAAAAGAAAATTACGCGTCATCCAATCTTTTATATCTTTAACACACTCTGTCAATTTGGATAATTTAGCGTTTTCATCCGGCCGTGATGAAATATATATTTGAGTGTCATCAGCATAACAATGGAAACTAATTCCATGTTTCCTTATAATATTTCCAAGTGGCATCATATATATTGAGAATAATAGAGGGCCCAACACAGATCCCTGCGGCACTCCATAGTTTACTGAAGTTATGATCGATTTTTCTCCATTCAAATAGACAAAATGGTAGCGGTCAGATAAGTATGATCTAAACCAGCTTAATGCTTGTCCTTGAACACCAGTATAATTTTGTAGTCGATCTAAGAGTATTGTGTGATCTATAGTATCGAACGCAGCACTTAGATCAAGTAAAACTAGTATTGAGATACAGCCTTGGTCAGAAGCTAAAAGTAAATCATTTGTGATTTTAACGAGCGCAGTTTCAGTGATATGATGCTGCCTGAATCCTGATTGAAACTTTTCATAGATATCATTTTCTTGCAAGAAAGAGCCCAGTTGAGCGGACACAACTTTTTCTAGTATTTTAGACATAAATGGAAGATTTGAAATGGGTCTATAATTTGCTAGATTATTATGATCTAATTGTGGTTTCTTAATGTGAGGTTTTATAACTGCCAGTTTAAATGTTCTTGGAACATGACCTAAAGATAAAGATGAGTTAATAATATTGAGGAGAGGCTCTTCCACTACAGGTAACACTTCTTTCAGTAGTTTAGTTGGTATAGGATCTAATAAACATGTTGTTGTTTTAGATGAAGTGATAAGTTTATTTAACTCTTTTTGTTCTATAGTTGTAAAGCACTGTAATTGTTCTTGCAGGGGGATAATTGAGGCTGAATTATAAGGCGCGATTGAGGATTGAACGTTTACAATTGTGGTTCTGATGTTTTCTATTTTTTCAGTGAAGAAGTTCATGAAATCATTACTACTAAACTGTAACGGGATATTTTGTTCGGGTGACGTCTGTTTATTTGTTAGTCTAGCCACGGTGTTAAATAAAAACCTTGGATTGTTTTGGTTATTTTCTATTAGTTTGCGGAGGTGCTCAGCCCTGGCCGCTTTTAGGGCCTTTTTATAACATGACATACTGTCTTTCCACGCGATTCTAAAGACCTCTAAATTAGTTTGTTTCCATTTACGCTCTAAATTACGGGTTTCTCTCTTTAGAACATGCGTAGTATTATTGTACCATGGTGCTTTGATTTTCTCTCTGACCTTTTTTAATTTAATGGGTGCAACAACATCCAATGTTCTAGAGAGAATGGTGCTCATAGTGCTAGTTAGTTCTTCTAGTTCATAGCAATTTGAGAAATTATCTATGGTGGATGGAAGGATTGATCTGCCTGGTCGATAACGCGGCGCAGCATGACATATTACAGCAGTACGTAATATGCAAGTTACCAAGTAATGGTCAGTGACATCATCACTTTGTGGAATGATATCTATATCGGTTGGATCGGTTCCATATGATATAATTAAATCGAGTGTATGATTAAGACGATGAGTTGGTCCGGTGACGTTTTGCTTGACCCCAAAGGAATTTAATAAATCTATAAACGCAGCCCCTAACGCATCATTTGAATTATCTACGTGTATGTTAAAATCTACATTGACCAATAGATCTGAGAGAAAATCTGCAAACTCTTTTAGGAAATCAGCGTAAGGCCCAGGCGGTCTATATACGGTAGCCAAGGCTAGAGATAATATGTATTTTTTTCTAACATCTAAGAGCGTAACATTTAGTACAAGTACTTCAAACGAAATAAACTTATAACCTGTTTTCTGAGTAACATTGAGAATATCTCTATAGATTGTTGCAACACCGCCGCCACGACCAATCAGACGGGGCTCATGCTTATAGGAGTATCCAGATGGAGTAGACTCATTTAGACCGAAATAATCATTTGGTTTAAGCCAGGTTTCAGTAAGGCAAAGTACATCGAAGCTATTATCTGTGACTATTTCATTTACAATAACTGCCTTAGGTGTGAGTGATCTAATGTTTAGAAGACCTAGCTTTAAAAATTGTTTTTGTTTACTAATAGCAACATTTTCTGTTTTAATAACAATTAGATTTTTCCTAGATCCTTATTATTTGATCTCACTAAACGAGGAATAGACACAGTTTCTATGCAATGTTCTACACTAGTATTTATATAATTTAAATTGGTGCAGGAGAGACTATGATTTGGACTTTTGGTTACTAGTCATCTAATGGTATTTAACATTTTGGAGATGTTATCCGACAGAAGATCCACTCCGAATCTGCTTGGGTGTAAGCCATCGGCACGGAAAAGCCTAGGACACTCCCAAAACAGATTCCAATTATTTACAAAGAGCAGTTTCTGCTCATTGCACCATGATATTAACCATTCATTTAGCGCGAATAGTCTACTAAACTTTTAATGTCCT